>NC_044556.1:101991303-102319553 GCF_007565055.1 Rhinopithecus roxellana | reverse complement strand
TTAAGGGGCTTTAATCCCTTAATCCCTTCCCTTGGTGTGAGGGAAGTGGGGGCCGAGGTGACATATACATCTTCCCAGGCCATCTGCTTTCCTAAACATCTCATTCCATGTTATTCAAATCCCATATCTGCACTATATTAAAGAGAAATATTAACTTCCCAAGGCATCAGAAAACTGGTCTTAAGGTAGTCTTGTTCTTGTTCCTATCTTTTGCAAACTCATGAAAAAGCCAGATTCTTTGAAAATCTGTGTCAAGTTCCCAGACTCATCTTGTGTATCATACACATTTGAAATAGAATGATACACATGCCACTCAGCGACTTTATACCAACATTCGCTTTTAACCTGAGACAAAAAAAGAAATCAAAGAATCTTTCATCCGGCACTGTGCCTCTGCCTGTCCAGACAGATGGCTGTCTTTCTGTTTCTGGAATCTCTGGAGAAGGAGGTCTTACAGTTTCTCTTCTTAATCTTTGTCAGTTGAGTTCAGTGTTCTTTTTATTTACAAAATAACATGCAGGAATATAAAAGAATGGAGTGTTCTCTGTGAAGGCTTCACAGGCAAGCTGAAGTCTAGATATATTCTCCTCTTTCAGCCTGCAATCTACAAAAGAGGATTTCTAACAATGGATTTCCTGTAAGTTCCTTGACATATTTACATATAGTTGTAAAGCCTGACAGACAACCAATAACAGAACGATGCTTCCCTCCTCATCTCCCTCATCTCCCTTTCCTTACAAAGTCCCTTCTTCCAACTCAGAATCTATATTTACAGATTTCTTGCTTTTAATTCTGGACAATGTCATCCAAAAAACATTGTTGAACTCTGTATTATCTATCAGGAAACAGATGACACACTCAAATGTGGTAATTTGATGGTACTTTAATAAAGGAATTATTTAAAAAGGAGTAAGCAGAGTTTAAGCAAAGCAGCAAGGCATAGTAAAGAACCATGGAGCTTAGAGCAGGGGGAGCCATCATTACCCCTGGGCTTGAAGAAGCTCAGGAGTAGGGGTAGTTAGTTAAACCCAAAAGATAGAGTTGTTTGGAAAGGGGCACCTGAAAGTGTTTTTTGTCTTCAGTAGAGCTTCACAACTAACCTGCAAAGACCTGGCAGGGAGAGAATCAAAGCAATAAATAGCCCTTTTTCCTTCCAGCCTCAATCTCTTGCTGGTGCCCTGCTGCCTACATCAGAGGGCAATCTATGTGGGCCAGCTCCCGGGATCACAAGGAAGGGAGACCTGCGTGGAGAGTAGACAGGAGGAGTCAAATGGAAAGTAACAGAGATGTAGCTTACAAATGGCAGAAAAGCAGAAGCAAACTGGCCTTTCTGCTGTGGCTCTGATTCCAAAATGTTCAGCATCCAAATCACATCAGCTCTCTGTCTTTTAAACCAGGAATCAGTATGTATTTGTTATCTATTGCTGTGTAACAAATTACCACAAACTCAGTGGCTTAAAGCAATATGTTTATTATATCATAGTCTACTGTGGGTCAGGAGTGCATGGAAAATTCAGCTAGGTTCTCCACAAGGCTGCAATCAAAGTGTCAGCCAGGAGTGGGTTCTCATCTGGAAGATCAGCTGGGAAAGAGTCGTTTACTTTTCACCCAGGCTGTTGGCAGACTTTGTTTCCTTGAAGCTGTAGAACCAAGGGCTCTGGCTTATGGCTGACTTTACTGAAGGACCACCCTCAGCTCCTAGAGACCATAAGAAATGCCTCACTACATAGCCCTCCCCTCAATATGACCAATGTCTTCATCAAACCTGGCAAAGCAGAGAGTCTCTAAAAGTGAGCCCTCTAGCAAGACAAAATTGTAACAAAACAATAGCAGAAGTGATACCCTATTAGTTTTGCCATATTGTACTGGTTAGAAGCAAATTACCTGCTCTGCCCACATTCAAGGGTAGGAAATTATACAAGGGTATGAATACCAGGAGGTAGGGGTCACTGGGGGTGACTGAGGGCCTGTCCACTGCATACTACAAAGTCAGTTTAATATGATTCTATTATTTTTACGTATACAACAGTTCCCCTTATCCACAAGGGATATGTTCCAAGACTTCAAGTGCATGCCTGAAACCATGGACAGTACCAAACCCTACATATGTAATAGATATGTTTTCCCTATACATACTATGATAAAAGTTAATGTATAAACTAAGCACAGTAAGAGATTAATGACAATAACTCATGATAGACTAAGACAATTATAACAATACACTGTTCACAATTTCATACATAGATTTGTTCTAAGTATAGATCTTAGTCACCCCAGCATGTAATGTTTTTCTTTCTAAATTGAGAACTTTCACTTCCTCACATAAAGGAAGCACTTTATGGCTTCTCTTTGCAGTACTGTAATTTCCAGCATACTAATTTGCACTTTGGGTCCATTATTAAGTGAAATAAGTTGTTATTGAATACAAGTACTGTGATAGTACTGTGACAGTTGATCTGATAACTAGAAAGGTTACTAGACAACTAACAGGCAGGTGGTGTACATGCCAAATTACAGACTGATTCACAACCTGGGCATGATGAGGTGGGACAGTGTGACACTGTACACAATTTAAAACTTATGAATTGTTTATCTTCAAATTTTTCTTTTTAGTATTTTCAGTCCACAGTTGACCATGGGTAACTGAAACTGCAGAAAGCAAAACCACGGACAAGGGGGAACTACTGTATAATAAATATTAACACATCTGATTTTAATGTCAACACTAGACATTTTGCAGATTCTCTTGCCCATATTTCCTTTAACATAGACATCCCACCACAGCTTCAATATCTTTACCAGAAGCACTAGTTCTCTTTAGGTCATTTGAGTGAGTCTCTGTTCTTTTACAAAAGTAATTTCCAATATCCCTTCTCTCTCTGGGCTTGACTTTCACTGTTCTCTGATTTATCAAAACAATTCTAGCTGTTCAACTCAATTGTATTTGTAGGCCTTACCAATCACCAGAGTTGCTATGCTTTTCTTAGTAAAAACTTGGCTAAAAGATTTGGTCCCACGTTTACAGTTCCTATTAGGCCAAAACAGAAAATCACGTAATAAAAACTTGAACCAGTAACTATGCAACAGACAGCTACATGGTAATCTCATCACTTAGTGAAATGCTTTACTGAAAATCTTACATTCCTTAACGCTGATTTTGTGTGTGTGTTACAGAATGTGTCTTTCAGTTCCCCAAAGTGAGATTTAATATTTAGAAGTTTAAAACATTGACAACAATAGAATTACGCACATATAAATTCATTGATTTGAGCCTATCCTTTCTACCAATTTATTGAGCATTGCATCATGAAATCATATTTAGGAGATTACAAATGTTAATCTTGTTTATTGATGTTACATAGTATTAAATGTTTTACTATATGTGGTGAAACCAACATGTCTTTGACATTAAAAGATGAGACATTCAAAAATCATTTGATATTCCTTCAGATACTGCTCCAAATTACCTCAGTAAGTCACAAAACTTGGGGTTTTATTCTGAGAGTAAGTTATTTTTCTCTTTAATTTCAAGGCACATACTTTTTATTACATTAAAAATTAGTTCTTAGTTTTCATTTACACATACTGTACATCAGAGACCCCCTGTCACCTATATTTCTCCTGAGCTTAGCATCTGTAGTTCAAGTTAATGTTTTTCATCAAAGGAACAATGACAAAGAGATAAGATAGCAACTATGAGAAATTCTATTAAAAATTCCTATGTGATCAATTTGGGGAAAGTTTTTGTTATGATACTAAATTAAAATTATTGTAGCTCAAATGATACATGTATGATCTCGACTTTGCAAAAAAAATAAGGAACAAATACAGCAAAATACTAATGAAGTTGTTTCTGGATAATACAATTACAGATATTCTTTCTCCTTCAACCTGTCTGAATTTCCCAAATTTTCTATAACGAGAATAAATTGCATTTTTGTTAGGAAAACAAATGTATTAAACAAGCACAACTGATTTATTTGGGACTAGTTAAGGTATTATCTTTGCTATACTAAGCATAGAAGATGAGAACTTTTTGGTCAATTAAAATTAAAACTATAAATGAAATATTCTTATAAAATTTGTATTTGTGGGACAAAGTTTTTATAGAGACACAATTTTAAGTTAAGGAAATATTTATGAACATTTCTCAATTTTTACTGCTCAAATATTGAAAAATTGTGAAGCTCATTTTTCTCATAGTGATTTCATTGGCTTTCTTCATTATATCAATATGGTCATAAAATTCTTTACATGTGCTGATATGGTATTATAATAGTTGCCATACTTATAACATTTAATTTATCCAATAGAAGAAGAAATTTTAAAAATATTTTATGGTACAAATATAGTTTTCATCATAGTGGACTTAAGTAACAGAAGAGTTTATTATTGTCAGGCAAGGTGGCTCACACCTGTAATCCCAGCACTTTGGGAGGCTAAGGCAGGACGATTGTTTGAGGTCTGGAGTTCAAGACCAGGAGTTCAAGATCAACATAGCAAGACCCCATCTCTACAAAATTTTTTTTTGAAAAATAGCTGGACATGGTGGCACACACCTGTAGTTCTAGTTACTCAGGATGCTGAAGTGGAAGGATCAGCCTGATCAAAGTTACGTGAGCTAAATTCATACCATTATACTCCAGCCTGGGTGACAGAGTGAGAACCTGTCTTAACAACAAAAAGGAAGAGCGGGGAGGGGAGGGCAGGGGAGAGGATTATTATTATTAATTTTTGTTATTATACTCTAAGTTCTAGGGTACATGTGCATAATATGCAGGTTTGTTACATAGGTATACATGTGCCATGTTGGTGTGCTGCACCCGTTAACTCATCACTTACATTAGGTATATCTCCTAATGCTATACCTCCCCCATCCTCCCACGCCACGACAGGCCCCGGTATGTGATGTTCCCCACCCTGTGTCCAAGTGTTCTCATTGTTCAATTCCCACCTGTGAGTGAGAACATGCGGTGTTTGGTTGTCTGTAACTCCTACCCTGAGTCAAACAGAAAGGAAAGACAGCACATCCAGCTGTTCAAGAACACTGCTGATACCTAGCTGAGCTCTTTAAAGAGATATGGGCCCCACATTAACCCACTTATCCAGGAGGACTCTGAGGAGTTCTCATTCCATCACATCCACCAGCCACCAAAGGCCCCCTTCTCATCTAATAGAGGTCCTATAGCTCCAAAACCTGGAGACGCTAAAGGCAAAAAAATAGGCTGTCCCATACTTGTTATTTTTGACTTCTGCATATGTACTAAAACTTTGCTGGCCTTACATGAGTCTCAAAGAACATTATGAATTCTAGTTACTGCTGATTTTCTTCAGAAACATGGACCTGCCCTGGAACTCATGAATGGTTAAAATCTACTCTACGTCTTTCATAATTCATTGCATGCAAATTATACATTGTTATTACTACAGAATTTGATTTGACCATTCACATTAAATCATATTATAATGTTCACAACATCCTAAGTTAAACAACATTTACAAATAATGTTATATATTGATGCCTGATTTTCGTGCATCCAATATAATACAACAGTCAAGGTAAGCAGCAATCCTAAAAGATTTCTGCCTTCACTAGGCTTTTTTTTTTTTTTTTTTTTTTTTTTTTTCCTGTCTGGGTGTGCTACGTGCTGAATCAATAATTTCAAGAAAACCAAAGCTCAAGATAACTGAATAATATTGAGTGGTTTAGCCTTGTATCAACAGCAAGTTATTGAAAACAGATAGCCAGCTGTAAATTCATAAAATTAAATTCATTCTTCCTTATTCTTGCCTCTCAATGCCTTACCCACTGGTATTAGGCTTGGTAAGTATAACCCTATTAAACGATTTTAATCTTTCATAGAGAAAGAAAGAACAATTAAGATTGTCAATATAACATCTTAAACTCAAGTTGTAGTAAGAGACAAAGCACATCATGGCCAGTTTTTCAATAAAAATACTACTTCCCTTTTGCAAAATACTAATATATAAAATAACGATTTTGTTGACTAATAAAAATGTAAAATAAAAGGAATCAATCAAATAATAATGCCTACTATACTCTTGAGCAATCAATAAACATTTGTCAAAAAATGAAAGAATGAATACATTTTCAAGAACAATCTTTCTGCAAGTAAATTACACAGATATTCCAGATATCATGTTCAAACAAGTTCAAATCTAAGTCATAAAAATAAAAAATATTTAAAGGCAATATAGAAAGATCCCATCCCTTAAAAGAAAAAATAGTTGAAATAGGTTGTAATTCCCACCAATTATTTTGATCCCAACTTATCCAATGTGTTTTATTACTTACTCTCGCTCCACATCCGCTCTTGTGATTATTGCATATGTATTTGTTTATATGGTTTTTATTATGCAGCTCCTCATTGGAATACAAATTTCATTAAGCCATGGATATTGTATACCTTTTCACTGCTATAATCCTAGCACCTAAAACAGATCATAAATAGTATTTGTTCTTTCTCTGTCTTACCACTATACATGTATGTGGCTGAGATTCCAAGATGCCTGAATTTACTTGGGCTATAATACTATGTGACTCTCAGCTTCTTCACTGAGAGTTGACTTTTTTTTTTTTTTTTTGACAAAGTCCCCCTTTGCTGCCTAGGCTGGAGTGCAGTGGCGTGATCTTGGCTTACTGCAACCTCTATCTCGCGGGTTCAAGCTATTCTGCGTCAGCCTCCCAAGTAGCTGGGATTACAAGTGTGCCACCATTCATGGCTAATTTTTGTATTTTTAGTAGAGATGGGGTTTCACCATGTTGGCCAGGCAGGTCTCGAACTTCTGACCTCAGGTGATCCACTTGTCTCGGCCTCCCAACATGCTGGGATTACAGGCATGAGCCACAGCACCCAGCCAAGTTAACTATGTTTTAAAACTTATTTCATTTACACAGTGCAATGTGCCATTGAGGTTCTCTTTATTTTCTTTTTGTCTGGCAATATGTCTCATGATTTATTTTCGCATAAGATGTGAATATATGTGATTATTTTAGGTAGGTAGAAGGTACTTTATCTTATTTGAAGACTATGTACCCAAAGACCTGGGCAGTCATTTAGTTTTGACTTGAACAAGAATCTCTAGAACGGTGGCTTCCACACCTACTGTACATCAGAATTAACTGAATAAGGTTTATTTAAAATGAAAAACAGTGGGGATAAGGTAGGAAGAATAATGTTAGAAGTTGTATGACACATGTTATATTTTCTGACAAGTAGAAACACAGCACCTAAAAAAGAAGAGAAAGGAGAGGGAATAAAGATAGTTGAATAGCACATTGCTTATTGTATAAGCAAGAAATAGGAGTTAAAACATACTATTAAAACTTACAAATCAGAAGATTAAACTGGAAAACAACAGACAACAGGCAATAAAAAGGATATAAGTACAAAGAAAATCCTTAAAAACTATAAACCCTCTTAAAGATCCAAAGAAATTTTAACAAAAGTACACCATACAATGAAACACAGCATATATACCATAATAACTATAATGTAAAATATGACAGAATTGAGACAAAGCACATCAATCATATGAATAAACAATGAACATAACTTCCCTATTGGAAAAATATTTGCATGTTGGTTGTGAAAATAAGACCAATCTGGAAGTGATGTACAAGAAACACATCTAAAACAAAGATACTCGGAAGGTGAAACTAAAGGGAAACTGCTCAGAAAATAATGGAGACATGTCAAAAGGGCATGGGCATCAGCTTGAAGGAGCTCCTAGTAACCAAATTTGGGATAATTTGAGCATCAAAATTAATAATGGTGATAACCTATTATGATATATTGAAGAAATTAGGAGTCCATGGATAAATAAACAGAAAAGAAGAAAAATCTCTTCCTTACAGTAGAATGCCAACTAATAGATGTAGAAAAATAATGGAATGATAAAATTACAATCAGGCAACCAACAAATAAAGATTTCAGGCAAGAATCATCGATAGCTACTAAAATTAGTATATGGACAATTGAGGCTAAACAGGATATTTAGACAGTCTCAAAGTGTCTCTTCACAATATACTTATTAATTATCAATATGAAGGGAAAAAGTGGTAAATTTACAGTAGAGAAACCCAGAAGACAACCTCAACCAGGGACCAAAGTTAGCATCACCTATAAAGAGACAAAAAAAAAAAAAAATAAATAACTTATGTGCTTCTGACATAATGAACTAGAAGAACACAATACCACTTTTATAGTACTCACTTTTTTTTAATGCATAGCATGGACCAAATCATGAGGAAACAAAGCCAAATTGAGGGATATTCTTCAAAATAAGCAGCCTCTTCAAAAATGTCAAGATCATGAAAGTAAGAAAAGACTTCAGAATTGTCAAAGATTAAAGGAGATGGCAAAGTCATGACAACTAAAGGCAACATGTAGTGCACCACTGGATACTGCACTAGAAAGAGGATGTCTTTATTTTCAGGAAACTCACAGGGAAGTATTTAGTGGTAAAGAGACAATCCACCAGCAACTTACTCTGAAATGGATCAGGGAGAAAAGTGTTTAAATATATGTACAGAGAGAAAGAAAGAGAACAAAGTAATAAATCTGATAAAATTTTACTCTTTGAGAAAGCTAGATGAAGGGTTTATGGCAATTCATTGTACTATTTTAAAATTCTGTCTGTAAATCTGAAATTATTTCAAGATACACTCATGTATCGCATTATAATGGGGATACATTCTGAGAAATGATTTGTTAGGCGATTTCACCATTGTATGAGCATCACAGAGGATGCTTACCCAAACCCAGATGAGACAGCCTACTACACACCTAGGCTCTCTGGTATAGCCTATTGCTCCTAGGCCAACAACCTGTGTAGCATGTTACTGTACTGTATACTGTAGGCAACTGTAACACAATGGTAAGTATTTGTGTAGCTAAACATACCCAAACATAGACAAGGCACAGTAAAAATACAGTATTATAACCTTATGCGATCACTTTCATATATGCAGCCCGTTGGTTGCTTACTGGAACATCATTATGCAACACACAACTGTAAAAGTTAACATAAAAGTTACCTGAAAAAAACTCACAATTGAAAATGAACCAAAACAAATGAATCTAACCACATACCAAATTGTTAACATAGCTATTTTTTGAAATTTATCCAAATTTAGTTGGATGTGCTCTAGGATTTAAAGAATTCTAAAGTTCACATTTCACTAGAGTTACACTAGAGTAAACTGTAGAATGATTGTTAGTAATAATATTTCCCATTGATTCTATTTCTTTTATATTGTGGGATAAAGCATTAATTTTATTAATGTGAAAAACAAGATCTTCACTGTTAGAAAACAGATACAATTGTGAAATCAAATAAACTATATTAAAATACTGTAATGTTAAAATGAAATAGAAAATTATCAATATGAGGTTGGGTGCAGTGGCTCACGCCTGTAATTCCAGCACTTTGGGAGGCCGAGGTGGGTGGATGACTTGAGGATATGAGTTCAAGACCCACCTGGCCAACATGCTGAAACCTCTTCTCTACTAAAAATACAAAAATTAGCTAGGCGTGGTGGTATGGTCCTGTAATCCCAGCTACTCAGGAGGTTGAGGCCAGAGAATTGCTTGAACCAGGTAGGTGGAGGTTGCAGTGAGCCAAGATCACACCACTGCACTCCAGTCTGGATGACACAGCGAGACTCCACCTCAAAAAAAAAGAAAAGAAAAGAAAAGAAAAAAGACATTGCTGTGTCCTTTATGTAGATGCTGAAAAAGAAGAAAAAAGAAAGCAAATGATCAGTATGAGCTTAAGGTTTTTAAGTGTCTTTTACAGCTCTGGTCCATGAAATAGCATCTATGCCATGTCGCCCAGTAGCAATGGCTGTCTCTTTCACATAGATTTTGTCTCTAACGCCAGCCACACTAAGTCTGATAAGATTTCTTGAAAAAATGCCTGATTTTACTCCTGCAGCAGGGATGACAAAAGGTAGGCTTCAAATAACTTAATGGATCAGAAGACAAAGAAGCTTTTAATGTTATAACAAAAGGACACCGTGACATGGCTCCCTGTGGCTGAAAGAACAACTTGAACTTGAAAAACAACTGCAGAAGAAAGTAATGTGTTGAGTCAATGAAAATCCATGGGTCCATAATGACATCGACAAAAGTAAGAAAAAGGTCATTTTTTTCACTATTTAAGAGGCTATTAAAACTACTTCTCAATCTGTTACTAAGAACTGCATTTTAGAACAATCAAATGTCTCTGTCAATGGAAAAAACTCTTTTAGAAGAATTTTAATTAATGTACAAGAAATGACACCTTTTTTTGAAATCCTAATGAAATTAGGGATGAAGACAAGAATTGATGTTAAAACCATCAGGTGAAAGACTGATGGGAAATAAGCACAGAGCTTGATTATAACAAAAAGATGAAAAGAGAAACTGAATAGATTCAGCTACTAATTTGTAAAGTTAAGCCTAATCATAACCAGTAAAGAGAACTCTATTACACTGCTAGATTGAGGGTGCTTAGATTTCAGTATTTAGATTTTAATAATTCGAGCTATATGTCTTCTTATAAATTAAACTAAAGTGAGTTTCTCATGTATGATTTGGATCCAAGTAAACATTTTCCCCCACACAGTTTTCTTTTGGAGCCATAATTTATACTCTCCCTGTGAAAGCCCAAAAGTAAAACTTTATCTTTAATCTTCTTCATGTAGGCAACTGGTAGAAACTGGGTGCTGGAAGACCCCAAAGAAGTCTACAATTTTTTCAGAAAACAGAAGTTGATGATGTTTATTGCTAATCACGGGCAGCAAAGCCTCGTAACTAATTTGCAGCAGCTATTTTTTGTTGTCTGTTGTTGTTGTTGTTGTTTTTGTTGTTGAGCAGTGACTGCACACCAGTAACTTCCCCAGAATAAACTACGTCCATTTTTTTTGGTACAAAATATAGTGAGATTAAAGAAAACCAATGAACTCCAGATGCAACACTTACAAAGGACCCTAGGAGTAGGCTCTTCTAGGCTTGGATGGTGATGTGCCAATATGGAGATAAAGGAATTTAGGAAAATCAGTTATTTCTCAGGAATGCTTGTCCCTCAGTCTGATTTTCTTGTTGCAGATCCTATTTATAAAGCCATAAGGTGAATATCACTCCTCTAACCTCTTATCCATCACCTCTTCCACTATGTGGATTGATGCATGAAGCAGATTATGACAAGGGTCTTGCAGTAATAATACAGAAAAGAAAAAAAGCAAATTAATAATTTTCAAAATATTAGTCCAATTACAAAAATGTTACATAACACAATTTCCAACAAATTAGAAGCACTGAATGTTAGGAAATCCTTTAAACTAATTTTAAAATCACTATGTACAGAATAACATCTCTGATGTCTTAATGAATATATTATCAATCTAACATCTGTATTTCACTTCATATTGCCTAACCACACTTACTTCCATGCTGTCACAGTATAGTTAGTGACATTATCACATCATGTTGGAGTTATCAGAACATTTCCTCAATGGTAATATCAGTGAATAGCTTAGCACCAAGATTTTCTTATCATTATTCCTTAGTTAAGCTAATTTGAATTCACTGATGAGATTTATCCTCAGGATAAAGGCAGGGTTATTTCATGTCATGTTATTTCAGCTAATTGTCCATTCTTCACAAATACCGATTAGCAACTTTTTTATTGAACAAAATAAAATCTCATGGTAGTAGAAGAATTCACATGGATATGCTGTATAACCCTGGGGAAACTTTATGTTTGAGTGTCATTTTCTCTGAGTTGCAAATAGGCCAATAATGTGCCAGATCCAACAACCAACTGTGCTTCCCTGGAAAAAAACACCAGGCACTTTTTGCTTATGATTTAAAGGGCACCCAAGAGCTCAGTCCAGGCTTAAAGAGCAAATGACAGACCACAAGCTTGCAGAAGACCTGCCTCCCAATCCCAGAGACAGGGACATGCCTGGAAGAGAAATCACGGGATACCAAAGTCCTGGTCCAGTAATAAGAATCCTCCAAATTGCAATCTTCTGTCTCAGTTTTCTTATATTTCTCTTTTGTTCCTCTGTTCACCTCTCCTCAGTTCTCTCTAATGAGCATAATACTGTTCCCTCAGTTTGCTCTAGGTCCTTACTCCACTTACTTTTATCAAAAGTATATCATCATGTAATTTTCAAAACTAGAACAGAAAAGTTTAGACTGTATAACAATACTCCCTGACCTGCCCCTCTACCCCTAAGTCCCCAGAGGCAACAACTTCTAACCACTTTTGTATTTAGACGTGGTGGTCACTTCTCTAACTCTAAATCAAGATTATCAGCATAAATACCTCCAGAGATCAGGCAGGCAATATAAATTTTGGGGTGGGCTATGCATAAGGCACTATCTCCTTCAAGGATGAGTGTAGATTACCGTAAATATAGAACCCATACCTTTTCTAATGCCAAATTTAAAAAATACTCCATACATATACATAGAAACTCACTTACCCACCAGCTCTAGCCTATGGACAGCCAGTTTGTAACCCTCGACCTAAATAATGTACTTATATCACTATTACAAAATCTACGCTGTAAGACATCAACTCTCTACTATGAAAAAAAAAAAATCAGGCTTTTTTGACTCACACTAATATACTCCTCCCCAATTCTTCTTTTAAAATTTAGGCGGTTATATTAATTAAGCTTCTATTTTTGGTCCATCAACTTTATACAGTAGCCTGTTATCCTCCATTAGGTTCCAGTTCCCACTACCTTTCCTCCATCTTCCCATCTTCCACTTGATGTCACTTAGATTTTGACTTTTATGTGGCTAAAGTTAATATTTATTCTTCGTCTTTGACCACATCTAAATCTTTCACCTTTGGGCTGAGTTTGGGATGGTTTTACATGTCCAATTTGCTAAGCCACGAGACCCAGATACTTGGTCAAATGCCAGTCTCGATGATGCTGCAAAGTTATTTTTTAGATGAGATTAACATTTAAATTAGTTGTCTTTGAGTAAAGCAGATTACCCTTCATAATGTGGACAGACCTCATCTCATCAGCTGAAAGTTCTAAGAGAGAACACAAAGATCCGCTAAGGAAGACGAATTCTGCCCCCAGACTACCTTCAGATTCAAGCAGCAACATCAGTTCTCTTCCCTGAGTCTCTAGCCTGCCCACCTATCCTGCAAACTTCAGATTCACCTACCTTCACGACTGTATGAGCCAATTCCTTAAAATAAATCTCTCTATGTAATACATATAAGCACATCCTATTGGTTCTGTTTCTCTAGAGAACACTTACTAATACAGGGTTGACTGTATTTAAAACAATAAACAGCATTTCCATTGTAATGATTTTCATTGTATTTTTATCAATAAATTTCCATTGTAATGACTATGAAAATAGCAATCACTGCTGAACCAAGTAGTATACTAGGATTACACATTTTCAACACAAGTACAAAAGGATAATTTCTGTATTACCTGAAGAAAAACATGTCTGGTGTCTAAGAGAAAAGGATTCTATTTTCTCACTGTCCATCTATGACTTAAACTAATGCCACATTTTAATTTGTTTCATATTAGGACAGCGATTTTTCTTACATCTATTTTTTTCCTAGAGTTTCTAACTGCCTTTCTTTTTTCTTGTTAACAGAAAACACGTGTTTCCTCTCCAAGCCATTAATGTCATTTAGGCCCTTGGTCACTCTGTCTATTGCTTAGAATAAATCTTCTTAAGTTATGCTTTTTCTAGTCCAGTGACTTCCTGCTGGAATTTAGGCCATTTTTTCTAGGCCTGAAGCATTTGTCATTCCGAATTTCTTTGAAATGCACTCCTGGATTCAATCAATTATTTTTAGTAATTCACATTGGCCTCTCTTTTTTTCATCTTTGTTTTGCCAGAGTCTATACTTAAGTAACTCCTTTACAAAGGATACAGTAAAGAGAAGTTATCTAATTATTTGTAATTATTATTTTGTGCTCACATTTTATTGATAATTTGTCTGCCATGAAATTCTAGGTCCCAAAGAATGCATCCAGGGAATTTTAATGGCATTTCTTTATTGTCTTTGTTAAACAAAGTTTATGGAATACCTTTGGTTTGAACTAGCATCTTGTACTAGGTCCCTACAGACCAAACCAAACCAGAGTGGAGTCACTCAGGCTAAGTGCTATGTAACAAACTGAACTTTGAAACCAGCTGGTTTTCCAAAAAAACAGGAGAATACAGTCAAACTGAATTAGCTTAATAAGGAAGTTCTCTGTTTTACTCTTACGAGGAAAGTAACCAAAACAACCAATTCTCTTTTTGTTCTCTGTTTCTGCTTTCTTCAGTCATTTTCTGCCTATAAAGCTGACCTCTTCTGCTCAACTCACTGGAACATTCATTCTGTCTTATAGAGTGTGGTGCTGCCCAATTGTAGAACTGAAAATAAAAGCCCGTTCAATCTTTAACTAAATATATGTGGTATTATTTTTTGGCATCACCTAACAGCCATTGCTGCTGAAGATAAATTTAATACAATTTTGTTGCTGCTGCTGCTGCTGTTGTCGTTGTTGAGACAGAGTCTTGCTCTGTCACCCATGCTGGAATGCAGAGGTGCAATCTCAGCTCACTGCAACCTCTGCCTCATGGGTTCAAGTGATTCTCGTGCCTCAGCCTCCCGAGTAGCTGGGATTATAGGCGCCCACCACACCCAGCTAATTTTTGTATTTTTAGTAGAGACAGTGTTTTGCCAAATTGGCCATGGTGGTTTTGAACTCCTGACCTCAGGTGATTGACCCGCCTCAGCCTCCCAAAGTGCTGGGATTACAGGCATGAGCCACCACGCCCAGCCAAATATAACACAATTCAATTTCTCATTCCTTTGTAGGTTATCCTCTTACCCAAGCTAGAAGCTTATATTTGTCCTTGCTGTTCTAAAATTTTATTCATTCGTTTAAAGATTTTTATCTCTCAGTTCTGGGGAAATATTCCCTATTCTTAATCTGATAATTACTCATTTTTTTCTTTTTGATTTTCTAAAATTATTACTCATCTATTTGATCTCTACATTGATCCCTTTGTCTTTTTCCCTCAAATACTCTTCCAAGTTTTCTGTTGTTTTTATTTCAGTCACTGTAGGCAAAATTTCCAACAGAATTCTTGTTATTCTCTGATGTCTTACAGAATTCATAACTTTTTGTCAGTTTTCTGAAGATAGTAATTATAATTTTTTAAAGAGCAGTATGTGTCTTGAATTTCTGCTTCCTCCTGAGCAAGTTAGTTAATTATCTTCATCTTGATCTTTTTCTCTCATGCTGTTGTTTTTCCTCATATGTGGAGTATGTTTGGTTATCCCGACGTGTTTGCGAGTTGGGAGTTGAGTGTGTTTTTCCAGGCAGTGGTGTGCTTCCCTCTGCTGCCTTCTTTGAAGGTCTGCTTTCCCCCATGGTCCCTCTTTCAACAGGGAGTCAGCTTGGAGCTCTGTAGCTCTGTATACCTGGGTAGAGAGTGTGTCTTTATGCGGTGGGCTCCAGGTACCAGAATGGGAAGAATTTTATTTGAGGTTCCTGCACTGCCCTAGTTTTTCCAAGGCAAGGCATTAAATTTGGTAAGATAACTGAGTTTTCCAGGCATTTGCAGAGCAACATGCTGGACAAGAGAATGAAACCCCACCCCCATCCTTCTCACACCTCCCCTGCCTTTACCTCCAAGCTGAGCCTGAGCCTTTCACAGTTTCACTGAGAAGCTTGCTTTCCTTTCTTCTTTTCACCATCCTACATGCTCTTGGCTGCTGTTTTTTTGTTCTGTTTTATCCAACAGTAAGCTTCCATCTTCCTCTACCTTCCAGAAATTTATAATCTGTCATTCATTCTTTTCACTACATGGAGCTGATTTATTTTTTTTAATCATTTCACTGGTTGCTTAAGAAGGAGGGAGAGAAACAGTTGTTCTCATCCAGCCCCTTTAAACCAAAAGACTTTTGTCATCCTTTATCTACCATTCTATTCTATTCTTTTCCTTCCTTCACCTTCTAGTTTCAATCTTTTCTTCTAAGTTTCACCTGTTCCTATAGTTACCAGAGTTAAAACCAAAGTATTTTATTTTTGCTTTATGTAAAACATTTGACTGTTCTTTTACCTAAGTATCTTGAAAGAAAAAAGAATCAGAATGAGGAAAATATAAATAAGATTAATTGAGTTTTGGTACAGGCTAGTTTTGGTACATTCATGTTAACGAAGCTACAAGAGGTATGCAAGCAGTAGATCTCTTGTGAAAATAAGTGACAACAGGTAGAGGTCATGGGTGAAGGGAAGAAGGCTATGATTTCATTGTTTTGTTCCAAAAATGTCTTCAAACTGTATTTACTTTTGCAAAAAGACAACATTTAGTGTCACATGCAGTTTTTTCCATAAGAAGGTGATGTCGACCTTGTACCTTCTATTCTATATTGTCATGTTATTGGCTGATTATCAAGGAAGTTCACTGATTTCAAAGACATGATCATCAATTCATACCTTCCGGGGAAGTGAACTGCATATGCAGCATTCAAAGGAATTGTGAACATACACAATTGTTGGGGGATTGGAGTGTCCTGCAGCCATGTAGCCCCTGGGACTTTCTCTTCGCTCTTATGTTAATTTTTAAAAGCTACATTTTCACAGTCAACCTATGAGTCTCAGATACATGCTAATGCTGGACACAGAGAACTACATCTTCATTACCACAATGCTAAGAAGGTTTTCCATTTTCATCTGTAATCTATAGCCTTACCCCAAGTATTATATAAATAGAGCCAAATCTCTCTATAACTGATATTCTGTCACAAGTCCTGATTCAAGGTCATCATAGTTCTTTAACCTATGCCAATTATATGCCTCATTTCACAGAATCATCATCATATTCCTCCCTACTGAGTGTTTGGTTCTCTCCCCTAACTAACCCTGTTTGATAAGTGCAAGGACCTCCATTTGATTTTGATTTAGGAGTTAGTACTATCAGTGTCTCACTGAAGAGAAAACTGAAGAATGGAACGAGACCTCCGATAGACCTCATTTTCTTCCATTGTTGCTGCTATTTCTGCCATGTGATGGAGTTCAGAACACGTGAAATTTTAATTTTACTTTTTGGCATGTTGGAATGCAATTTAGAATATTTACTAAAATTTTAATATATTGCCAATGTTTTGAGATTGTTTATCATTGTTTATAATACTAAAAATATTTTAAATGAAATCATTCTAATGTCAATCTAAAAAGAAAGTGTCAAAAGAACTGAAATACAATTGTACTGTGGAATACTGAAAAATTATATATAGAGATGGATAGATTATCATGTACATATACTGTGTGTGTGTGTGCGCATGTGTGCGTGTGTGTGTGTGTATAAAGACAACCAAGAAACACTGGAAAGGCTGGAACTGGAATCCAAAGATTCCATTATTCTAATTGGAAAAGTTCAAAGATCCAAAGATTGGAGCCAAGATTCCAATCTTTCAACTAGTCCCAAGACATTACTGTTACTAACCAATAGAAGCAATTTGCAGTTGACATGCAGCATGTTCATATTTATGTCAAAACAAAAGAGAAGAGGGAAAGCAAAACTATTAATTTCCTGGTGAGAGGAAGTAGCTTACAACTGATCGGCCTCCAACTGAGAATAACTAGGAATGCCAGAGTTAAAATACAGAGTAAAAAACGCATAAAATGCAGAGTTGATGTATTTTATTTAAAGGCAGCAGAGAGCTGCTGGGTCAGTAAGAACTGGAGTTAAGAGGAAACATGAAAGTTGGGCAGAGTTGATTCTGCAGCTACTTTTAACACAAAGCATTTGCCAATTCTGAGCACAGACAAGAGAGTGAGAATCAGGGCTTTCCCCTCCAAAGGGCTGCTGTCAGGGAACAAGAAACCAGCAGAGCCTCTGGCTGAGTCTCAGGCAGCTTCAATCACACAGTCTGTGTTTTCCCAGGTCATTTGCCATATTTGAGGTTAAATGGGGTGGCACACTAAAATCCTAAGCAAAAACCCTCTGAAAGGCAGAGTGGAGTTTTCAGTGGTTTCATGAGACAAAGAATAGATTTTGTAGCCCATGAGAGGAAGCAGGGGGTGGGTTAAAAAATTCTCCAGGCAAATCCTGTAGGACCAGAATCAATCAAGAGACGGACAGAGCCTTAGAAGAGACCCATTCTGAGCCAAATGGAAGTGACAGCAAATCACTGTCAAACAGATCTTTATTCCACAAGTGATTGCTTGAATGGCAAGGCAAGCAGACACCTGTGATTCTGGGACAGGATATAACAGGACATTTCCTGGTTTGACCTGCCTTGGTAGGTGGCACAGACAACTTTTCTTGCCTCATTAGCCACCCACTATGAAGAAATAACAGCTGTGCCCTTATTCCTGGGAACAAATGGCCAGATTATCCAGTTCATTGAGTATGCCTGGAGCATCTCGGAATACTGACCTTGCTCTCAAAAATTCTGTAAATATGACCGGCCTCTAGCTTGCTTAGAGGGATGAGATTTCCAAACAAGACCCCATTGAGCCTCTTTGACGCATTGAGTTTAGTGTCTACTCACACTGACGATCAGAGATAACACCAATTATAGATGAAGATGCTAGCTGACAATGAGAATGAGAAGAGACTGTGCTTTCCAAAATAAAGTGCCCAGTTCTTAAAGATTTAGATATTCTTAACCTTATGTTTTCAGATGATGAAATTAAGTTTTAGATACATTAAGAAACATGCTACTGTCATGTAGCTACCAGGTAGATCTGGGAATCCAACTCTGATTTCAAAATCATGGTTTTTTCTGTTGCAAAACAGTTTCTCTAAAAGTTGCTGATATCAAGCCATCACTGTTTAAAGTGTTGAATATCACAAAAATTTTAGTCATGTCCACATTCAAAACCTTGCATAAAACCTATAAAGTGGCATGAGTTTAAGGCATTAAAAAGGGAGTAAAATTTAACAGTGAAGATGAGGAAAGACTTTTGCATGTTGGAGACAGAGTGAAAATTGGGAGGAAGAGTTTGATCTAAGCATATCATTTAGAACATACTAAGTTATGCTGAGTAGCAAATAAACCCCAAAATTCAGGGGCTTCAAACCACAAAGACTTCTTTCTTGCCCATATTACACATCACTATGGATCAGCTGGGTCTAGTTGTGTTTTCAGGAACCAGAATAATCTAGCAGCCACTATTTTGAAATATTCTGGTCACCAGGACAACTGTTAAAAAGGCTTGGGAACACACACATTGGCTCTTGAAGCTCCTTTTCAGGATTAGCACACATATCTCACAATAATATTGCATTAGCTAAAGCACATCCTGCAGGCCCCTGTAACCTCCATCCTGGGTGGAGAAGTGCAGAAGTGAGAACCTAAATATCTAGAACATCAGTGAGCATCCCTCATGGTCACCACGAAATGATGAAAACTCATTTGAGTGTTGTTTTCATTGTTGCTAAAGTAACCCAAAGTACTCACTGTATCACAAAAATAATAAGGAAAGTTATCACTATTAGGCTCCTAATATGCAGAAAGCACCTACTTGAGACTGTTGTAACATTTGGTATGATTGTCCCTATTGTTCAGAAGAGGATCTGGGGCTCTGAAAGATGAAGTAAAAGCTTTGGGTTTAAGATTATGTAACTTTCATTCTCCCTCCTGAAGTCTGCAGAATGAAGGCAACAAACAAAAGAGAATAAATTTGCAACAGGGCAAAGAAAAGAAGAGAGAGGCTACAGGCGAGAGATTTGTTGAGTTTCTCAGAAACGTGTGGAGGGACAAAACTGAGTAGAGGTGAGGGCTCCTGCAGAGTCCACTGCCAACGCTGAATACTCAGGTATGAAGGTGGGAATGGCAGAAGTGATCAAAAGCAGGCAGATTCATTGAAGTTAAGTCTGTGGAAGAGTTTTCCAGCCAGCCTGCCCAAAAACCTCACACACTTCCATATGTGCACACCACCTGATAAAGTGACACTTGTCACAGGCACCTCCTGGGAATCTGCTCTCTGAAGTAACTGAGTGATTTTCTAGGGGAAGGTGCAAGTTCCTGTTGTGGGTGTCAGAGTCCCTTTTCTCTATGGCTTTTGGCTGGTGTGGTGGGGGTGATCCCAGCCTGCCTGCTCCTGGCCCGTGCGTGCTGATGTGAAGCCTGCGTGTCACTGTGCCACACACACATGCACAGCATTCCCCACAAACCCACCAGTGCACTAGAAGGGCATGGAAGGCAGAAGGGCTGGGGTTGTCACCCATGATCGCCATCACTATCATTCTAATAAAATCAGAGCTAAAATCAGGCACATATGTAGGCTGAATAAATGATACTCCTGTTTCTGCCTGATTATGGACCCAGTGGGAAGGTGGACAATGGAGTCCCTCTGATGGAGAGTAAAACATCAGCTTTATTAACACATAAATAAATAAATAAATAAATAAATAAATAAATAAATAAACAAACAAACACAAAGTTTTTAACTGGAAAACCTGAATCAGGTCTGCAGTATTCTAATAATGGGCTTCACACTATAGCATTCCAGAATTAGAAAAGTCTACCAATCCAGTTGCAGCAAGACCATCTCAGGCCTTGCCCCAGGGCTGGCTCCTTTGACCAAGGAACAAAGAACAGAGAAAGAGAAGAAAAAGCAAAGAACAGAGCAAAATGTATGCTCTCTGCCGGAAGGCCAGCCCCAAAGAACAAGGAGAAAGGAAGGGGATAAACGATTAATGACTGTTCCTCCTGCCAAACTCACCATTCACATTAGTCATCGCTCACCCTCAGCAGGAGTAAATGATGGGGTAAGGGGCCAGTAATGCTACTCTAGTCGAAGCCCCTCCAAGCAAAACCAGAAAACCAGAGGAAAAAAAAGTGTTGTACTCCTAAGATTTTATCAGTCAGCATCCAACCAGAAAAACAAAACAATTCTGAGTTGGTTTGTTTGTTTTATTTGTTTGTTTGTTTTTTTAACTACAGAGGGCATTTAATACAGGGAATTGGTTTTATAGGAGATGCAAGAGACTATACCACCAACCAAGGAATAACGAGGCAACTAACAGATTAGCAATCTCAGGAAGCCGCTACCCCCTACAAAAAGGTATAGGAACCTAGGGGGTCTGGGTGACCTGGAAGAACATAAATTCATGGTGGGCATAACCATTGGAGCCAAAACCATGAAAAGAGAAGGAAAACTGTCAGAAATACTGCCTGATAAAGAAAAGGAAGAGGAAAAAGACCCTGATTTCTCTCACTTGTCTCTGCCCTTGGATCCCCCATCAGTGCCTCCCACTGGCCAAACCCAGTCAGAGAGCAGCAGGCATGCAACCCTCTAAGCACAGACTTCCGTGGGTGGCAGAGCAACCAAGAGGAGGGTGAGGATGCAGCTAAGGACAAACAGGCCCAGCAATGGCACACACACTAACATTTGTTTGCACACTCCCTCTGCACCAGACACTGTGTTTACATGTTTAACACAGGTTACCTAATTTAATTGCTACAAGTCTATAAAAGAGGTAGGTATTCACTGCTGTTATTCCACTGTATAGGCAAGAAGCCTACTTAAAGTTGACCTGAAATAATAACTAGTAACAATTAGAGGAGGGCAGTCAGTTTTGCAGAATAATCAATAGAGAATGTAAACACTTTCAAACGGATACCTAAATGTGTAACAATACTATTTAAAGGTCTGGAATAATCACTGAAGCCACACCAAGAAATAGTGAAGTGGTCATCTCTGCACAATGAGAGTAGATGAGGGCAAGAGACTTTTGCTTTATATTGTATAATTTGTTATCATATTTGGATTTTTAAACAAAATTCCTAATTTCTTGTATAATAGGAAGGGGAGAAAAGAAAGTTAATTGGCTGAGCCAGTCTTATGAATCTGAAGTTCATGTATTTACATTACACTCCACAGTCTCCACCCCAGGAGTGAGCTGTGGGTAATTTCTCTGACACAAAAGCAACCCACCTGTGACTCCTTAACACCCTCACTGGAAAATCAGAGCACATGGCAGGAAGCCCTGGGGAGGGGTTATTGCCAGTGACCTTAAGGGCAAAATAATGTGCTTCTCAGGGATTCAACCTATGGCAGTGGTTGCACCTCTAAGCACTCCCTCATCTACCGAAACAAGCATCTGAAGGAAACCCACTGCTACATAACCCAACAGCCACAGTCAGGCAGTGTCAATACAGATTTTGATTGTCAGTTATTTTGAGATGTTGCCAGCAAATTTCCCCATGATGGGTTTAAATAACTGAACTTTTCATGTGTAAAGTGTGTACGAGATAAACAATGTAATCAGATGATGTGCGTGGTTTTATGGAATATCTCTGATCAGTGATAAGCCAATTGACATAAAATTATTTTGTAAACCTAAAATGTACTCTTTCTGTGCCTCAGTGAGCACCTGCTATCATCTAAATAAAATCTCACTGTACTAGCCAAACATATCATCATCAAAGTGCTTCCAACGAATCCTCCAAGAGATAAGTTAATTACCCCCATTTTTTTCTATAAAAGGGAGGGAAATAGAGAATGGAAGGCTTTTAATCCTAATCTGTATAGCATGTCAGTCTTCAATCTCTTTACCATAGTTTGTGGCAAAGCAAAACTATGATTCCATCTCACGGTCTTTTCTTCTTTCTCCCTCAATTCTCAGGGAGTGAGGTGGTCTTTTTGCATGAGATGTCGTTAACATAGTAATGTAAGTGACTTAAACTAGGAGAGGCAGTCAGTGTTAGCAAGGGAAAGATTTGTCTCCTCCTTGGGTTGGTCTTAGAGACCTAAAGCCTCCCACTAAGATGCACAGTGAGATCCTACTGGTACTCTTCGAGGATGGAGTAGGCTAAGGGCTTGGAAAGGCAGGCTTAAATTCAAGAGCCAGCAGCCTGGGCAGTCACACAGGACTCCAAGCTCAGAGGGACCCTATACTTAGTTTAATGATCTGTGGTTGCCATCTTGAAATTTTTAATAAGTTTTAAATAAGGGACCATACACTTTTGTTTTCATTGAGCCCCATAAATTATGCAATTGATCCTGAATTGAGGATGCTGCTCCAGGATGGAGCCACGACCCTGGGGGTAGGATTGAGGGGATCATGAGTGGGTATAAAAAGGGAGAAGACCAAAAAAGATAAGACCTCAGGACACTCAAATTCAGGTGAACCCATTTGGACTAAAAGGAAAAAGAAATGATTTTTGCACTATCTTTTGGACTCCAAGAGTGTTTGCAATGATGTGATATTAAATTAGTTCCTATCTGGTAAAGGACCAAACCTACAGGCTTGTTTGTCTTAATTCTGGAGCCTTAATGTAAGGGTATAGGTTTTCTTTAACTCATATTAACTGTCATATCAATGCCTCTTTTAATTAAAGAATTCAAATTGAGTCTTAATTACCTGACTCTATTATTTTCATCTTA
Organism: Rhinopithecus roxellana; assembly: GCF_007565055.1. NCBI lineage: Eukaryota > Metazoa > Chordata > Mammalia > Primates > Cercopithecidae > Rhinopithecus > Rhinopithecus roxellana. The sequence goes on along the minus strand of NC_044556.1, from coordinate 102,296,149 downwards.
TTTGATATTTATTATTTTCTTTTTACTATTTTTATTATTTTGTTTACTAACATTATTTGTCAAAGTATTTTTTGACATATTTGCTTAATGTTTTTGACACTGAATAATAATCTACACCTGAGTTAGCATTTCTACCTTTTTTTATTCCATTAATGATTACTTTCTCTAGAATTTAAAACCAGATGCATGTCTGTCCTACTATGTGAAAGTAATAAAGTAAGTTTTTTCCACTAAGAAGCACTATTTGCCTCACCAAGGTGTGTTATGACTCACCTTTATTCACCACCCCACACACCCAATAAAATGGGACTTTTAAAATGCATACACTTCTTTCCTCTTTTCCTCCCCAACTCTAGATGAGACAAGTTTAGAATGCTTTTCCTTTTTCATGCTCACACTCTGCCCCAAACTCATAGATTTTTTAAATTAAAATTCTCCTTACAATGTGTCACTTTCCTTTTCCAAAACTTTTATTTTGGAAAATGTCAAACCTGTAAGAGGTATTGAAAAGTATGAACACCATACATCTTTCACGTGTATGTGAACAACCATACATGAACAACCATACATCTTTCAGGTAGATTCACTACTGGTTAGCAATTTCCCATGCATGCTTTTTCAATTTTTTTCTTTCTCATACTCTCTGTCTCTCTCTCTGTCTCTCTCTCATAGAGATGTACACATATGCATATTGATCTTTGTTGAATTATTTGAAAGTAATCGACATATATGAAAGTAACCCTAAATACTTGAGCATGTATTCCCTAAGAAGAAAAATATTCTCTTCTACAACCAGAATACCAACATCTCTCTTAAGAAATTTAGAAGTCATTAAAAAAAATCCAATCTTTTTACTATTTCCCTAGTTATTCCCCAAATATCCTTAGAGTTGGGAGATTTTTAAGCCAGGGAAAATCAATGACCACGCATTGCGTTTAGTTGCCACATCCCTTTAAAACTGTTCCCTTGATTTTTCATCTTTTTTCCATACGTTTACATTATTTTTGTTTGTAAAGATTGTTCCCAGTGTAGGTTTGTTTGATTGTATCCTCATGAACAGATTCAGGGTAAACATCTTGATAAGAATATTGTATAGGTCACTCTTTATGCATCACATCAGGAGGCACAGAATTTCAGTTCATTTCATTATTGGTGATAGAAGTTTAATGATTCAGTTAAGGTGAAACATGCCATATTTCTTCATTGTCCTTTCTGTTCTAAAAGAACGTGTTTAGCACTTGCATTCCTAGCTAGGTAAGTAAACAGGTAGGCCAGCAGGTAAATTTTGTTATACCAACTCTTTCTTCTCTTCGTATCTTTCCTTATCTCGATGTCTCTGTTCTGGTTAATTTGATGTTTAAAAACATTTCCCTAGTATTTTTCTCATATTGGGTATGCAGATAATTTTAATGTTGAATCCTCATCTATCTGCAAATATCTCTCTTTCCCCTAAGAAGTGAATGTATTTTGACTAGATAAGGTTGTTGTGATATTACTCTTTTTCTCAAATTTGATTCTACTACTTATAGCTCTTCAGTGTAAAGATAGGCCTGATGTCACACATCCTGGAAGTATTAGGTTACTGCAAAAGTCATTGCGGATTTTGCCATTAAAAGTACCAATCAAATTACTTGCTTTCTTCTGCTTGTAAACTTGTACTTTCTTTATTATTTGTGTCCCCAAACTTTACCAAGATATGTACCCGTGTCTTTTCTCATAAATCCTCCTTGGAAAACTAAGTGAGCACTTTCTGCCTCCAGAATCACGTTTTTCTTCAGCTCTGGAAAGTTTTCTTTATTCATTCTGTTTCTTACCATATTCATAAAAGTTCTAGCTCTTCACATTTCTTTCAAAAGATGAAATGGAGAAGGGCTTAATAATTTTATTTCCACAGAAGCATTTCATCCTCATTCTCATTACTTAAAGAAAACAACACTACAGAATCCTGAATTAGAGGCTATAAAAAACTATATATCTTTAAGGAAATAAAATATTTTTCCATGGTGCCAAATGTAGAAAATGATTCACGAGTCTGTCAAAGTCAAATAAAAATAGAGAGATGAATCGCTAAGCAAGACATTTTAGTTGGAGAAAACAGAATTACAATTTGGGGCATACACACTGACTGGGGTGGACTTGGGGTATGTCCAGAGGACAGAAAGAAGATTGGGAACTTTATTGAAAAGAGAAATGTTACGAGCTTTATTAGAAAGAGAAATGTTATGTATCATTTTGAAAGAAAACTCCTTGGCACTAGTAAAGCTTTCGAGAGATGGCAAGGTCTGATTAATGAGTGACAGTGGTGGTACATAAAACTAGTCTTAGAGTTATGGCAGTTTATTTTAGCAGCTACTAGGTAAAGCTGGTCTTAAGGCTATAGTAGGTCATTTCAGCAGCTGGCTTGCAATATAATTCTTGGGCCAGTACTTGTGCCCCAAGTGCTTTCCCCTCACCCTTGACTCTCAAATTTAATTTCACTGGGTAGGAAAAGATAACTCCAATTCCCAGTACATTTTCACATTTCCACCTTCTGCTCAAGATCTTTCCTGAAAGATCTACTGCTGATCTACTATCTTGAAGTTAGGCTTAATTGTTCCTCGGTGCTAGGTTGGATCTGTCCCACTGGGCAATGGGCTTACATGTGAGGGAAAGTAAGCAGAGGAGTCAATGTCAGAGACCCAGGCCACGTTTGAGTAACAAGGGGCCAGAATGGGTGGGGTGGGGCGAGAACTTCCTTAAGGCAGATTTGCCTGGAGTCTGGCATTGAGTTCTATCTTATAATTCTCATAGGCATTAGAAATCATGAACAGATTCAGGTTAAACATTTTGATAAGAGTATCAACTTTATGCAGGGCATAAAGTCTAATGAGTAAGGTCAAGGAAATCATTAGAAATCATCTTGAAGCACTGGGCTAACATTATCTTGGCAGAACTGGATCTACAATGATTAGACAGGCAATAAGAATGGAGCATAAAGATTATAATACGAAAAATAACCATCGACAAGATAATAAATTTAGACTGTACAATGGATTTGAGCCAAAAGCCCAAACCTCAGGGCTACCAACTAAATGAATCAAAAGACCATGGAGGAACTGTAGTCATTGAGTAGCATTCCATGACTGCATTGAATTAAACCGGAGTTCCAACTCTATGAAAAGAACCACTAGTACAATTTGAATAAAAAGTTATGTTACAGATATTGTCAAAGTTACTCTCCAGGTAAACTAAAGGATTTTTGGGGTCAGGTTCTGGTAAATTATCTAGAGTAGTTCCTGATTGTGAAATTTTAATTACAGTACTATATTATCCTGTCAAATGAAAAAGATAGGTCTTATAGAGTCTTGTTCTGACAGTCTTGGGAAAAGCTTTCTGTGGTGTGAAGCTGACACTTTTCCGGTTTTGAATGTCACTGTTATGGCATCAGATGGTCAGTGAATTCTCTGTGTGGCCCACACACCAAACGTGAGACTTGTTCCTCGAAATTTATATTAAATTGTTTAGTTTTAGTTCATAGCACTTTAGCAAACAGCAGTTTTTGTTTTTAGTAATTCAATGGGAGAAAATTGGATTCAAGGAATGTAGAAAAATTTAGGATACAGACCACTCTACAAGTAGGTAATAAAAACTTGAAAACAATGCAAGTGCACTATAATCCTCCTAATTTTTTACTGAAGATAATCAGAGTAAGGCTAAGTTTTTTGTAAAATACATTTAGTTTTATCTGATTTATCCTAATTCTTTATATAAGTGTAGCAGGAACAGTAATTGAATTTCAATTAGAATTTTTAAAAAAATATTTTGGGCTAGGAAGTTGAATCAAGGCAGGCTTCAGATTTTATCTGTAGAACCTATAAATAATTTTAAATATGACATCTTAATCAAACCTTGGTAATATAATTAAAATTTTTAATTGCATCTTGTTATAAGAAAAGCAATTCTTATTGAACTTCTGAAAATGACTATATTGTCATAAAATTTTAAAAATGCAGTTTTTGAATTTTTAAGGGATCAAGTAGGAAGAAAAAGTAAATGTTTTTACCTTTGTTAATAAAAGTATACTTTACCAAATTGCTGTAAACTATAGATATCTTAAGAGAGAAAGATTCCTTAAATCTGGAAAAGAAAACATTTAAGAACTAACAATATTTCAAATAAAAATCATAAAAATTATAATTTTATCACTTATTTCATCTCATGTAATTTATTTTTGTTTTGCTTTATTTTAATTAAGTTTTATTCAGTCAACAGTTATTTAATTCGAGTTTTGAAAATTTTTCTTTAGTCCCTTGATATTAAAGTTATTTGAAATCTGTATTAAGATATTTGTTAGAGTTTTTTTATGAATCTGACCACAGATGCCTTTAGAGAAGAATCAGCATGTAGATGATAAACGACTTAGAATATCTGTGGTTAAAATCTGATGAAAGTTCAGCAATTGAGAATGAAATTTAGTTATTTTAATTGTATAAAGCATTTTAAGATAACAATCAGAACTTCGACTGGTAGAATCACACCAGGATGAGGAGACCTTTTATATTAGTGCATTCTCATGCTGCTAATAAAGACATACCTGAGATGGGGTAATTTATAAAGGAAAGAGGTTTAATTGACTCACAGTTCAGCATAGCTGGGGAGGCCTCAGGAAACTTGCAATCATGGTGGAAGGGGAAGCAAACACGTCCTTCTTCACATGGCAGCATGAAGGAGAAGTGCCGAGCCAAAAGGGAAAAGCTCCTTATAAAACCATCAGATCTCCAGAGAACTCACTATCACAAGAACAGCATGGGAGTAACCAACCCCATGATTCAACTACCTCCCACCAGATGTCTCCCATAACACGCAGGGATTATGGAAACTACAATTCAAGATGAGATTTGGGTGGGGACCCAGGCAAAACATATAACCTTTACAAACTTTATGTAATATTTAGAACATTCATATTGATATATCCATATATATTACATACACACACACATATATATTCCTTTATATATAAAGCAATTAATTTATAAAAGGTATATAATATTTAGAATCACTTTATATATATAAAGGAATATAATAATCACTTTATATATTATATATATGTGTATATGAAGGAATATAATAGAATCACTTATTTGACAGTGTTTTTATACAATCCAACCTATCACATAAGTCTAATGACAGACATAACTTTTTAGGGTTTCCAAAGGCCCAGCTGAAAAATCCTAAAGCCAATTTTAGGTTAATAAGAACTTAAATTAGAATTTGATTTTGTGAAAGTTTGTCAAAGATGTTAAGAGAGTTAAAATATTTAATTAAAATAGAAACATATGTCATTGAGGAAACGACAGTAATATATTTAATCAGAGTGATAATTAAAAGACTTCAAAAGCAAATACAAAAAGTTACATAATTGACAGGAGAAAAGAAAACTTAGACCTGTATTAAAGACGACTTAATTTTTTCCAAGTAGACAAACAAAGCTAATAAAGATAGCACAAAGCACAAGAAACTATCTTAAAACACAAAATCTCTGTTCTTTGGGATGATTACTTAAAAGGTAAAACAAACCTACAATGACTGCTTCTCCTTATGGAAAGCCAGTTTAAATAACCTCAAAGACAAACTTCATGAAAAGGTACTTGAATTAAATCACACACGGGAAGAATGTGTGTCCAAGATTATGTGTGTACTTCATATTAAAGAAGACTAATGTAAACAAGAAAACCAGTACCTTGAGCATGGAAATGCATGGTTTTCAGAAAAAGTAAAACCATGTGAAATTGCCTGGTTGCGCAGAGCAATTTAGACACATCAAGAAAAGCAAAGGGTACAAAATCAAGTTATACTGGAAGAAACGTTGTTCTTCTAGGCCTTTAAGACAAACATCCTCAGTTTTAGGCCACAGTAACCCAGTCAGAACTGGGAGGAATAAAGCTACAGAAACTGATGAAAAAGTTGAGGGAGAGAGTCATCACTATAGTTAAGCAAAACGCTGTACCTTTTCAAGGAGAGGAAGAAGAAAAGCAAAAGGTAATGATGCGTGACATGCAAATCATGTGTGGTGAGATGTGCTAAAAGCTGAACCTTGAGCTATGAATCTAAAAAGCTTTAAGAGGAAAACTCTACCCAATGAAATGAAATTATCATTTTAAATAAAGAAGATAGCACTTCCAACTGAAATCACATAGAAACTGTAAAAGAGAAAAAACAAGCTGTAGTTCAGAAGGTGGTTGAAAATTTATTTAAAGAAACAGATTTTAGAATTAAAATTAAAACCTCTTGCAAATATTTTACTAAAAGTAGATTAACATTTGAAGAAAACTTGCTCTTCAAACATAAAGGACCAGTCTCTAGTCCTGTATAAGTGTACCCATGACACCAATGCTCAATTCTTAGAAAAACTTATAAATTTCCTTCCAATCCTAGCCAATCCAATCACACACAAAACTCCTTTTGTGAGACCAATCCTTTACAAATCTTTCAAAATTTGTTCATACCTTCCAGTTTTCTCTTATACTTTCCTCTTTATTTATACTGTAACACCAATTATTTTACCTTAAGATAAAAATTTAATTTCTTATTGGAACCACATAAAATTGTCATGCAAAAATTTTCTGTACATTTTGTACACATCATTACTTAAATAAATTAAAATTTTTAATTGTACTAATCTTAATTTTTCATAAAACCCTAGGAAGTAATTTGAATTTTTTGATTATTAATATTAGATATAATTTGACAGGATTGAAGGATGTCTAGATGGCTGGTGAAGCATTATTTCTGGGCATGTCTATGAGAGTGTTGCCAGAGGAGATTGACATTTGAGTCAGTGGACTGAGAGAGGAGACCCACACTCAGTGTGCATGGGCACTACCCAATTGACTGCCAGCACAGCTAGAACAAAGCAGGGAAAAGACGGGGAACATGCAGCTTGCTGAGTCATCAGATATGGTCTGGCTGTGTCCCAACCCAAATATCGTCTTGAATTTTAGCTCCCACAATTCTGATGTGTTGTGGGAGGGACCCAGTGGGAGGTAATTGAATCTCTGGCTGTGTCCCAACCCAAATATCGTCTTGAATTGTAGTTCCCACAATTCTGATGTGTTGTGGGAGGGACCCAGTGAGAGGTAATTGAATCATAGGGGTGACTCTTTCCCTTTCTATTCTCTTGATAGTGAATAAGTCTCATGATATCAGATGGTTTTAAAAGGAGAGTTTCCCTGCACAAGTTCTCGTCTGCCACCATGTAAGACATGCCTTCCTTCCACCATGATCGTGAGGCCTCCCCAGCCATGTGGAACTGTGAGTCCCTTAAACCTCCTTCTTTTGTAAATTGCCCGGTCTTGGTTATATCTTTATCAGCAGTGTGAAACCAGACAAATACATCGTCTCACTCTCTTTAGGTGCCAGACACGTGGCTTCCTCTCCTCCTGCCTTTGAGCATCAGACTCCAGGTTCTTCAGCCTTTAGACTCTGTGGCTTGCATCTGCAGCCTCCCCATTGTTCTCAAGCCTTTGGCCTCAGACTGAGGGTGATAGTGTTGGCTTCCCTGATTTCGAGGCTTTCAGATTTGCATTGAGCCATGCTACCAGCTTATATTAAGCTATTATATAATAACATGTCATAAACATATATTTTATAATCTCTAGAAATATTTTTATGGAATAACTTTTGATGCAAAACGACATTTTATTAATAGAGCCAAATATCTTTTGTTTTTTTATAAAGTTTAAAAAGTCAAAAGGAAATACATTTGAATCTATGTTTCGCAATTGTTTCAGTCTTTTATTTAGAAATAACTCATCTATTTACTAATATTATTTAAGGTTTCAAATTGCATGAAATGTGTATTCATAAACATTTATCCCATTTACATTTACCTAACTTATTTATTTTTCAAAATATTCCTAAATTTATGAACACTAAGATATTAGAGCTAGTCATTATTTCAACTTATATTTCTGTGAACCATTTTTATAGCACATAACTGTCAAGTGGTTCACCTAAGTAAAAACCTTAACATTAAATATATGGATATGTTGGCAGTAACTCAGAAGAGACAGCTCTTTCCATACAACCAACAATATTAAACTAGTTTTATTCATTAAAGAGGTACATAAACAGAGATCATTTTGTTGGTTAAGGTGGATTTATAGCTTTAAAACCTTAAAACATCTATCAAAGACAAATATCATCTTTTTTTAAGACTATCTTTTCTAATCAATAAAGCTAGGCAAAAGTGCATGCTGATGGTTCTGAAGACATCTTCATTTTTATTTCATCAACTAATTTAAAATTAACTTATTTATCAAATATTTACCTAAGCTATGTCAACTAAAGGCTTTTGGGTTAATTATTATATTTCTGATAAATTATTTGATTTAAGCAGTTATTTTTTCTCTTTAAGCCAATAGGGCTCCTTCATGTTTTTGTTGAAAAATATCACATACAAGCATGCCTTATTTTATTGTGCTTTACTTTATTGTGCTTCACAGACATTGTGTTTTTTACAAACTGTAGGTTTGTGGCAACTCTGCATCAACCAAGTCTACTGGCATCTTTTTTTGACAACATGTGCTCACTTCATGTCTCTGTGCTGCATTCTAGTAATTCTCACAGTATTTCAAACTTTTTCATTATTATTATAATATCTGTTTTGGTGATCTGTGATGAGTAATATTGGCTGTTACTATTGTAATTGTTTTGGGGTGCCATCAATCACACTCAAATAAGAGTGAACTTAATTGACAAATGTTGTATGTTCTGACTGGTTCATCAACCAGTTATTACCCCATCTTTCCTGCTCTTCTCCAGCCTCCCTAGTCACTGAGGCACAAAAATACTGAAATCAAGCCCATTAACAACCTTAAAATGATCTCTAAGTGTTCAAGTGAAAGGAAAAGTCTCACATCTCTCACTTTCAGTCAAAAGCTAGAAATGGTTGAGCTTAGTGAGGAAGTCATGTCAAAAACTGAGACAGTCTGAAAACTAGGCCTCTTGCACGAAACAGCCATGTTGTGATGGCAAAGGAAAAGTTTTTGAAGGAAATTAAAAGTGCTACTCCAGTGAACACATGAATAAGAAAGTGAAACAGCCTCACTGCTAATAAGAATATTTTAGTTGTCTAGATAGAAGATCAACCAAGTCACAACATTCCCTTGAGTCATAGATTAATCCAGAGCAAGGTGCTAATCCATACACTAATCCAGAGCAAGGCCCTAACTCTACTCAGTTATATGAAGGTTAGGAGAGGTGAAGAAGCTGCAGGAAAAAGTTTGAAGCTACCAAAGGTTGGCTTATGATGTTTAAGGAAAGAAATTATTTCCATAACATAACAAGCATAAAGTAAAGAAGCAAATGCTGATATTATCCAGCAAGCTATGCAGCAAGTTATCCAGAAGATCTAGCTAAGATAATTGATAAAGGTGGCTACACTAAACAACATATTTTCAATGTAGACAAACAGCCTTCTGTTGGAAGAAGATGCTATCTAGGATTTTCATACTAGAGATAAATCAATGCCTGGCTTCACAGATTCAAAGGACAGGCTGACTCTTTTGTTAGGGGTTAGTGTAGCTGGTGACTTTAAGTTGAAGCCAAAGTTTATTTCCCATTCTGAAAATCCTAGGACATTTAAGAATGATGCTACATCTACTCTGCCTATGCTGTATAAATGCAACAACAAAGCCTGGATGACAGCACATCTGTTTACAGAAGGGTTTACTAAATATTTTAAGGCCACTGTTGACACTGCTCAGAAAATAAAAGATTTATTTCAAAATACTACTGCTCACTGACAATACACCTGGTCACCAAGAGCTCCGGTGGACATGTATAAGGACATGAATGCCGTTTTCATGCCTGCCAACACAACATCCATTCTGCAACCGATGAATCAAGGAGTAATTTTGACTTAAGTCTTATTAATTAAGGAATATATGTCATAAAGCTACAGCTGCCATAGCATGATTTCTCTAATGGATCTCAGCAAAGTCAAGTAAAAACCTTCTGGAAAGGATTTACTATTCCAAATGCCAATAAGAATATTAGTGATTCATGGGAAAAGGTGAAAATATCAACATTAACAAGAGTTTGGAAGAAGTTGATTCCAACTATCATAGATGATTTTAAGGGGTTCAATATTTCAGCAGAGGAAGCAACTGCAGATATGGTAGAAATAGCAAGAGAACCAAAATTAGAAGTGGAGCCTGAAGACGTGACTGAACTGCCTCAATCTCATAATAAAACTTTAATAGATAAGTTGTTTCTTATGGATGAGAAAGGAAAGTGGCTTCTTGAAGTGGAATCTACTCCTGGTGAAGATGCTGTGAACAATGTTGAAACGACAACAAAACATTGAGAATATTACATAAACTTATAGTTGATAAAATAGAAGCTGGATTTGAGAGGACTGACTCCAATTTTGGAAGAAGTTCTACAATAAAATGCTATCAAACATCATCATATACTACAGAGAAAACTTTCATCATAGAGGGTGTCAATCAATGGAGCAAACTTTTTTTCAAAAATTGCCACAGTCACTCAAACTTCAGCAACCACCACCCTAATCAGTCAGCAGCTATCAACATCGAAGCAAGGCCACCAAAGCAAGACCATAGTCAAAAGACTATGACTCGCTAAAGGTACAGATCATCATTAGCATTTTTAGCAATAAGTACTTTAAAGCATATGTACATTTTTAAATACATAATGCTGTTGCCTACAACATAGAGTACAGTGCAAACATAACTTTTACTTGCATAAGGAGGCCAAAACTTTCGTATGACTTGCTTTATTGCAATATTCACTTTATTGCGGTGGTCTGGAACTAAACCTGCAGTATCTCCAAAGTATGCCAGTATATATAACATTTGTATATTAAAAATGCAGACAAACAAAAATCAAAGACCTTATGGTTTTTTATTTAAAAGTTTACTCATGAGTAAAACAAAGTGATACAAATTCACTGGTTTATAAGAAGACAGCTGGATCTAAATTATATTTCTGATAAAATGGGACAAGGTTAAACTTCAAGATTTTTTATTTGACCTAATTGGCAGTCTTATGAAAACTATGAACAAAATTTTGGATAAAGCAATTTGAGTCAGTTACCAATATACTGGATTGGGCAAAGAATAGTTAACACTGAAAATGTGGCTGAATTATTCATGGATGCTTAAAAGGTAAGAGTTATTCTCACAAGGTTGGTACAGCACTCTCTTGGTCTCAGTTTCTCATCCTTGAAGATACAGAATGTTGGCTTTCCTTGTAATAGAGGAAGGGTGTCTTTTACATGAGAATTTCATCTTTTGCTTTTAAGAAACAGCAAAAATGTCAAAATGATTTTCTTTTGTACCTGCAGTTTTTCGAGTGTCTTTTTATTAAAATAGTCAGTATACCAAACTGAGGAGCTTTGGAGAAAAGAGAGTCAAACTTAGAGAATGCTACGGAGGAGGAGGCATAGGAAGGTGAGGAGCAGACTCTGGACGAGAAAGTCTCAGCTGGCATCGAGACAGGACTTTGTGGCAAGGTAATCTTTGAATCGTCAATGTTTCTTGGAGCCTCAAGACACCAGCTGACATATGCATCCTATTTGGGCCGTATGATTTTATAGCCACAGCCTTTTAGTTTAGTTCTAAGACAAACAAACTGTTTAATTGATCCCCATAATTTTGAAGCATGCCGCCAGCTGGAGTCCTAGAAAGGGGAAGGATGATCTTAGCATACCTTTGAACTTTGAGACTCCATAAGGTAAATTCATTTATCTAGGTGACTTGCCTTACTGCTGAATACACAAAAGTCTAAACAAAATCCAAGAGTATAAACGAACCAAAAGATAAAGTATGTACTTATCAGGAAGGACAACGAGCCTTCTTCAAAAGGAGGGGAAAAAAATCCCTCAGAAACAGGAGGTCCCATGAACAGGAATAAGGGCCCGTCTTAAACAATTCCCAAATAAAACTGAAGAACTCAGCCAAAAGAAAAATGGGAGTTCAAGCTGAGAGAGATTATTGAGGGGATATAAGTGACCTGTAGAAGCAGAGGACTCCAATGGCTTCAGTGTGGGTCCTGCATGTGATACTTCCAGAAACTACTGATCTCTCCAAGGTGAGTTCACTTCAGACTCTGCTTCTGACCCTATGTATGTCAAAGTCAAATAAAAATATAGAGACAAATCTTTTGTATGTCAAAGTCAAATAAAAATATAGAGACAAATCTTTAAATACAATGTTTTATTTGGGAAAAAATGAATTGTAATTTGTGACATGTACACAAACCAGGTGGTCTTTGGGATGTCCAAAGAACAAAGAGAAGGTTAGGGATTTTATTAGAAAGAGAAATATTACATATTGTTTGAAATGAAATTTATTCACACTAGCAAAGTTTTTGGGAGCCGGTAAGTTCTGATTGATGAATAACAGCAGTAGGTAAAACGATTAGATTTTCAGAACATTGGAAATCAGAAGTTTGAACACCTCGAGGATATTCTGTTCATGATTCTTGCTTCTGTTTCTCTCAGTTTGCTTAATTCTGAAGCCAGTGAACTGGCTTCCTATACAGGGTGGGGAACATGGCAACAATAACTTCTGATGCTCACAACTTTAGTTCCCAATGCCAAAGAGGGTGGTCCTAAGTTTAAATGTTCCAGGGAAGGGATTTAAGATTACAGTGACTCACGCCTGTAATCCCAATACTTGGGGAGGCCGAGGCGGGAGGATCACCTGAGGTCAGGAGTTCGAGACAGCCAACATGGTGAAACCCCATCTCTACTAATAACACAAAAATGAGCCGGGCATGGTGGCAGGTGTCTGTAATCCCAGCTACTTGGGAGGCTAAGGCAGGAAAATTGCTTGAACCCAGGAGGTGGAGGCAGAGGTGGAGGTTGCAGTGAGCTGAGATCATGCCAGCGTACTCCAGCCTGGGCACAGAGCAAAACTCCATCTCAAAAAAAATAAGAGAGAGTCATGGAAGTTCCTTTCAGCAGCTGCTAGGTAAAACTGGTCTTAAGGGCATAGTCAATCATTTTGGCAGCTGGTTTGAGGCATAATCACTGGGCAGATGCTTGTGCCCTGAGTACTTTTTCTTCTCCTGGTCTTTTGACTCTAATTTAGTTGGAGATAATTCCAATTCATATAATCAATTTCATAAGCCTACACCAAAGTAATATGCAGGGCATAAAGTCGAATGAGTAAGGTGAAGGAAATGAAGCTGCTCCTTTCATGTGACCTATATTGCTCACCTACTTCTCACAATAAGAAACCTTAGGGAGTGTTTATGATGTCCTTTCTTCATATGGGAACCCTCTTCTATATCAAACTCAATGACCATGAGAGCTTCCAGGTTCTTGCCAGGAATTCTGATCCATTAGTCACATTCATTGGTTCAAGGGTAGATGCATGACCAAAATTGGGCCTCTCTAGTACCCCACTTTATTAGCCACTGTTAATTAGTCCAAAGTTGGACATCTTGCCCAGCTGAACTAATGGAATCCCTTCCCTGGCACTTTTAAACTTAGGACCACCCTCTTTCGCAGTGGGGACTAAAGTTGTGAACATCAGAAGTTATTGTTGCCATGTTCCCCACCCTATAAAGGAAGCCGGTTCACTGGCTTCAGAATTATGCAAACTGAGAGAAAAAGAAGCAAGAATCATGGACAGAATATTCTGGAGGTGTTCAAACTTCTGGTTTCCAATGTTCTGAAAGTCTAATTGCATCTCCACCCTTCTCGTGATTTGCTTGTTCAACTCCTCATGCAAATACATGCGACACTCATATACATTTACAGGAAATTTACCCCGTTGTCAAAGCTTACTTGAATTGAAATTTATCATTTGTAAATAAAATGGTCTTATTTAAAAGGCTTAAAATGATAATATTCAAAATGGCCTCATGGTACATGGAGATTTGCATTAATATGTTTGTGATGAGGGTTTAACTTACAGGATACTTTTCTAACCATCCAGCCATACCAAGCAAAATATATGATCAGCAAGAAATAACTCCTTTATAGAAAAGTGACCTATATAATTTTTCTTCATACATAAATCCTGCATGATGTAAAAGTAATACTGTCACAAATGTTATTGATCTGTGTCCTCCAGAAAGCTGAACACAGTGAACAATTTCAAAATTCAATTCTTAAGTCATTTATTGATTTAGTTGTATGTCTGCCTATTCGTTTGTCTAAAGTCTTTCTTTACCCACAAAATTGTCTCTACATATCCACTCATGTTGTCTGGGGAACCACAAAATGCAAATTACACACACAGAAACACATGCACATCAATGTTCCAGTGACTTCAAAATTATTTCAGGAAAGCAGTAAATTTTGGATCTCGGCCTGTATCAAACTTAGCTAAGCCTTGTTTTAGAGCTGAGAGAGCTTGTGAGAGGGCTTAGTTTCAAAGGTGTAAAGGACATTGGTCTCCACGAATCGGAGGTTACTTAATATAAACCAGTGTGTTTGCATCAGGAAAGAAAAGGCTACACAGTTGGGCCTTCCTGGTAACAGTCACTCATGTGAGAGCCCCAGAGGGACTTTTATAGCTGCCAACACTGAGGCTTATGGATTCTGTCAAGAAATTAATGCTGTCATGAAAAAATATACTTTATGATTTTTATAGCTTGGCATCCACATCCTTTTACAGACCATCTGCCCTATCCTGGTCTCTACCCACTCCCCTCCCCCCAACGGCACCCCCCCTACACACACACACACACACACTCCATGAGACCAGCTAACTCTAAAGACAAACAGAAGGGGAAATGTGGATAACTAAGATTTCTTTTTGCATGGCAAAGTTTCTGAGGTGAATAAGATTTCTGTGACATTAATGCAGATGAAAAGAAAAATGGATTGCTTTTACTGGAATGAAGAGAGACTCTTAGTATCAGCCTCTCTCATGGAAAACTCTCCTAGGAACATCAAAGGGAATGCCATGCCTGGTAGCAGAGTAGAAAAATCTAGCTAGCCTCTCCCATCCTGTCTCTGGCATCAGGTGAGATTTCCAATTGGTCTGAACTAAAGCAGCAGACATAACCCCTAGGAAGTGACTCAGAATCATGCATTTCATTTGACACAAGCTATTACATTTTTCTTTCTTTCTTTGCTTTTTTTTCTCTTCTTTCTTTCTTCTTGATGGTCCTCATATTTATTTCTCACCTCTCTCCTCTCTCTCTCTCCTCTCTCCCTCTCTCCCTCTCTCCCTCTCTCCCTCTCTCCCTCTCTCCCTCTCCCTCTCTCCCTCTCTCTCTCTCTCTCTCTTTCTTTCTTTCTTTCTTTCTTTTGAGATGGAGTCTTCCTCGGTCACCCAGGGCTGGAGTGCAGTAGCATGATCGCGGCTCACTGCAACCTCCACCTCCCAGGGTCAAGCGATTCTCCTGCCTCAGCCTCCCGAGTAGCTGGGATTACAGGTGTGCACCACCACCACGCCCAACTAATTTTTTGTATTTTTAGTAGAGACGGGGTTCCACAGTGTTAGCCAGGATGGTTCGATCTCCTGACCTCAGGTGATCCACCCGCCTCAGTCTCCCAAACTGCTGGGATTACAGGCATGAGCCATCGTGCCTGGCTACTGCATTTTTCTAACCTAACAGAGGTTTTCGCGGGGAAAGAGGAAGAGCCAAGTTAAATAGGGCACTGATGGTAAAATGGATTTTCTCAAAAGCAGCTTCTCAAAGAATCAGACATGTGGAGTAACTGTAATCCTTGGCTTTTTGACTGGTGGCAAGTAGGATTTGGCATGGAAGTGGAAGATTAGTAATTTGAGTTTTATCTAGTTTAGCTGATGGGGTTTTTCAAAACTTTACTAAATGCAAATAAAAACTGATGCTGTTATGAATCCCTTAGCAGTACGGAGATATAAGAAATGGAAAGAAAAAAGTTCTAACGCATGATCACACACACACTCACACACACGTTTACTGACAGTTTACAGCTCTGCAAAAATATTACCATTGCTCAGGGCCTCTTTCCCAATCTGTTTACACTCAACATTGATCACAAGTTCTTTATATTTCCTGAGGCAGACAAGAGTTTTACAAATTTATATAGTTTATTTGATATCCCCAGAGTAATGAATAAAGCATCTCTCATAATCAACTGTGCTCTAATAATGATTTTGGGGGAAAGAAACAGGGTTTCAAAAAATAGTTTTTTTTCTGTGTATCATCCCAGCTAGAGGCATAATCAGCTTCTCAACAGACTGCGGAGCTTTCTCAGAGTCTATGTTCTATGTCTATGTGTCTATGTTCTCCCTAAAGAACCTTTTTTTTTTTTTTTTTTTTTTTTTGAGACAAGGTCTCTGTCACCCAGGCTGTAGTGTACTCAGCCTCCCAGGCTCAAGCAATTCTTCTACCTCAGCCTCCCGAGTAGCTGGTCTCAAACTCCTGAGCTCAAGTGATCCAGCCACCTCCACCTCCCAAAGTGCTGGGATTACAGGCGCGAGCCACCGCACCTGGCCTTATATTCCACCTCAAGAATCTTGATTGTGTTCTTAGTCCTCCTCTCTCCTCACCCTGGTAGCTTCCTAAACTTTCTCCCTCTCTAGGAGTTTCTTACCTTTTTCCTCCCAGATAAGAGCTTCATAGCTTACAAAAACTTTCAGCTATCTGTGATCCATTTCTCCTCATCCTTCAAGTTTAAGCTGCCTACACTGTGCACCAGTTCATGGGTTTCCCCCTCCTTGGATTTACCCTCTTTCCACTTTGGTTCTCTGTCTACCCAGTACTCTTCTCTTACTTCTACCCACCCCAAAGCACACACACTTTTTTTCTGAGAATACAAGGAAAAGACTCAGATATATGGACTTTAAGGTTTAAAAAATAATATGAAATACTGCAAGGAGAAACTATCTTATTTGACACTCCAACATCTAGAACTACCCCTTGACTAAAATAAGCAGTCCGTGATTTTTACATGGTGACTTTATTAACCACCTGGTGCCTTATCTAGAGAATAAACATAGGAAGAAGTCAGCCCAGGACAGGCCTAGTTGGCATCTGTTGTCCCAGCATGATTATAAATACTGTCTCTTCTTGCTTTCACAAACTCACAGTGTCCAATTTCCTGCAAGTCTGAGCAGGAAACTTGTTCAATCATCTTATCTAACTTATATTTTATATAGTTCCAACGCAGACTAAAACTCTTTGAGGTGATGTATATTTTATTCTCTGTAGTAACATTAGAAATATAATGAAAGCATACATGATTATAAAGTGAAAAAAGGAGAATAAAATAATTAAAAGCAACTTGACTAATCTAAAAACAAACAAGAAATGAGAAAAATAAGCAAAGAACAGGTGGGACAAATAAAAAAGAAACAGATGATAGGCGTAAATAACATTACATCAGTATTCTACCAAATATGTGTACTTTAAGTACTCCAATTAAAAAGCTTGTGAGACTGGAGATTTGGGTTTTTGTTTTGTTTTGTTTTAAGACAGAGTCTGGCTGTGTTGCCCAGCATGGAGTGCAGTGGCATGATCTCAGCTCACCGAAACCTCTGCCTCCCAGGTTCAAGTGATTCTCCCGCCTCTGCCTCCTGAGTAGCTGGGATTACAGGCACACATCACCACACCTGGCTAATTTTGTATTTTTAGTAGAGACAGGGTTTTACCTTATTGGCCAATCTGGTCTTGAATTCCTGGCCTCAAGTGATCTGCCTGCCTCAGCCTCCCAAAGTGCTGGGATTACAGGTGTCAGTCACCACGCCTGGCCAGATTTAGGGTTTTTTATTTTCACTTCTACTATGCGCCGCTTATAAGAGAGACACAGAAAGTTTGAAGGAAAAAAAAACCAAGCAGAGGATTTATTATGTAAACATTTACCAAAAGAAAGATCACCTGCCTCTACCAATATTAGACAAGTACATTTTAAGGGAAGAAGCATTGTTAGGTATCAAAAAGACGGTTTACAATGAAAAAGGGTCAATTCTAAATAAGGATATAACAATCTGAAAATTGTTATCACCAAATAACACAGCCTATAACACACTAGGTTAAACATAATACAACTTAAAAGGAGAAGTAGACAAATGTACATTTCTAGTTAGAGATATTAACACACTTCTCTTCAAAACTGACAGATAATAGATAAGTCAGAAGAGACACAAAATTAAAACAATTAACATACATGCCATGATTAACATATTGTGAAAGAAAAATGAATCTTGGGACCCCAAAATCACTAGGCCAAGGGAAACTCAAGCTGGGACCTGTGTCAGACAAAACTGTCTCCCATTTTATTCCTAAATAAGATAGCTAAAAGATTTTTAAAAAAAGAAAAAGAAAAAGTTACATAACTCCTTCACAACTTGCCTACAAGATCTTTACTGTAAAAAAGTTCTGTTGAATTTCCCCCCGCAATGTAAATTGGTAGTTTATCTTCACAGGTGTGGGGACAAGGGACAGAACTCAAAGTCATCCCTCTGCTCACCTGAGACAAGTGCCTGTCTCGCTGCTTCCTCTACTCTATTGTTTACATAAAACTTTACATAATTCACTGAGATTCACTCTGATTCACTGAGCCACACTAGGGCATAAGTGATTATTCCTCTACCCCTCCCACATGTAAATTGTGTATTTAGTGAAAGGCTGGCCAAAGACCCCAAAAAATGCAACCTTCTGTCTCTTATCTACCTATGGCCTAGAAGACCCCCACTTCAAGTTGCTCTGCCTTTGTGGGCTGAACCAATGTATATCTTACACATATTGATTGATGTCTCATGTCTCTATAAAATGTACCCCAATTGTACTCTCTAAAATGTACCCCAAATGTACAACCAAGCTGTACCCCAACCACCTTGGGCATATGTTGTCAGGACCTCTTGAGGCTATCAGGGGCACGTCCTTAATCTTAGCAAAATAAACTTTCCAAACTGATTGAGACCTGTCTCAGACACTTTTGGGATCATAAAAGAAAAGAACACCAAACAGCTGTCAAATACATCTTCTTTTAAAATATACACAGAAGATTTGCTGAAATTAGCCATAAATTGGGCCTAAACCAAGTCTCAAAATATTTAGTATTGAAATCTCATAGATTATGTTTTCCAAGCATAGTGGAATAAGCTAGAATTCAATAACAAAAACGTAGCCAGAACATCTTCAAATATTTGGAAACCAACAATCTTAGATATGGGTCATAGAAAAAATCACAATGAAAATTACAAGATATTTTGAACTAAATACTAGCGTAAGTAAGACATACCAAAACTTGTGGACTACAACTTAACCCACGTTTTCTGGAAACTTGTAGTTTTAAACAAATATATTATTAAAGAAGAAAGACTGAAAAATCAATGCACTAATAATTCAACTCCAAAAGCTAGAAAATAAACAGCAAATTTAAAACAAAGAATGTAGGATCAATAAAACAATAAAGAAAATAAATAGAAAACCAACACACAACAGAGAAAAATATAAACGGAGTTTCATTAAAACTAAACATTGTTTCTTTTCAAAGGTATATAAAATGTATAAACCCAAACAAGACTAAACAAAAAAAAAAAAAGAGAGAGAAAGTATAAATAATCTCAAGAATGAAAAGGAGGCCATTCCTAAGATC
The DNA here is from genome assembly GCF_007565055.1 of Rhinopithecus roxellana. Taxonomy (NCBI): domain Eukaryota; kingdom Metazoa; phylum Chordata; class Mammalia; order Primates; family Cercopithecidae; genus Rhinopithecus; species Rhinopithecus roxellana. The sequence continues at coordinate 102,276,594 of NC_044556.1, read as the reverse complement.
CCAGAGACATTAAAAAGAAATAAGAAAAGAGGACAACTCTTCTTTGCAGAAGAATTCCATATAATACATGTACATACTGCCCCTATGGACAGTGAAGCTTAATTCTCTTCTTTTTTTCTTTTTTACTTTTAGGTTCAAGGATACCTATGAAGGTTTGTTACATAGGTAAACTTATGTCACGAGGGTTTGTTGTAGAGATTAGTTCATCACCCAGGTATTAAGCCCAGTACCCAACCGTTATCTTTTCTGGTCCTCTCCCTCCCCCTACCCTCCTGGGGTCAAGTAGACCCCAGTGTCTGTTGCTTCCTTCTTTGTGTTCATAAATTCTTATCATTTAGCTCCCACTTATAAGTGAGAACCCATCGTATTTGGTTTTCTGTTCCTGCATTAGTTTGCTAAGGATAATAGCCTCCAGTTCCATCCATGTTCTCCTTTTTTTGAATGCAGGCAGGACTTAATGACTCAAGTCCAAAGAAGAAAATATGGACAGGGAAAAAGAGTAATTCTACAGTGAAGAATCATGGCAGACACCAAACTAATTAGTCAAAAATTACAGAAAGAGCCAGCACATTAACACAAATCTGTTACTTAGCAAAGCCAAGACCCCCAACTCACACCTACGTTACTACAGGAAATGTATGTATTTTTCACATTATTAATTTGCCTCCTACAGAATCTTTTATTTGCTATAATATCTCCTAGTCTTTGTTCTTCTTTTTCTTCTGTTCCTTATAAAACTGTAAAACTGAAACATAAATAGTACCTACAAAATTATTGAGGTAGGTTGCAAAAGGTAGCCCCCAATGCTTCCCATCCCTGTAAGTAGAATTCTTTAGAGTGTGATTTCTGTAGTTTCTGCCACTAAGGGTTGGACTCTATTTCCCTTCCACCTGAATGTAGGCTTGGCCCTTATCCTGACTTGGCCAGTGGGACAATAGCAAATATAAGCAGAGACCTGGAACCTTGAGATCATCATGTGAAAGATCTAAATTAGCCTGCTGAAAGAGGAGAGCCCTTATGCAGCAGTGACAGGCTGCCTCAACGGAGGCCTCCTCTCAGGATCAACCAGTCTGCAAATGCCACATGTGTGGGTGAGGCCACTGGACACTATCAAGCCCCAGTTGAACCAGTCTCGACTACAAATCTATAACAAATGTTTATTATTTTAAGCCCCTAAGTTTTGGAATGGACTGTTAGACAACAAAAGTTAACTGATACAATCACATTTTCTGCTTTTTATCTCCTTTGAGGTAGTCATTCCAAAAAAAAAATCCTATCAATCAGATTCCCACTATTATGGTTTCTTTACTGTACATCTGTGAGTATAGCCATATTCCAGAAATTAGGCCCAATCCTGACCCCAAAAGTTGACATAAGTCCTAGAGCAAATATGCACATGCTCAGCATTGAGTTAGTCTTGCCACAGGTCTTCTCCAGATTTGGGGTCCTCTGCTTCTCCAAGCTCCTGGTTCATTGCCTCTGAGTCAGTCCTTCATTGAAGTAATTTCATTAAATGTCCTAAATACATCCCTATGCCAAGAACTATGCTTGAGGGTAAAGACACAAAGAATAAGACACAACTCTGCTCTTGAGAAGTATTGAGATGGTGTTGAGATGGAGCAGGGACCCCTCTTAGAGGCCTGCCAGGGTACCGCAAGCATGGAAATAAAGGAAAAACTTGAGTTCCTTCAAGGAAATTCCAGGTACCTAGCCAGCTCCGAGAAGTAAATGAGCAACCTGATAAGCAAGAAAGTAATAATAGTTTAAAACAACAGCCAAGGACGCTAGAATCACAAAATGTTTGGTTCCCTGTAGAAACTGAAGATAGCTGGGCATGGTGACATGCACCTGTAGTCCCAGCTACTCAGGTGGCTGAGGGGGAAGAATTGCTTGAGTCCTGGAGATCGGCTACAGCGAGCCGTGATTGTACTGCACCACTGCACTCCAGCCTGAGCAACAGAGTGAGACCCTGTCTCAAACAAAAAAAAAAAAAAAAAAAAAAAAAAAAGAGAGAGAGAGAGAAGAAAAAGAAACTAAAGATAAAATCTAACATCCCTGAGTTGTTTTTCAGAAACCTGGAGCCCCACCAAACTGATTCATTGGCACACAGACCTCATATGAGAGGGAACTGAAGACTTAACTCTGACTGCCTTTCTTTGTTCTAAATTTCTTCCTGAGGGCCCTGGTGCAAGTCACACCCGTAGAGCAGACCTTAACATTACTTTCTGCTGACCTCAAGATTTTAGACAAATCTTCATTTCCTTAACCAGTCACAAATCAGAGAGTCTTTGAATCCACCTATGACTTGGAATCCCCCTCTTGACTTCAAGATAGCCTACCTTTTAGGCTAAACCAATGTATAAGCTCCGTGTACTGGTTTATGATTTTGCCTGTAACTTCTGCTTTCCCGAAATTTACTCCTGACTATAAAAACCATTGCTGGCCAGCCATCAGGGAGGTTGGGACTTAAAAGCATTAGCTGCCTTATTCTCCTTGCTTGGCACCCTGCAAATAAATGCGCTCCTTTCTCCCACTGCAAAGTCTTGGTGCTGCTTGTTTGGCTTTACTGTGCCTGGTGAGTAAGCAGACCCCAGTTGGGTCTGGTAACAGTGTCTGGAGAGACAAGTATACCAGGAGGCAAAATTGAGACAGTATTGCCTGGCAGAAGGCATATTTAACTAATACCTCAATTCACCAGTAACAGACTTTTCCCTGTTTGCCAGAGACTCTGCCTGTCATCCGGGTAAACCAGGCTGTTGTTTCTATGGGACTGCAGTTGTGCCTTCTCACACTGCTGCTGATCTGCCTGCCTCTACTAGCTGCTTGCGCTTTGAAGCTTTAAAATCACAAGCTTCCCTCTGTCACTGCTGGGATAAAGGTCCTGGGTCTGAGCTTAGTTTGACCCATTAGCTAAGGTATTTGTGCCTTCCTGCTTTCCTCAAGGTGTGACCTATGTATCTGAGGCCTCCCTCTGGAATTTTTTTTTTTTTTTTTTTGAGACGGAGTCTCACTCTGTAACCCAGGCTGGAGTGCAGTGACACGATCTCAGCTCACTGCAACCTCCACCTCCTGGGTTCAAGCAATTCTCCTGCCTCAGCCTCCTGAGTAGCTGGGACTACAGGTGCCCGCCACCACGCTGGCTAATTTTTTTGTATTTTTAGTAGAGACAAATTGACCAGCCAGTTTACCATATTGGCCAGCCTGGTCTCGAACTCCTGACGTTGCGATCCTCCCCCGTTGGCCTTCCAAAGGTTGGGATTATAGGCATGAGCCACCGCGCCCAGCCCTCCCTCTGGATTACATCCTAGTTTCCTCTTCGTGGTGTTGAAGCAGTGTTGTTGTCTGGGATAGTACTCAGGGTTCATTGTCCCACGGCCACGGAAAACTAGGATACGGGCACACCAGAGTGAAGTTAAGAGCAGAAGCTTCATAGACAAAAGAAAAAGAGCCCTCTCTGCTGCAGAGAGAGGGGTCCCAGAGAAAAACGCGTTGCTAGTCCTGTGGTGAAATGCATGGGGTTTATAGACAAGCATGAGGAATCGGTTTCTGATTTACATAGGGGAGGAAAAATGGGTTGGACCAGGTGTACCATTTGCATAGCACACGAGAATCTGGCCACCCCCACCCCACCCTAATCTTTTATTATGTAGACAGGCCTTCTACCTGGCCGGTGCCATGTTGTCTGTTCCTTACTATACACATGCTGACAAAGAAAAGGGAAGACGGAACCTCCATGTAGAACATGCCTGGCTTCCAGGGAGCCCTTTTCTATTGGCACAGCTCCCAGCGTTCACCTGTGCAAGCTTCCAGCTTGCTTATTTATGTCTGCAGCTCGATGTATCAGGCTGCTCTTCGTTAGAAAAGAAATAATTTGGGGGCTGCTTTTTATTAAAGGGAAGCTCTGCCGAGGACTCTCTTACTCTCACTCTCCGCCTAAATAATTTCTTTTGAGCTCCTGTATCAGTATGACCCCAGCCCATCTCAACCCAGCCCCATGTGTCTGCCTGGATATCTGACTACCTCCTTCACCAACAACCCTGGTTCCCTCCCAGCTGACTCAAGAGTCTAACTCAGAATCCCTGTGCCATAGGCCTTGTTCTCGTGCTATTTGTGGGCACAGCCTTGGACTTTCCATTGCTCCCCATTGACAGCTCTCCTTATGTAATCCTTTTCTCGCTATTTTACGCACTCCATTGCACTGCTTTCCTCTCGTTTAATGCCTTGACCTACCTCATCACTACTGTGACTATTGTAAATATCCAAATTAGAAAATATAATCCCAATATGAATTGGGGCAGAAAAACCGAGTCAGTCTATATCGATCAAAATCATTTCTTAAAATGTATTTATAAGAGAACAAATGATAATTTCAATTGATATTGGAACACCTTTCAGTTTTCTAAATAACAAAAAGATGTGAGAGGGTTGTCAACCTCCCAATGACAAATGTATTGAAAGATAATTGAAAGGACAGTAGAAGGCAGGGAAGAGCTGGAAACTGGTGCCACGTCACTGCCACCTTTAGCCTTAGTGGTGACGGGGAACATGTAGTTGTTAACTCACTGCCTTAGAATCTCCTGTCCAGTCCTTTCCATTCTCTGGAAAGCCTGATTAAAACAAAGGTGGAAAACGAAGCACTAATGACAAGAGTATCTACGACCAGAGCAAGCAAGCAAACAAACAACAATAAAAAATCCAGTGACTGGTGAAAGCCAGGGTTGTTGTTTAGTCAAAAAACAACCTTGAGGGGACACTGGACTCCTATGCGGAACTCAGATTATTTCCCTGGGGATCCCTGAGTCCTGGAAATGCTATCATTAATCACCCTTAACCCACACAGCCTCATTTTTCTCATAGTAGCATGTGTAAATAAAACAAAAACCTTCCCTGAAGGCAAATATAATGGCTGCCCATTAAAATGAGACTGCTTGGCCTAAACAAACAGTGCAGTGGGTATCCATAATTCTGCATGAAATGACAATGATTTTCTGAAACAGCTGGGGTGCAAGATCATTATTGGGCTGTATTTAATAATTCTAAATGTTAAATGGAGTTCAGGCTCCCCTGAAGCCAATTTAAATTGGTTAAAAAAAAAAAAAGTCAGGGTTAGAAATAACTGATTTGGACATATTATGCATAACTTCTACTGAATAAAAATGTGCCATTGTTTGGACAATGGCTAGGTATGTCACTATAATGAAATAGCGTAGGGAGACTGGAAGAAGTGGGAACAAGTGTTAGTGGTGTGAAAGGAAAATAAATCTTGGGGCCCCCAAATCACTAAGCTAGAGGGAAAAGTCAGGCCCCAAATCACTAAGCTAGAGGGAAAAGTCAAGCTGGGAACTGCACAGGGCCAACCTGCCTCACATTCTATTCAAAGTCAGCCCTCTGCTCACTGAGAAAAATGCGTATCTGATTGCCTCCTCTGGAGAGACTAATCAGAAACTCGAAAGAGTGCAACCTTTTACCTCTTAGGTACCTATGACCTGAAAGGCCCCTCTCTGCTTCTAGTCTTCCCACCTTTGCTTCCAGTTGTCCTGCTTTTCCAGATCGAACCAATGTTCATCTTGCATATGTTGATTGATGTCTCATGTCTCCCTAGAATGTATAAACCCAAACTGTGCTCTGACCACTTTGGACACATGTCATCAGGGCCTCCTAAGGCTGTGTCATGGGCACATGTCCTCAACCCTGGCAAAACAAACTTACTAATTAACAGACCTGTCTCAGATTTTTGAGGTTCACGGTGGGAAGATGGCAAATTTGGTTTGTAGAGAGAGCCGGATGTTAGCTGCCCTTGACAGAGCTGATGAGAATTGACCTTGTAAGGGCCAAGGGAAAACTTCCCCTTCACTCTCTAGAGGTTCACTAAAAGATTAACTCACAAAAGGCAGACGAATTGGAGGAAAGCCACACAAACGTATTAACATGCACACAAGAGAGAATAATACAGTGATTACCCCACACCCAAAGGGGTGCAGAAGCTTGTATACCATCTTGAAGTTACAGAAAGAATGGAGGCTTAGATCATAGCAAGGCAGGTTACAATGGCAAAATAGGTTATAAAGTAAGGAGAAGAGGCCTGGCTAACAAAAAGTGGTCTCCTTATGTAAATGAAATCCCACAAGTAGCAGCCCTCAGAGAAAACAGATGCTAAATGTTTCTTTCAGAGCTTTGAAGGTATCAGACTCTCATCAATCTTTCCTAAATCTGGACATGGGAAATCCTGACTGCATCAATGCAGATTCTCTACAGTAGCAAATCTTCCCAAAAGACAGCTTTGCAGGGCTACTTCTGTTTGCTGGCTCTCTGAACAGCCATCTCAAAAATGTATCAAACAACATATTTTGAGGTAAAATAATTTTACTTACTTGCACCTGAATTTCAATTCCATGGCTAGTGACTGCCCACAGACACCTACTATTTCCATGAAATCCTCTGCCCCACCCGTTCTGTGACCCACACATTCGGTGCTTATGCTCAATCCACCATTTCAACAAGAAATGCTTTGGATTCCAGGAAGGGATGAAACCAGCCTTCTGCCCTAGCAGGGCACTATGCCAGGTATCATGAAGAGATTTAAAATGAATTTTAAATAATAAGCAAAACGATGTCCCTCCCACAGAACATTCAGAGTCATGTAGGAAAAAATAAGACAAGTTTTTAAATAATAGTACAACAGAAAGAGAAATCTCATTAGCAAATTATTAGTCACTAAGATGACTGTGCTCCCAGGGAGACCTGGATCGCTCTAGTCAAGTTCCAGTGTCTCATTGAAAGAATCAGGTTGGCCCTGTTGGGAACCAGTGTTCACCTTAGAGCACTCAGCCATAGTCACACAGAAGAATTCCAATATTACTGAGCCGGCCAGTGACCTCCCTGACCCTCTAGAGAAAAAGAAAGTGTTAAATCTGGGTAATCCTATTGTTTCTATTTTACCATGCCACATGAGTTAGATCTTAAAGAATTGGCAGAGTTTTGGCAGGAGGATGATATGGGCTGAGAAAAATACAAGGAAAGGTACAGAACCAAAAAATCTTGCATCATTTTTCTGTGCAGTTCTTGTGTTTGGAGGAAGCACAGAAGTAGGAGTAGAAGATGAATAGTGAAACATGCTAAAGCTGGAAAGGTAGTTTGAACCCATGTCATGATGGTTTGGGGGGTGATAAACAGGGGGCAATTTTAATTCCATTGGCAAAAAGGAGCTACACACTTTGCTGACTTTGGTATTGTGTTTTAATATTATATATACTTGCAAAAATTTTTTAACTTCATAGGAATAATTTTAGTTAAAATTACTATGAATCAGCCAGCCTCCTCATGGGAGCAAAATTACTTTTTCTAGCTTAGTACTTCAGATCTTACTACATGCACACACACACACACACACACACACACACACACATATATATATATAAATCTTTTTTTTGCTAAACAGGGAAGATAGATAGTGACCAGAATAGCTTTTGTTCAAACAGCAGCAGCAATAACAGCAAAGAGATCTATCATGGTTACTGGCAATGTCAACTGTTTGCATGGAGTATAAATGTCCTTCTTTCAAATTGGCCTCATCAGGAAAAATCTTTTTAGAATGTCAAATTGCCTCCTCTTGCCAAGTATAGAAGTTCTGTCCTTTTCTCAACAAAAATTATTTGTTTTCTTAGATTGCAAAGCATTCTATTATCTGAGGGGGAAAAGAAGTCCTGGGAAGGAACATAACAAAAACTCTGTCAAGCATCAGTGAGAAAAGAATCCTGATAACTGAATTCTGAGCCTTCCTTGCAAAGGACAGCCATGGAAGAAAGAGAAACAGCATAGTTGAGTGGTGGTGGGGCAAGGGTTAAAATGGGAAAAGGTAAGACATTTTTTCCTAGAGCTTAAAAAATGGTCAAATTCTTAAATATCTAATGTTCTCTCTTGTTACCTCTTTGCTAAATTCAATGACAAAAGAAATTGATGATCTGTTATAGCCATATCATGACTCAAAACGCATAGATTTCCCTGACATTAGAAGCTTCCGTGTTAAAGATGGAATATTTTAGGGGGGAACAATGTTGATTCTTGCACTCTATTTCAGAAACTTCTAGTACAATTAATGAAGCTCTTTTCAACATTTCCAATGTCTCTGACAGCCTCTGAATTCAAAAATCTAGAGGGCTTTTCTTTCTTTTTAGTTGTTTTTGGGGTGTTTTATTTTTATAGATATTTTTCCATTCACACAATTAAAAATCAAACCATCTTTATTGATCTCCAGTGACATTTTAAAAATCGTGTTCTCTGGGACAATTCTTTAGAATTCTTTATAATTTTCTCACTTCTAATGCAAGCAATCTGAATTGAGCTTATTAACTATTAAAAATTGAAAAATGTTACTCATGAGTCTTCTTAAAAAAGAAGAAAATATATACAATGGCAACTAAAGTCTTTGAAAATAATGTACTGTACTCTGTTCTCCCTGAAACATATATAATTTATTTGAAGTTAAATTCTTAAAGAAACTAACATAGACTGAAAAGAACCCCTAAGGTTTAAATTAATGTTCTTCCACTTGTATCTAAATGCTTACCAGGGAGCCACTTGAACAAAAGAAATGTCTTTTTAAACAGAAATTTTCAGAACAGGAGTCACTAATGGTTACTATTTTCATTAATGGCTCTTACCATAGGTTTGCATTTTTAAGATGGTAAGTAGCCTTTAAGACTAAATAATGCAAACTCAACTTAGCAATTATTTAGATCCACAAGGGATTAAGCTAAACCAAGAACTGGGGCTTTTTATTGATCAGCTGATTGTTTTAGTCAGATTAACGGGAATATTTGGCATGATGCAGCCATCCTCTTACCTCAAGCCTTCCAATCTGGACACTATGGATTTGTAAATGCCTTTTTGCATTCGGTGTGAGAGTACTGAGATACAATGTCGAAGTTCCTTCTTCCTTTCTTCTTACACACTACCTACAAAATGTAGCAAGGACCTCCCAAAACAGAAAGTGCTTAGTTAGCAGGTCCAACTCAGGGACTTCAAGGAAGTATCGCATCCTAACTAGGGCTAGTTTCTTATGAATATGTTCTCAAGCTGTAATTCCTTGGCGAGCAGGGACCATAACTTACTCATTTCTGTTTATCACCTAATGCAGTGCAAGTATTCAAAGTCTGTTGATGGAATTGAATGAACAAAAGAATGAATGGATGAACAAATAGACAAATGAATTAATTAATTCCTTTCCCCTGACATCAGTGAATTGCCTTAAGCCTTCAAAGGGGAAAAAGTATGAAAGACTAGAAAGGCTGGGAAGTCATCATGTATTTAAAACTAATTATGTACTTGTCCACATATATTATTTCATTACCTCCCAACTATTGTATTAAGAAATGGAGATTTAGAGAGGTTGTAGCTAGTACATGGTGAGGTTGGGTTTTAAAGCTAATTCTGACCACAAGGGAACTACTGGGAGTCCGAAGTGGGAGCTTCGCTTGAGCCCAGGAGTTCAAGACCAGCCTGGGCAGCACAGAGAGACTCTATCTCTTTAAATATATATATTTTTCATTTCATTTTATTTTTTTGAGACAGGACCTCACTGTGTTGCCTAGGCTGGTCTTGAATTCCCGAGCCCAAGCAATCGTCCTGCCTTGGCCTCCCAAAGTGCTAGAATTACAGGTGTGAGACACCCTGCCTGGCCAAAATTTTTTTTTTAATTAGCCAGGCATAATGGTGCATACCTATAGTTCCAGCTACTGGGAAGGCTCGGGTTGGAAGACCCCTGAGCCCAGGAGTTTGAGGCTGCAGTGAGCTATGATCGCACCACTACTCTCCAGCCTGGTTGACAGAGTAAGACCCATCTCTAAACACACACACACACACACAATATAATAAAATAAGAGGGAAACCAAATTCTTTCATTCAAGCCCCTGATCTTTCCACTATCCCAACACTTCTTACTGTATCCTCTGCTTTACAATGTGTAAAAGGGATCAAGGAGAGAACAGGAAATGAGAGTTTCTCTTTCTTCCACCAAAGAAAGGCTTTTCTCTTAACCTTATCTTAAAATGTTATATTTTGAAGGATATGAAATTAAAACATCTTTAGGGAAATCAGTAATCATGGAGGAGGCAAAGGCTGGATTTGCTGTGTATTAAGGGATAGGAAGAAGAAAGGCCACAATATTCTGTAAGTACTCAGCTATTTATAGTCCTCCATCACCCCTATTATGGTTCAAAAGTAAAGCACCAGTGCCTCAATTCAGCAAATTACTCACCAGAGGCCATACTTAAGTATTTGTTCAAAGAAAGATACTTGCTTTGCATCTGGGTTTGGGTCACTGAATATATTCTGTAGCATGAAAGTTCTATCTTCTTTAGGACCAGTAACTCTTTGTCCTAAGCAATCTTCCTGATGAGGCATGTACTCCGAGTGACAAAACTCCTTCTTATCTCAGCTAAGATCCTAGAAGTTAAAGGAAGTCTTAAACAACAATCTTAGCTTGGGTCTCACAGATATCTACTGATAAACGCTGAGACTCAGAAAGTCCAAGAAGCCCCTGAAATTGTAGGCAACAATTGCTATGTATGTCCATTTGTGCATCTGCAGGGCAAGAACCTCTATACCTATTAGAGCTTCTTTTATATAGAACCTCTATAGCGATAGACACTAAAGAGATTCAGAATAAAAAAGATTAGAGATTCTTGCAAAAGAAAGTAAGTAAACCTTGTAGTTTTAAATTCCTACCATAACATATTTCTCTGGTGATAACATTTGCATTTTGATTCATGCTTTATGATTTTATTAAGTGTATTTTTGCTATAAACACCCAAAGGTGAAAAGGTAAATAAATTAATATGTGTTTAAGTATAAATAGAAGCAGCAACAATATCATACATGGCAGACAAGAGGCCTGCCAGTGGGCACTGCCAAGAGGACACAACTCAGCTCAGAAGTCCTCTCCAGAGAAGGGCCTCATGCAGAGGACGAGGAGAAATAGCAGTTTCCTAAAGTATGTTCAAGGCAATGCAAAGCATGCTCGCAGGAACTGCTGTAAATGTGTGAAGGCCATTGCCATCCTAGGGGCCAATGAAAAACTTCCTCTTTACCCTCAGAAGTTTCGTGGAAAAATCAATCCACAAAAGGCAGAATAATGGGAGAAAAGACAATGCAAATGTATTTAATCATAGTTTTATGTGAAATGGGAGCCTTCAGAATGAAGACCCAGTGACAAGGGAAACTCCATTTCTATGCTTAGGTTCAACAAAGTACAGACAGCTGTGTTGAAATATGCTATATAAATTTCAAAAGGTATAATATGTAAATTTAAAAGGGGGTATAATATATAAATTTTTAAATGTATAAAGGGTATAAATGCTTCAGCATTATTACTATTAGCAATAGAATGAGTGGAGAACCCAGCAAGTCCTGTCTGTCTCTGTTCTTCTTGGCCTCTGTGTAATCTTTCCTTCTGGGTATGGGGCAGGATCCTCTCTGGAGTGGAGAGGGAGGTCTGATGACCTACAGTCAAACAAGGTGGTAGGTCACACAATTTCCTTATGGCCATTTTTTTTTTTTTTTTTTTACACAGAAAGGCAAGAGGAAAGTTGGAGTAGCATTTTTTCGGTTTTATGGCTGGCTTTGGGTAAAAGGTATTCTGGTGTCTCTGACCCATGTGGGGGAAAGATTCTAGTTTCTACGGCTGGCCCCAGGGCAGCACAAGGGACCAGAGACAAGAGGTTAGGAGAAATTCAGAGAGAAACTTTTGTTTCTGAGGCTGCTGCTGAGGCATCCATTTTGTAGTACCTTTTTCTGAGCCCTAAGACTACTGAAGAAGCAGTTGTCAGCACAAACACAAGAAGAGGACTAACATGCACATGGAGACATGTAGTGCCACAGGAACACAGGGCTGAGAGAGCCAAACACTCCTGTTGTCATAAGACAGCCTGGGAAAAGGTGTAAAGCATTTCAGTTTCACACATCGCCACTTTCCTAAAGCGCATCTTGGTCAAGCATCGACTACTTACACTCAGCAAAGTTCCTGGGATTCATCAGTACCTGCCGTCACTCTTCTCACATGGATTAGCATGTTATGTGATTCCTATATACAAACTGGCATTATAAACCCTGACTACACCCAAGGAACCAATATGGGCGCATTACATCAACAGAGTAGCCTGAAAGATTCCCTGGATAGACACTGTAGAGTCCCATCTAATGGCTTTAACAGAGGCATTAACTTGTTTTGTGTCATACAGCTAAGTTAAAGATTCCCTAAATAGACAGTAACTTGGCAAGAATATATTAGTAGCTGCTTGCCATGCCAATCATCTGAAACTAATGTTATAAGAGGGTGTATGTAAAAACCAGACGGCAAAGTAGATTTGCTCTGTTAAGATTCAGCTAAGCTCAGTTTTTGGATTATAATAACCTTGTCAGACGCTTTGATATTTTGAAGTGAGTGGTCCCACTGCACAACTTTCCCAGATTCTAACACTAAAGTAAGCAAAAGTGAAAGATCAGTGATTTGAGCCAGTTGTACACAGACCTGATACTCCGAACTCATAAATCCTGTGTGAGCCATTAAATTAATTGGTATTACAAGGGGAGAACAAGGCAAAGTTCAAGATTTGACTCCACATGTGCCACTAAGTTTTACCTAAGTTTATGATTAAAGATAAAATGCACAACCCTGGAAAGCTCTGGGTTTCCCTGGAAAGACTGTACAGCCTTTCTGCTGATGACCACGAGGGGACTGGATAGGAAAGAATAAACCTCCAACCATCCATCACCAAGGTCAGGGGTTGGGTGAGCCCACATATTAAACACTTCACAGCTGACTAGATTCCAAACCAGTACTAGAACTTAGTTCTTCTTTTCATTACACCTTGTTGCATCATATTGAAGACAGAGAAGTAGCGCCATCTGGACAACTGAGGCCTCTTTTTGTACTCCCCATAGAATGTCACACAGTGCTAAGAGCTTAGACCTAGCTTATTGAGTTAGAGCAATACGTAAATATCTACTTTTAATAATATTTTTCTCATTAAAACAGAAAAAATAGAAAAAAAATGTATCATACATATACATGCACATTCCTTTGCCTATATATTTATTTTCCACAAAACATTATCACATTATATTCACTGTTTTGTTATGTGCATTCTCCCCCTTAGCAATAAGTTACAAAAGTCAGCTGATTTAGGAAATACAACTTTTTAAAAAGCCTAATGATATGTTGCATGGCATGATCTGAAGCAGGTATCTTCCAGGGGAGTTCTTCTTGACCTTTGGAGAGCTAAAATCTGTAGCGCTGCCAAAGGTTTGAGACTGGACCAAACAACATGCCTACCTTGCCTCTTCTTCCTAATGCCCTGTCCAAATCCCTACCTTTGTGGCTGGAAGCTATGATACTCCTTTGCTGCCAACTAGTGGTAAATTTCAACTTCTGACTGATGTTTCTCCTGCTAGGCACAATGACTCAATGTTCTTCTCACACCATGAAGCCTGGAAGGGACCTTGCGGGTTCTTAGAGATCAGCATTTTCAGGTTGCAAGCCACAGCCCTGCAGTACATCGTGAAATCGGTTTCATTTTTAAAATGAACCTATTACAAGAGAAAGGAATATAAAAAATATCAAGTATATCCCATGAAGTGAATGCAGGTGTTAGATTATGAAACTCTCAGTCATTTGTGCATGTGTCCCCTCGGGTCATAAGGTAACATGGACACAAATTTAAAAAATGGAAAGCTACTGAACTAGAGAGAGAAGCCATTAGAACACTAGGATTCCAAAGTTTGCCTAGCATCCTTCTGTACTTTAAAAAAAAAAAAAAAAAGTTTAATGCATAAACTCATTAAGCCTAGAATTCCTCTAACAGCTCCAGGGCTTGAAGTGACTGGCTTCCACACTTGTTAAAAGAAGTAAACCTTTGACAGATTCTTTACTGCCTGCTGCTGGGTTCTTACAGGAAAAATGAAAAGTGTGCAGCCTGACTTATTTTAATCATAAACCTAGGCATGTTGCTGGAATAATGAATCTCCTGATTAAAGACTGCAAAGTTCAAAGACTCGTTTTGGCTGCAGGAAATAAAATGATTTGGAATTAAAGGCGAAGGAATTGAAGCAGGTGAAATGTGAATGGCTTAAACTGCAGCTCTAGTACAATCTTTTGCCTTCTAAGAAATCTCAGTGAGAAGAGATTATCAGAAGAGACAATTTGCATTGGAACCATTATTCAGGCCCGGCAAAGCATCCATAATTTTAGGACACAATAAAAAGTTTCTGCTTTGACTTTCAAAAGTTGACAACTTTGATAAACCAGACATAATGATGTACAGAACCAACTATATAAAAATGTAGTATTAATTCCACTAACTCATTAACTTAAGCCACAAATAAAAAATGTGGTTATCAATTGGAAGGGCTTGAAATTACAGGCTTAAGGGTTTACTTTGGAAATTAATTTGAGAGCTCTAAGTCCATGTCCTTTAAAATGGTCTGTTTCTTGTGAATATCATTATATATCTGTTTGACTCAAGATCTACATCCTTCACAAAGCCTTCCCTGACTTTCATGTCTTTTCTTTAACAGAAAATATTTATATTGTGAACGGTGTATTTATAAATAATATATATTGTGAACTGCAATAAGACACTAAAATGTATACTGTATCAGGCCACTCACTATTTAATGTATAACTTTTTAAACCTGGATCCTTACAGGTAAGGACAGCATTTCACGTATCATATTCTCCCAGACAATATGGTATGATACTGAGCACAAACATTAGATTGTGGATCTGATAATAGAAGCGTACGACTTCTTATCAACCGAGAAAGTATGTAAGAACTGCTAACTCATGCCCCCATGCCTAACAACATGACTTTCTCAACTTTTAAAGGATTAGAGCCATCCGTTGGTCTTAGGAGCCAAAAACATTGGTGCAACTCCAAATAAAAGTGACAAATATGTATATTTCCACTAGTATAGTAACCCTAATCCCCTTACGCCTACCAATCATTATTACCTTAATTAATCCCTGCAAAAAAGGTTCATACCCAAATTACGTAAAAATGTCCTTCGCATCTGCCTTCATCATTAGCCTCATCCCCACAACAATGTTTATATGTATAGACCAAGTCATTATCTCAAACTGACATTGAATAACTATTTAAATTATTAAACTCTCACTAATCTTCAAACTAGACCACTTTTCCACAATATTTATCCCAGCAGCACTGATCTATTGTAGAATCCTCAATACGATACATAAACTCAGACCCTAACATTAAACCATTGTTTAAATATTTACTTATTTTCCTCATCACAATATTAATTCTGGTTACCGCCAACAACCTCTTTCAATGTTTTGTTGGATGAGAAGGCATAGGAATCATGTCTTTCTTACTAACTGGCTGATGGTACGGCCCAGCAGATGCTAATACAGCAGCCTTCCAAGCAGTTCTGTACAACCGCATCAGGGATTTTGGCTTTATTTTAGCTATAGTGTGATTTATCTTAACCCCCAATACACGAGGGCTTCAACAAGCGTTTATTCTAAATTCCACCCCCGACCCCCTTCCAATAATTAGCCTTCTCTTAGCAACCGCAGGAAAGTCAGCTCAATTCAGCCTCCATTCCTGACTCCCATCCTCCATAGAAGGCCCAGCCCCAGTCCCAGCCCTGCTCCACTCCAATGCTGTAGTTGTAGCAGGTGTTTTCCTACTCATCTGTTTCTACCCTTTAATAGAAAACAACCTATTAATCCAGACCTTCATGTTATGTCTAGGGGCTACTACCACCTTATTTACAGCAATCTGCGCTCTAACGCAAAATGATATTTAAAAAATCGTAGCATTCTCGATGTCAAGCCAATTGGGCCTTATCATAGTCAGAATTGGCATTAGTCAGCTGCACCTAGCATTCTTTCACATCTGCACCCACACCTTTTTTAAAGCTATATTATTTATATGTTCAGGGTCCATCATCCATAACCTCAATGAAGAACAAGGGATCTGAAAAACAGGATGGCTATTCAAGACTTTACCTTTTACTTCTTTCTCCTTTATTATTGGCAGCCTTGCACTTACTGGTATGCCTTTCCTCACAGGCTTTTACCCTGAAGACCTTATTATCGAAACTGCAAATACCTCATACAACAAAGCCTGAGCCCTTTTTATTACTCTTATTGCCACTTCCTTAACAGCTGTCTATAGTATCCATATTCTTCACTCTAATAGGACAGCCTCGCTTTATAACACTCACTATTATTAACAAAAATAATCTATTCCTAATTAACCCAACTAAGCGCCTAATATAGCATCTTCGCTGGATTCCTCATCACCAACAGTATTATTCCTGTTTCATGCCCCCAAATAACCATACCACTTCAACTAAGGTTCACAGCCCTAGGTGTGATCACCCTAGGCCTCTTCCGAGCAATAGAGCTTAATCTCATAACTAATAATCTTAAACTAAGTTTCCCATTACAGACATTCAACTTCTCTAATATACTAGGATTTTATTCACTCACAATTCACCGCTGGATCCCCCACTCAAGCCTATTCACAAACCAAAATCTGGCTTTACTTCTACTAGACTTAAAAATTTGACTAGAAAAGTCCATATCCAAAAGTCAAAGTCCATTTCACAAACACAAGTTTCAACTTCCATTACCATATCTACTCAAAAAGGCCTAATTAAACTCTACTTTCTTTCCTTTTTCATTCCATCCCTCTAGCCCTATTGTTAATTGTTCAATCTATTACCCCGAGTTATTTCAATTGCGACATAAATGCTAACAAATAATGATCAACCAGCAACTACCACTAATCAACACCCATAACTATACAAGGCAGCCACACCCACAGGATCCTCATGCAACAACCCTCCCCTCCCCCTCAAAAATTAATCAACTCCCTGAGCTATTACAATTAATTGTGATCACAACCCCATCGTATTCAACTATTTACCAAACCAACATCAACTACATTAATAATCCTAATCATAAAGCCCCTGAAATGTCAATACTTGATCCCCATGTTTCAGGGTATTCCTCAATAGCTATGGCCGCAGTATAACCAAAAACAACCATTACACCACCCAAATAAATCAAAAAGTACTATTAATCCTATGAAAGTCCCACAAAAATTCAACACAAAACCACAACCCACAGCACCACTAATAATTAAACCTAAGCCTCCATAAATAGGAGAAAGTTTTGAAGAAAAACCTACCAACCCTATAATCAAGAGAATACTCAATAAAAATAAAGCATATGCTATTATTCCTGCATGAATTATAACCATGACTAATGATATGAAAAACCATTGTTGTTTTCAACTACGAAAACGCCAAAGACCAATACCCACAAAACACACCCACTAATAAAAATTATTAACTACCCATTTATTGATCTTCCTACGCCATCTGACATCTCTACAAGATGAAATTTTGGCTTACTTATTGTTGCCTGCCTTATTCTCCAGATTATCAGCAGGGTTATTCCTGGCCACACACTCTACGTCAGCTACCCTAGCTGCTTTCTCCTCAGTTACTCCTATCAGCCGAGATGTAAATTATGGCTGAATGGTCCTCTGTTTTCATGCTAACGGCGCCTCAAAATTTTTCATCTGCTTTTTCTTATACATTGGCTGAGGCCTATACTACGGGTCATTCCTGTTTTTAGAAACCTGAAATACTGGCATTATACCCCTTCTTACCACTATAGCAACAGCATTCATAGGCTACGTACTCCTATGAGGCTAAATATCATTCTGAGGTGCTACAGTAATTACAAATCTATTATCAGCCATCCCAAATATTGGAACTGACCTTGTACAATGAATCTGGGGTAGATTCTCAATTGAAAAAGGCACCCTTACACGATTTTTCCCCTTCCATTTCATCTTACCCTTCATCACTACGGCTCTAGCCACTATTCATCTTTTATTTTTACATGAAACAGGATCCAATAGCCCTTTACGGATTTCATCAGACCCCGACAAAATCACTCTTCATCCCCTAGTACACAACCAAAGACATTCTAGGTTTAATTTTTCTCCTCCTCCTCCTAACAACTTTAGTACTATTTTCACCTGATCTCCTGAGTGACCCAGATAATTACACTTTAGCCAACCCTCTCATTACCCCACCCCACATTAAGCCAGAATGATATTTTTTGTTTGCATATGCAATCTTACAATCCATTCCTAACAAATTAGGAGGCATATTAGAACTCATATTTTCCATTCTCATTCTAGCAGTTATTCCCATGCTTCACACATCTAAACAACAAAGCATAATATTCCAGCCATTCAGTCAGTGCCTATTCTGAATCCTAGTGGCTGACTTACTCACACTCACATGAATCGCAGGAGAGCCAGTCTAATGCCCTTTTATTACTATTGGGCAGGCAGCATCTATTATATACTTCTCTCCCATTCTCACTTATTTGAAATGAAAATGCCCTCGTAGTATAATACAATACTGTGGTGTTGTAAACCAGAAACGGAGAACTCCCCTCCCCAGGACAACTCAGGGAAGAGCATTCCCGCTTCACCGTCAACACCCAAAGCTGAAATTCTAATTAAACCACTCCCTGAACTTTACTCAGCACATACTTTAACTACTGTGTCAGTATTAATCAATTAGCACTAATACATTAGTGCTCTTATGTACTTCGTGCATTACTGCTAGTCCCCATGAATAATATACAGTACTATAATTACCATAATTACTTACTTGTACATAGTACATTCATAAATTAACCTACATTACAAACCTAGTCCACATGCATACAAGCCCGTAGTAGAAATTATTTCATTAACTATCCCACATTATAACCATTGACCGTACAATACAAACTTATGCCACACGAATATTAATCTATACTAAAAATCCTTAACATTACATAGTGCATACGTTCGTTCATTGGACATAGTGCATTTCATTCAAGAAATCCCTCGTCAACATGGATATCCCCTACCAAATTTTGGTCTCTTTATCTACCAACCTCCGTGAAATCAGTATCCCCGCTCGGGAGTGCTACCCGCCTAGCTCTGAGCCCATAAAACTTGGGGGTGATTATACTGAAACTATACCTGGCATCTGGTTCTTACCTCAGGGCCATAAAACTAAAATCGCCCACACATTCCCCTTAAATAAGCCATCTCCATGGACTAGTATCACTCTATTAATCAGTACAGAAGCACTGCCAGGCATTTGGTATTTTTAACTTTGGGGGATGTTATCACTCACCATTGAGGAAGGCCTGGTCCTCTCTGAATCCTCTGTAGATGATTTGATTCCTACCAAACCAATTGTAGAAGCTGAGCTTATATTGAATATTCGGAACCGACATAACAACCATAAGGTGTTAATTAACTCATGCTTGAAGGACAGAAGGATTAATCAATATGCCACGCCCCCGCACGTACGCCCCCGCACGTACGCCCCCGCACGTACGCCCCCGCACGTACGCCCCCGCACGTACGCCCCCGCACGTACGCGCCCCCGCACGTACGCCACGCCCCCGCACGTACGCCCCCGCACGTACGCCCCCGCACGTACGCCCCCGCACGTACGCCCCCGCACGTACGCCCCCGCACGTACGCCCCCGCACGTACGCCCCCGCACATACGCCCACTTTCAGGAACTTCTTCCAATTAAATCCGCAAGCCTCCTTCATCGCCAGTCTCTTAACTTTGCTATTTACCTAGACAAATACACTCTTGCCAAACCCCCGAGGAGACTAAAATGCAACCCGTCAGAGCTCAAAAATTATATTTTAACTATAAATACCCCAACAGCTATCCCTCGATTTATGTAAATTTTCCTAAAAATCTTAAACCCCTTCTACTAAACTCCCATTTTGTATAGTAAATATAGTAACTAAACTTCCACCGTAATACTAATATAATGACTTGAACATACCCCTCTGAAAGCACTACCCAATATATTACATCCTAAATCAATTATATTCTAATTAGGAATAACTCTCTTAATCAAACCTTTGCCAATTCGATTTTAAAGCCCTGAATTCCTAGAACTATAAACAATCATTTACATTTACCTGTTTCTCATATTTTAAGCCTACATTGAAATATATGTGTGTGTATGTGTGTATATATATATACAGTTAGTGTAGCTTAATTATTTTAAAGCAAGACACTGAAAATGTCCGGATGGGTTGCATAACCCCATAAACAAATAGGTTTGCTCCTGGCCTTTCTATTAACTCTCAGTAAGATTGCACATGCAAGCATCCCCGCGCCAGTGAAAATACCCTGTAGATCATCCAGATCAAAAGAAACAAGTTTCATGCACGCAGAAATGCAGCTCAAAACGCTTTACTCAACCACACCCCCACGGGAAACAGCAGTGATAAAACATTGGCAATAAACGAAAGTTTAAGCTACACTGATATTTAGGGTTGGTCAATTTTGTGCCAGCCACCGCGGCCATATGATTAGCCCAAGTTAATAGAACTCAGTGTAAAGAGTGTTTAAGGTTTGCCTTCAATAAACCTAAACTCCATCTAAGTTGTGAAAAATTCCAGCTGAAATAAAATATACTACGAAAATGCCTTTAATATCCTCAAGATACAATAGCTAAGACCCAAACTGGGATTAGATATCCCACTATGCTTAGCCCTAAGCTCTAATAATTAAACCAATGAAACCATTCACCGGAATACTACAGGCAACAGCTTAAAACTCAAAGGGGCTCAAGCCTGTAATCCCAGCACTTTGGGAGGCCGAGACGGGCGGATCACGAGGTCAGGAGATCGAGACCATCCTGGCTAACATGGTGAAACCCCGTCTCTACTAAAAATACAAAAAAACTAGCCGGGCGAGGTGGCGGGCGCCTGTAGTCCCAGCTACTCGGGAGGCTGAGGCAGGAGAATGGCGTAAACCCGGGAGGCGGAGCTTGCAGTGAGCTGAGATCAGGCCACTGCACTCCAGCCCGGGCCACAGAGCAAGACTCCGCCTCAAAAAAAAAAAAAAAAAAAAAAAAAAAAAAAAAAAAACTCAAAGGACTTGGTGGTGCTTTATATCCCTCTAGAGGAGCCCGTTCTATAATCGATAAACCCCTATATACCTCACCACCTCTTGCCCCCAGCCTATATACTGCAATCTTCAGTAAACCCTAAAAAGGTAATAAAGTAAGCACAAGTACATGCATAAAAACATCAGGTCAAGGTGTAGCCCATGAGGTGGCAAGAAATGGGCTACATTTTCTATACCTAGAAAATCTTACGACAACCCTTATGAAATCTAAGGGCTCAAGGAGATTTTAGCAGTAAACCAAGAGCAGAGTGCTTGGTTGAATAAGGCCATGAAGCACGCACACACCGCACATCGCCGTCCTCTGATGTTGTTCTAAAAATTATTATAGCTAAAACTCTCTACACACATTCAGAGGAAATAAGTCAAAGTAACATGGTAAGCATACTGGAAAGTGCGCTTGGACAAACCAAAGTGTAGCTTAACCTAAAGCATCCGGCTTAAACCTGGAAGATTTCATCACGACCTGATCACATGGAGCCAATTCTAGCCCCAAACGTCGCTAAAAATATTATTAAATCATCTCAATCAAACCACTTACCTTAGACAAAAGTGTAGGCGATAGAAATGTATGCCTTGGCGCAACAGACACAGTACCATAAGGGAAAGATGAAAGAACTAAGTTAAGCACTAAAAAGCAAAGATAAACTCTTTTACCTTCTGCATAATGTACTAGCTAGAAATAACTTGACACAGAGGACCATAGCCAAGTCCCCGGCAACCAAACGAGCTACTCAAAAGCAGCTGAAAGAGCACACCCACTCACCTATGTGGCAAAATAGTGGAAAGATTCATGAGCAGCGGTGACAAGCCTACCGGGCCTAGTGACAGCTGGTTGTCCAAGACGGAATCTTAGTTCAACTTTAAACTTACCCACAGAATTACTTAATCTCCCTGTAAGTCTGTTAGTCTAAAGAGGGACAGCTCTTTAGACCCTAGGGAATAACTTTTCTGTAGGGAGTAAAAAATATTGCCCCCATAGTTGACCCAAAAACAGCCACCAATTAAGAAAGTGTTCAAGTTCAACATCTAATTATCTTAAATTCTAATCACTTCACTGAACCCCTAACAACACCTTGGACTAATCTGTTATTTAATAGAAGCAATAATGTTCACATAGGTAATGTGAAAATATACTCCATTGCATAAGCTTACGTCAGACTGGAATAACCCACTGACAATTAACAGCCTAATATTAATAAGCGATATAACAAGCAGCCTATTATTCATTCTGTTAATCCAACACAGGCATGCGCTAAGGAAAGATTACAAAAAGTAAAAGGAACTCGGCAAATCTTACTCGGCCTGTTTACCAAAAATATCACCTCTAGCATTTCCAGTATTAGAGGTACTGCCTGCCCACAGACATATGTTCAATGGCCACGGTATCCTGACTGTGCAAAGGTAGCATAATCACTTGTTCCCTAAATAGGGACTTTTACAAATGGCCACACGAGGGTTCAGCTGTCATTTACTTGTAATCAGTGAAATTGACCTATCCCTGAAGAGGCAGGTATAAACAAATAAGATGATAACACCCTTTGGAGCTTTAACTCATTAATGCAAATAAAAATTCAAAAGCCTACAGGCCTTAGCATACGATCTTTGCATTAAAATTTTGGTTGGGGTGACCTCGGAGTATAATTCAAACTCCAAACAGCCTAGACTAAGACCGCACTAGTCTAAGCGAGCTGACACACATTGATTCAATAATTTGATCAACAGAAGAAGTTACCCGAGGGATAACAACACAACCCTATTCTAGCGTCCATATAGACAATAGGGTTTACAACCTCGATGTTGGATCAGGCCGTCCTAATGGTGTAGCCTCTATTAAGGGTTCATTTGTTCAACAATTAAAGTCCTACGTGATCTGAGTTCAGATCGGAGTAATCCAGGTCGGTTTCTGTCTATTTAACATTTCTCCTAGTACAGAAGGACAAGAGAAATAGGGCCCACTTCATAAACTGCCCTCGCCCCATAGATGATATTATCTCAGTCTAACAAATCGTCGCACAACTTACCCAAGAACAGAAACCCTGTTAAGATGGCAGAGCCCGGTAATTGCATAAAACTTAAAACTTTACAATCAGAGGTTCAACTCCTTTTCTTAACAATATGCCTATAAGTAACCTTCTCCTACTTATTATTCCCACCCTAATTGCTATAGCATTCCTTACACTCATTGAATGAAAAATCTTAGGCTATATACAATTACGCAAAGGACTAACACTGTAGGCCCCTATGAACTACTCCAACCATTCGCTGATGCAATACAACTTTTCACCAAAGAACCCCGACGATCCTCAATATCTGTTATTATCCTTTAAATTATTGTCCCTACCTTGGCTCTCCTCTTGTGGACCCCCCTCTCTATACCGGATCCCCTAATTAATTTTAATGTAGGCCTCCTATTTATACTAGCCACATCAAGCCTAGCCGTCTACTCCATACTGAGATCAGGATGACCATCCAATTCAAACTATGCCCTAATCAGCACATTATTAGCCGTGGCCCAGACAATCTCACATGAAGTCACCCTAGCCATCATCCTGCTATCAGTCCTACTAATAAGTGGCTCATTCAACTTATATGCACTCATCACAATGCAATAATTCCTATGACTGCTCCTACCATCACGGCCCCTAACCATGATATGATATATTTCCACCGTAGCAGAAACTAACCAAGCCCCTTTTGACCTAACAGGAGAGTCAGAATTAGTCTCAGGTTTCAACATCAAATATGCCGCAGGTTCATTTGCCCTTTTCTTTAAAATAGCAGAATGTGTGAATATTATCACGATAAATGCCCTAACTACTACTATTTTCCTAGGATGACTGCACACTATATATTCACCAGAACTCTATACCATAAATTTCATTACCAAACCTCTCATTTTAACTGCCCTCTTTTTATGAATTTGAATAGCATACCCCTGATTCCATTACAACCAACTCATATAACTTCTATGAAAAAATTTCGTACCACTCACACTAGCATTCTGCATATGATATACTTCAATACATATTCTAATTTCCAGAATTCCACCCCAAACATACGAAATATGTCTGACAAAACAATTACTTTGGTAAACAACAGAGGTTAAAATCCTCTTACTTCCAGAACTATAGGAAATTGAACCTACCCCTGAGAATCCAAATCTCTTCATGCTACCTATTACACCAAGTTCTAGAGTAAGGTCCGCTCAATAAGCTATCAGGCCCATACCCGAAAATGTTGGTTATATCCTTCCCGTACTAATTAACCCATGAGCTGAACTTATTATTTTCCTCACTATTTTCATAGGAACTCTTATCACAATGCTAGGCTCCACTAATTTCTTATCTGAACAGGCCTAGAAGTAAATATACTAGCTCTTCCCCCAATCTTGATTTAAAAAATTAATACCTGCTCTACAGAAGCAGCCACCAGATATTTTCTTACACAAGCAACCACATCTATAATTCTCATAATAGGTATCCCTACTAATAACCTGTCCTCTGGACAATGAACAATAATAAATGCTATTAATCAATTTTCATCCTTAATAATAATAATGGCTCTAGTAATAAAACTAGGAATAGCCCCCTTTCACTTCTGAGTCCCAGAGGTAACCCAAGGAACCTCTCTAATATCTGGCATACTTCTTCTCGCATGACAAAAACTAGCCCCCATCTCGATTATGTTTCAAATTTTCCCATTAATAAATATGGATACTCTCCTACCTATCACAATTATATCCATTATAGTGGGCAGTTGAGGAGGACTTAATCAAACACAGCTCCGTAAAATCCTAGCCTACTCCTCAATTACTCGCCTAGGCTGAATAATAGCAGTACTAACTTATAACTCCGACATTACCATTCTACATCTGATTATTTACCTTATTTTAACAATTACCGCATTTCTAGTACTTAACCTGAGTATATGCACTACAACCCTATCACTATCTTGTGCTCGAAATAAATTAACATGATTAACACCTGTAATTCCATTAATTCTATTATCCCTAGGTGGCTTACCTCCATTAACAGGATTCCTGCCTAAATGAATTACCATTCAAGAATTTACAAAATAAAAAAAAGTCTTATTACGCTGACCATTATAGCTATTATAATGCTACTCAACTTGTA
Source organism: Rhinopithecus roxellana (assembly GCF_007565055.1). Lineage (NCBI taxonomy): Eukaryota > Metazoa > Chordata > Mammalia > Primates > Cercopithecidae > Rhinopithecus > Rhinopithecus roxellana. Next base: position 102,251,411 of record NC_044556.1, on the reverse strand, counting down.
CTCTTTTATACCATCCTAACTTATTCCATCTCAGTGACAATATTCCCCACATCTAAAAATACGAAAATAAAATGCCAATTTGAAAATACAAAACTCATACCACTCCTTCCTCCGCTTATCATTTCTTCTATTTTCTTCTTACCAATCTCTCCATTAATATTAGTTATTTAGAAATTTAGGTTAAAAAAGACCAAGGACCTTCGAAGCCCTTAGTAAGTAAATTTTACTTAATTTCTGTAATTAAACCTAAGGACTGCAAGACGCAAGACTCTATTCTGCGTCAATTGAACGCAAATCAACCACTTTAGTTAAGCTAAGCCCTTTGCTAGATTGGTGGGATTCAAACCCACGAAAACTTAGTTAACAGCTAAATACCCTAACCAACTGGCTTCAATCTACTTCTCCTGCCACCAGGGGAGAAAGGCAGGAGAAGCCCCACAGGACTGAGGCTGCTCCTTTGCAATTCAACATGAAAAATCACCTCAGGGCTGGTAAAAAGAGGTCTTGACCTCTGTCTTTAGATTTACAGTCTAATGCTTACTGAGTCATTTACCTTTTTTCCACATATGTTCATCAATCATTGATTGTTTTCAACTAATCACAAAGATATCAGAATACTGTATCTGCTATTTGGCGCATGAGTGGGGGTAGTAGGCACTGCCTTAAGCCTCCTAATTCGAGCCAAATTAGGCCCACCAGGAAATCTATTAGGAGATGATCAGATCTATAATGTTATTGTTACCACCCACACATTCGTCATAATCTTCTTTATGGTGACACCAATTATAATTGGGGGTTTCAGCAACTGACTAGTCCCTCTAATGATTGGTGCCCCTGATATGACATTTCCCAATAAATAATATGATCAAATAGTAAATGGAAAATGAGAAGGAATTAGCATTTATAACCATGTGTTAGACCCTTAACATATATTCTGTCATTTGATGTCCACAGCAATCCTGAAAAGCACTGACAATTATTCCTATTTTGCAAATGAAGAAACGGAGCTCGGTAATAATTAACAAAAAGTCCAGTAGGTCTCCAGAACCTAGAGACCTTTGTACTATACCAGGAATGATGGCAAATGTGTGTGATCCCTGGAAGACAATCACTGTGCTCTTTCCTACTGAGGCAAGATATAACCTCAGAATCCTTCTCAACCCAGTGGTTTGGGCAGCTTCAACCAATTAATCACAGTAGGTTCAGGAGTATAAAACAAATTCCAATTCCTATTACTGAGTCTAAAGTCTCCAAGAGAACTTCCAGCTCAGATATTCTATATTTCCTACCCACACTCTTTAAAGAGTTATATTATAATAAATTACAAAGGGCAAAGTCCAAGCTAGAAAATGAAGCTTCAAGCTATCCCTTTGTCAGAAAGGTACAACTGCCAGTCAGGACTGTCTGTGCCTCCAGCCTCCAGCCTCCAGCCTCCCTCTCTGATTACTTTCCCGGTACCATTTCTGGGCCCCTGTCCAATATGGTAGTGCTAACCACATGTGGCTATTAAGCACCTGAAATGCGGCCAGCTCCACATCAGAGATGCTGTAAGTATAAAATACACTGTGGATTTTTTTTTTTTTTTAGACGGAATTTCACTCCTGTTGCCTAGGCTGGAGTGCAATGGCGCGATCTCGGCTCATGGCAACCTCCGCCTCCCAGGTTCGAGCGATTCTCCTGCCTCAGCCTCCTGAGTAGCTGGGATTACAGGCAGGCGCCACCATTAGCCCAGCTTATTTTGTATTTTTAGTAGAGATGGGGTTTCTCCATGTTGGTCAGGCTGGTCTCAAACTCCTGACCTCAGGTGATCCACCTGCCTCGGCCTCCCAAGTGCTGGGATTACAAGCATGAGCCAACGCACCCATTCTACACTGTGAGTTTTGAAGCTGTTGTATGAAAAAGACGTAGACTAGCTCATTAATAATTTTCTATGTTGATACATGTTGAAATTGTATTTTGGATGTTGAGTTGAGTTGAATAAAATATATTGATAAAATTAATTTCACCTGTTTCTTTTTACTTTTTTGTAATGTGGCTACTAGAAAATTTAAGGACATGCATGGCATCTATTTGTGACTTGCATTCTATTGTTATTGGACAGTGCCATCTTAAAGGCTTCCATTTGCGATCTTTGATTCTTCTGTCACCCTTGCTTCTGTCATCCTTGCTTCTGTCTGGCTACCTATTCCATTTTCAAAGCTGGCTGACCCTGCATCTTCCTTAGTTGCTGGCTCTTGGCTGCAGCTTTGAGATGGCAATAGAGCAGCCATTCCTTCTTCTCTCAATTCACCATAGTTTCCTTTTGCAACAACTTTCTGCTGCCCTTGTTGCTACCAAGCAACCTCTGAACTCTCGCAGCCCGATTTTAGCTCTTCCAGCCAAACCCAATCAAACTCCAGCAGTCTTAATTTCTTAGGGATCCTTTCAGAAATACATAGCAAGAGATTGAATTTAGACCAGGGAAGTGAGAAAACAATCAAGGCTATTCCTCCTTGGACTTGGAGTACACCTTCTTTTGCAGGGCATTCAACCAGGTCAAGCAATCACATCTACAGCTAATTGATAGAGCATCTGAAATAGATGGTCCATTCTGATCACAGCCTGGGAAATGATCACAGAAATAGAATGACTGAGACCACGTCTGGAAACAACCAGAGCAAGTTAGAAGGCTATTAAAGGTCCAAATATGAGATTCTGAACAGGAACTGACTCTTCAGGAATGAGGGGAATGCAGAGAGACTCCACAGGAAGGTTACCCTACCTAGAAAGGAAAAGGAGCGAACCAGATACGTGTCTCATTGATCAAAGATCGCCACCGCCAGGGGGCAGTAGAAAAACAAATGTCGAAAGCTCTGAGTTCATATCAGTTCCACCACCTTAGTGTATACCCTCGATCCTGTTATTTAACTTTTGCTTTTGAAGACTAAAGACAATAATATTCATCTAACTCTGAGATTGTCAATTACATAAAGCATATGAAGGGTTGGGGTTGCAGGAGGAGGGAGGTGATAATAGAGGTAGCTGTCTCTCCCCAAGTTTCCCAGATTGGGAAAATGTGTATCTTCAGGGAATGTGATATTGGCCGCAAAGGTACATGAAAGCACCTCTGTGTATCGTGAACATAAGTCACAGTTTCGTTTCTTCAAAACAGCATCAGAATACAGTTTTTTCATCATTAAAGAATATTTTACAAAAGGAATGAAGTGATCCCAATAGCACTTTGAGAACACTGCATTCGGCTGTGTTATTCCCATGATCACACCTACTCTCCAAAAGTTTAGGCACATGCATTAATTCACAGATGCGAAAGTTCTCTCGAATCTTTGTGTCACTCACTTTCTTGCTTCTCTTTTGTCATGTCAAACTTGCTCCTACCCCAGGGCGTCTGTGCCTGCTCTTCCCCCTGCCTGAGACCATCTTCACCCTGTCTCCCTCCCTCATTTCTGTTCTGCTCATTATGATCACCTCTTTTGCTGCGCCCACCAGGAGACCTTCTTAGGTTACACTTAACATGTCATCTCATAAGACAACTGTGTACCATGCAGGACTCCAATTCACTAAAAAGGACAGCAAAAAAATTGAGCCTGCTAACACCATAGTCTCAAATGTCCCTCTACAGCAGTGGGCATCCTTGCAGCAACTCACATACTATCATCCGCAGTGGGGCAGGAAGAGATCCATGTCACACACTGCAGGAACTGTCCTGGCTTAAATGCCTCTTGCCCTGCAAGAACTAATAACTCTTGCAATAAATCTATAGGCATTTTTTATAGACTTTCCACAACCAGCTTGCTGATTACAAGACTCATGGACTCAGAGAAGCCCAAAGCATAGCATCTCCATGTAAATAAATAAACTTAGAGTTTATTTGCAGTGCCCCCTGGTTCAAATGCAATTTACTAATCTGGCATCATTTTTATCATAAGCAAGCTTGCTTAATAATATAGTTGCATGTTTACACTTATCAAATTACCAGAGAAACAGATCTAGACAGTTGGACTGAAGCTCAGGTTCTCATGCAGGGTGAGTTTTATTAACCCACAACATCTTAAATTGCCATATGTTCTGTGACTCTAGAATTTTCAATCCTTGTATCCAATTCACAGCATACATCACTGTTTACCGATGCGTTTGTTACCTGGCTCCCCAACCATCCTATTATTATAGCAGAGAAGTTATCTGATATGCTCCCTGCTGTACTCAGAGTCCAGAAGAATGTCTGGCACAGAGTAGACACTCAATAAATATGTGTTAAATGAGTGACATCCAATATCTATGGTTTTATACAAACACAAGAAACTCAGACTTTTGGGGTGGTTTAACTGGCAAGTAATATACAGACATGCAAGCAGGCAGGCGGCCCATCACTATGCCCAGAGTCATGCCTTCGGGAGCTGGTACCAAGAGCACAAGGGCTCAGAGGAAAGAGTCATATTCATAAGAGGTCTAGAATGTCAGCTGGGGATTTTGTTATGGAGCAGCCAGTAGTGACCTAGTTTGGGACTTTTAAAAGTAACTCAAAAACAAGAGCAACAAACAAAGAACAACTTAAGGCAGAAATCTAGCTAATGGGACAAGAGAATACCAATGTCTGAGTGGGCTCATCATCAAGACAGTTTCACTGGGTGCTATTTGACTTCTACAAGAGGCCTCAGCACAAGAGTTGATCAAATTACCACGCTTTCCACCAGCAGCATTTTCCAAAGGTTCTGGAAGATATTCATAGACACTACTCCAGAGAAGGTTTTTGCTTGGCAAATCTCTGCTAAACACCTTTTTTATTAAAAGACTTATCTGAGAATTCACTTTGTAAATCCCGAAGAGAGAACACAAAACATAGCATCTCCCAGACTTTTTTAGACATCCTTCCTTCACTGATCATCTCACTCTGTGAAGTACTTTTGTACTTTGGAAAAATTTACATAAATTTGTTTTATACTATTTGGCAAAGAATCATATGTTACATATACTATGATCTAAACTGCCCAAATAAGTAAAGAGGAACTAAGTTGAAGCAAAATTAATATATCCCATGTGATTTGAGGTATAGAATTTCACTATAATATGTAACATTTTTAACTTAAAATGTTATTTTTAAATATCTAAAAATATATGTAGTTAACTATATACATATATACATATACATATACCTATATATACACATATATGTATATAGTTAATTAAAAAAAAAACTGTCCCTGAATGACCAACACTTCCTCTTAGCCAGTTCTTATCCTCTGCACAGGAATGAGCTCCTTTATGTATTCTAATCTTAAGAACTGAATATTCACAAATCTATAGTACTTTCACAACTTGAACAATTTCAAACAATTAACAGCTAGCTTAATACCTACCTCTGATAATAGGCAATCTAAGAAAACAGCAATTTTATGTTTAATCAGGTACCCAATGGAACATTCTTTGCCTCAAATGAACCAAAAACAAAAAGAGAAGAAAAACACATTTGGAAATAAATCTGCCAGTCCACTTTATAACGTAGACTTGCACCAGTTGTTTGATGAGCATTTTGATATCTAAAGGCTGCTCTGTCCTATAGGTCCGTGGTCTGTAAGGCAGCTTTCCCCTCCCCTGTCATTCTCTGGGTCCTAACTAAACACCCTGAGTGGAAAAGACTGGGCATTTGCTTTGACTCTTTCTGAAACATGGGGAATTTGCAAAATCTTTCTAAAGCAGAATAATGTGCTACCATGCAAAAAGAAAGTAGTATGCAAAGAAGTATAAATCATCCCAAAATAAAGCTCTCTTATTATTGTGACCCGTGGATGGCCCCATCCAGCAGCAAAATTAGGCCAAACACTGTTTTTAAAAGGCAAAGGGAAATAACCATTAATCACTTACGAGATTTGCTAAGGTAATAGCAAGTCAAGAAATCTCACATTTTTGTCTAAATAGGTAAACAAGGATTGTGTCCAGCATTAATATTCATCTCTGTGAAATACTCACATGTTTACACTTCTTGTAGTTCTTTACCCTTCATGACAAGCAATTTATAATACATGAAAGAATTTTAAACGTGCACTTCTAGCAGAATAATCATCAATTTTTTACAATGAATGACCAAGGAAACATCTTAATTCTCGCTCTCATCTTAATATTAGGTTGGTGCAAAAGCAACTGCTTTTGCAAAGTAGTGGCAAAAACCTTGATTACTTTTATACCAACCCTATACATTTCAATGCCTGGCTTCTGGCTACAGAACATTACATATCCAACATAATGTATGAATATTACTCCTTCCCTGTCTTTTACCCCTAGGAAAATGAGGAAGTAAGGATGGGGCAAGGAGAGAGGGGTGCTTCAAAGCCTGATATGTACTGCAGTTTTTGGTAGTCAGCTAACATTTTAAGCACAGTATGAATCATAAAACATTTTGAATCCTATCTGTCTCAAAGTTTTTAGACATTCTTTCATTGATTGATTTACAGAAAGCAGAGAAGAAAGTTGAAGTCATTCTAAAAACTGAAGCTGCTTTGCTTCCCTGTTTCTATGTTGATGTTTCATTCCTGGATCTGTAAAAGTAAAGCCTTCCATGTCCAGAGGCAGCATCTTTAATGCCTAAGGGAACACAGTTGTATATACATGGTGATATGGGTTGGCTGTGTCCTCTCCCAAATCTCATCTTGAATTATAATTCCCATAATCCCCATAGGTCATAGGAGGGACCCAGCATGAGGCGGTTGAATCATGGAAGCAATTGCCCCCATGCTGCTATTCTTATGATGGTGAGTGAGTTCTCACAAAATCTGATGGTTTTATAAGTGGTCTCCCCCTTGGCTCAGCTCTCATTTGTTGGGAACAGGCCCCCCAAATCTGGCCATAAACAGGCCATGAGAAACTGGCCATACACAAAATCTCAGAAGCACTGTGACATGCTCTTGATGGCTACAACGCCCACGCTGGAGGTTGTTGGTTTACCGGAATGAGGGCAAGGAACACCTGGCTAACCCAGGGTGAAAACTGCTCAAGGCATTCCTAAATCACAAACCATAGAATGAGTGATCTGTGCCTTAAGAATATGTTCCTGCTGCAGATAACAAGCCAGAGCCTGTCCCTTTGTTTCCCGTAAGGAATGCTTTTAGCTAATCTATAATCTATAGAAATAATGCTTATCACTGGCTTGCTGTCAAAAAATACGTGGGTCAAACTCTGTTCGTGGCTCTCAGCTCTGAAGGCTGTCAGCCCTGATTCCCACTCTGCACTCTATTTATGTGTCTTTGTCTTAATTTCTCTAGTGCCACTGGGTTAGGGTCTCTACAACAGAGCTGGTCTCGGCACTCATTCTTCTCCTTTCTGCCACTATGTGAAGAAGGACATGTTTGCTTCTCCTTCCACCACAATCATAAGTTTCCTGAGGCCTCCCCAGCCTGGCAGAACTGTGAGTCAATCAAACCTCTTTTCTTTATAAATTACCCAGTTGTGTTTAGTTCTTTATAAGCAGCATGACAACAGACTAATACACATGGCCACCCATAGGAGAAACAGGAAACACTTGGAATTTATTTGCTGCCAAATCAATGAAGAGCACTGCATTTTCCTTGAGAAATCCCCTGTGGTTCAATCGTTGCCTGATTACCCTGCTCTTGGTGTGGGCTCTCCCTTTTCCAATTCGGTAATTTCTCACAACCAAAGTATCAGGTTATTACATCAAAACCTGCCCATATTTAGTAGTGTATCATGTCAAAGTAGATGGGAAGTACTGAGAAACACTTTCAGTGGTATGTTGGCACCTTTCCAAGGCTTTGGTAGTCAGCTAGACACAGTATGCAAAGAGGACCAGTGAGTCCTGGGTGCACCCGTGACCTGTCCTAGTGACTTGGAAAAAATGCCATCATGTTCTGTCTGATGTGTTTCAGCTAGGGTTCTTTGTGACCCCTGCCAGGTACTCAGACCATTGTAATACTAAAGAATGTTCATATTCTATGTGTTTTTTGTAAAGATCATTTGGCAAATTAAGTGAAACCAATTTGAGACATCTTAAGCAATAAAGGTTTTATTATGAGAAAAGAGGGATATTCCATGGAACCACAAAGGATGGATTCTGCTGAGCCTCAGGAAGGTGCAAGAATCAGAAATAGCAAAACTTTCCAGAGGTTTTTCTAACCAATGTTTCTCTGTCGTTTGCTTCTAGTTCCCAGGGTAGGATATGGCCACTCTATATCTTTAAAGATACTGACATGATGGCTCTCAGTCTAAATTCCAAATTTCTGAGAAGGAGTCTTAGGGGACCAGTCTTGGTCAGGTGTCCACCCTGGGCCCATTAGCTGTGTTCAGGGAAATCAGGTCAAGAGAGAAACAGAAATACAACCACAAAAAGCCTGACCTGTGGATCAACCAGCCAAATGAAAGGATGAGCTGATTAATGAGTTTCTTGCAATATGTAGGTGTACAAGCATGGAGAAGATGACCACTGGTGGCCTGGTCTCCTGCAATGCTTACATTGTCTGGTTCTATAATTATACTAAACATTTCCATATGAATACATTGCCATCATCTGAAATCCAACATGTCTAGACCAAATGGCATCTTTATACAATCTGCTGCTTTTCCCATTAATGAGGCCAACATATCTGAGTCACACCTACTTAAGTTCTTGTTAAGTCTCTTGTTCAGTGGTTCAAATTCTTCATGCTGTTACTGATGCCATTCTGCTCTAGCCACATCTCCCTATATAAAATCTGGATTAAAACATTTAGGATAAATCGCTTTTTGCCACCTACTTCTAGTTTAAGTAGACAACCATCAGGAAGTGTTTTGAAGCCCTCATTGACCTTGGTCTTGTTAAAGGATTCCTTGTGATTTGGGGGTATAAAAAGTAAAAATGCTTGAGGATCACTTGAGGCCAGGAGTCTGAGACCAGCTTTGGTAACATAGCGAGACCCCCATCTCTATTTTCTTTCAAAAAGAATCTGTAGTCTTAGTTTATAGTGTGGTAAGATGCCAAAAATATATGAGTCACAGTAGTTAAGGAAGTATCTGAATGGGGAGGGGAAGGAGAATAATACTGTAATGTGAAAAAGAGACCAAATACTACAAACCTCAGGAAAATCATCTCTTACCCTGAGCATAAGCACTCACAAGTACTTCTTCCCAGGATGTATCTGAGCATCCTCAGCTTAATCATGCTTTCTAAGTTGCACGAGCACAACTAGGAATCTGCCTTCTCTCCCATGCTTTGAAATGTCAAGGAGGCCATATCGACAAAATAGAAGCTGTGGCTGGAACAACCTGTCACTTCTCCAGCTAATGCTAATGAATAATTTTTGTATCTACCATTACTTCACCTCTGTCACTTATAATTTTCTTAGTTGGGGTCAAATCTGGTTTCTTAGCATAGAAAAACGCCAAGTAAAAGAGGCCCAAACAAGATAAACATTTATTTTTCTTTCTCATAAAAAATAATCCTGATTAGGCATCCAGAACTGCTGTGGCAGTCCTGTGAAGTGATCAGGAGCTGTGCCCTTCCTTCCTTTCTAAGCTGCCATCCTCACACATTTGCTATCTTTGGGGCACTTTGTGGTCCAGGAGAGCGGGCAGATCTCCAGCTATCACATAGCCCTTCCAAGCCAGGAGGAAGGCAATGAAAAGAGGCAGCGCATCCCTTTCTAGCAGTTCATACATATTTCTTACATCTCACTGGACAGAACTCAGCCACGTGTCACATCCAATTGCAAGGAGTTTGAAAAACATGATGCTTTAGAGCTGACTGGAAATGTGCCCAGCAGAAAATGAGTTTCTGTTCCTATGAAGGAAGGCGATGATGGATGGAGGGGTACACAATTAGCTATCACCACCATACCAACCTCTCCCAGACATTTTCTCTTCTCATCTGGACTTATGCCATAGACTGATAACTGTGCCCCCTCGGCTGCCATTCCAATCTATCATGCACACAAGTTAATCACCCTAAACCACTCTTCCACTTTTAGAGGACAAGATCAGATCAGGCAATTCAGACCCACACTTCCTCATCAACTAAATTCACTTCTTTCCCGAGAAGTAATCTCCGAAAACTACCCTCTGCAAAACCTTCCAATGGCTCATTTCTCCAAGGACCTTAACCTTCCAGCCACAAGATGTACCTCCAGGTTTTTCGTCTCACATCAACCCAGGGCTCCAGCTTTGTCCCTCACTGAACATCCTCTGGATGCAGTGAGGCCTTTCCTAGCTCTGAAATCTTTTGTTCTTTACTGCCCACCTGCAATTCTCTCTCTCTCTCTCTCTCTCTCTCTCTCTCTCTCTCTCTCTCGCTCTCGCTCTCGCTCTCTCTCCCCACCTCCACCCACCTCAACTTCTCGTCTCTCGTGCACATACTCTTTTTCATTGTTTGTATCCTACAGAAACCAAATAAAGTCCCATCTTCTCAGTAATGCACAGCCTAGAATTCGTTTCCACAGATCGATGTGATTTACCTGAATTGTAGTCTTTATTATCTCTGATGTTTTATTTAATGCTCATTATTAATGTACTCAGTCTTATCGCTTTTCTAACACTATCACTTGTCATGTCGGGCCTGTTGTTTAGCCTTTCTTTTCCTCGGGGTTATTAGGAAGTTTTAATGATGTACTGAAATCTACCAGGACACATTTCACATTCCTACATCACTTCAGAATATTTCTCCTGCTCCCGTCCAGGGCAGGGACCCCATCTTGTTCACACGCACCACAGCTCCCAGGGCAATGCCTGCCACATATAGTAAATATCCAGGGAACAAACCTGGCTTGAGACTTAATTTGTGTAACCTTAAACTTTATCGAAGAGGTTATTCTATTCTCCCACCAATGCTGTGAGCCATGAAAAGCTACTGTTAGCCTTTACTGATAATAGGGAGTGACCAAACTTTTATTGTTTAACTTCTAACGCTACCATATTTCAGTATCTCTCATGCCAAAGCAGAAAGTAAAGTTTCACATGAAGCACATAATTTGCATAGGTTCAAAATCATCAAAGTGCATTCCTCTACCTTGTATCACACATATATCTCCACTGTAATGCTTGTTCCAGAAATTACTCTTGGGACTGGAAGAGCAGATATCATATTCTACCGTTATACAAGCGAATTGTGTGGAAGAGAGATTTTAACACTGATGTGTTTGGAAATGCCAAAAGCATAAATCAAGACAAAGGGAACGAGAGGGAAGTTTCTTTTGGATGGATCTAATAGTTAAACATTCATTTGGAATGGAGTCTATCTTTCATGGATAATGATACTTTCCTAATTTGTGCTTATGCAGCCACTTAGAGGGTATAAGACTGGAATTCAAATCCATACTTTCTAAACTCACTTCACTCAGCTCCTGAAAAGCAACATCTGCAATGGATCCCCTGGCGCTTTCTGTATGAGTACAGATTATTTGTCTTGACCACATTTCCTTTCGAGAAATCACATTCTTTCAGCTGAAATTACCTGACTAAGAACAATTGAACTTGGCATGTTTCTTCCTGAGTGAGAGGAAAAACTTTTCTCAAGTGTTCAGGAGATATGATCCTGGTTTCCAAAAAGCCCAAGGTTTGCTGGGTGTCTCTTTTTTTTTTAATTGACTTACATTGCAGGACTCAAAACATTTTCTGAAATCAAGCACAATATAAAACTAATCTAAATATTGGCTCCTTCATGACCTCCTTTAAAAAAAATACACAGCGAAGGCTGGACGCGGTGGCTCATGCCTGTAATCCCAGCACTTTGGGAGGCCAAGGTGGGTGGATAATTAGGTCAGGAGATCGAGACCATCCTGGCTAACACCGTGAAGCCCCATCTCTACTACAAAAAAAAAAAAAAAATTAGTTGGGCGTGGTGGCACGCACCTGTAGTCCCAGCTACTCGGGAGGCGGAGGCAGGAGAATCGCTTGAACCCCAGAGGCAGAGGTTGCAGTGAGCTGAGATCGTGCCACTGAACTCCAACTTGGGTGACAGAGCGAGACTCTGTCTCAAAAAAAATGTATATATTGAACTGGCTTTAGAAATGTTAATAGAGGAAGTCAAAGTCACAAACCCAACTGACTTTTCTATCAGCTAGATCAGGAACATAAAAAGCACGATACTACTCATGTATAGGGAATAGATACTATCATTCATAATAAACTAACATTTATTTAATATTTCCAAGGAGCCAGATATAAGTAATACTCTATGCCCTTACAGGTTAGGAAACTAAAATATGTTAAGTGACTGGCTTGAAATTATGCAACTCCTATGTGGCACAGCTAGGATTGCACCTGGCTGTCTGGCATCAGACTGTGTTCTAAACCATGCTCCTATTCTGTAATGAAGTCAGAAATGATTTTCCAGATGTCAACAAAGAACACAATCCATTATCAGGTATCAAGTATCATCTTCAGAAGCAATGGAACTCTCAGAAACACACCTGCTCTGCCATTCCATTTTACCTATAAGAAAAGAAAAGAAATAAAGAAAAGCTATAGGAAAAAATGTAATGGGAATTTGGAAGATGAGTAATGATGCTTTCCCAGTTTTCCCAAACCCATGTGAACAGTGTAACAGCAATGTCATATAACACTTTATAAATTGGCAATCTCTGGAAACCAATACTGCTGCTCTCACCAGCATAATATTAAGTCTAGAAACTGGAACCACCACACATACAAGCTAATCAGGCTGTAGTCTAGTTCTTGGGATTAGTGAGAGTTTTTAGAAAGTTGTTAGCTCTTTTTTTCACTGGGTTTTCTTCAACAATGTTGCTGTTTCTTTATTCATCCTATAAAGAATAACAACAAAGAAGTGGTCATCTGAGGCAATATTATTTCTTTGTAAACCTAAAGGGGAAAACATTGAAATAATACACACACTATTTTTTGGGGGGTGGGGGGATGGGGGAGATGGAGTCTCACTCTGTCACCCAGACTGGAGTGCAGTGGCACAGTCTCAGCTCACTGCAACCTCCACCTCCTGGGTTCAAGCAATTCTCCTGCCTCAGCCTCCCAAGTAGCTGGGACTAAAGGCACATGCCACCACCCCTGGCTAATTTTCTGTAATTTAGTAGAGACAGTGTTTCACCATGTTGCCCAGGCTGGTCTCGAACTCCTGAGCTCAGGCAATCCACCAGCCTTGGCCTCCCAGAGTGCAGGGATTACAGGTGTGAGCCACTGAGCCCAGTCAACACATACTATTTTTTATAAAACACTATGTCTATTAGATGTTTGTGAAGCTACCTACATCAACATGAAATTAGATATAATTATAAACACATAATAACAAAGTATAAATGTGGGTAATGGATATTAAGAATAAAATTTGAAAGAGTTTTCACTGAATTTTCACATTTAATGTATACTAGGTGATAATACAAGTGTAGTTACTCTATTTCTCTTCTCTTTGGTCTTTCATTTTTTTATTGTATTTTATGTTCTAGGGTACCTGTGCACAATGTGCAGGTTTGTTACATATGTATACAAGTGCCATGTTGGTGTGGTGCACCCATTAACTCACCATTTACATTAGGTACATCTCCTAATGCTATCCCTCCCCCTCCCCCCACCCCATGACAGGTCCCAGTGTGTGATGTTCCCCTTCCTGTGTCTAAGTGTTCTCATTGTTCAATTCCCACCTACGATTGAGAACATGCAGTGTTTGGTTTTCTGTTCTTGCGATGGTTTGCTGAGAATGATGGTTTCCAGCTGCATCCACTTTGGTCTTTTAAAGAACAAAGGCTTAACATTAAGCTAGCTGTTTTTATTAATATTAAAATCACGCATCAAGTGTTGATCTTAAGCAAAGGCTAGACACCAACAAATATCATCTTTCAGAGGTTCTGTCTGTGGCAAGTGCCACATGGATTAAAAAAAAAAATTATACAATTCTCAGTTTGATGAACCTCTGGAGATGACTGATAAAAGAAACTGTTCTAACAGCTTGCATCTCTAGATGATTTGGGAAATGTCACAGACAATAACAGGGAACTTTGGAATGGTGTAACAAATGGATGATCTCTGTCAGATTAGAGCACATATTTTTATCAGTTTCAAAGGATTTGCTGCGAGTACTCCCAGCATGCTAATCATTCTAAATAATAGATCCAGTCGATTCACATCTTATGAGACAAAATTAAAGCTTCTTGAAAAGTTGAAAGTATTTCTGTTTGAAAAATCTTTAGTTTCTAATTTATAAGGGAGACTTGAAGAGGCCTATCTCAGATATGTATCATTCCGTAATTTAAAATACCAAATGTTAACATCTGAATAGCTGATGTGAGCATCAGAACTTTCTGGGTCAGAGCTCTGAAATCAGATTTGGTTAAAATTTTGGCTTTGCTACATTAGTGGCACCAGGACCGCTTATTGCCGATGGTGATGACCTGGCCACTGGGCAGCTCCAGCTCTTCTCCAGGGAGGAGGAGGAAGCGGCAGTGGCCCTCTCCTTCTTGAAGTCCAGAAGTGACGTAGCACAGCTTCTCTCTGATGTGGCACATGATCTCCTGCTGGGCCGAGGTGGTGAAGCTGTAGCCACACTTGGTGAGGATCTTCATGAGGTAGTCGGTCAGGTCCCAGTCAGCCAGATCCAGATCCAGGATGGTGTGTGGGAGGGCGTAGACCATGTAGATGGGCACCATGTGGGTGATCCTGTCTCCAGAGTCCATGACAATGCCAGTAGTGTCCCCAGAGGTGTAGAGCGACAGCATGACCTGGATGGCCAAGTACATGGCTGGGGTGTTGAAGATCTCAAACATGATCTGAGTCATCTTCTCTCTGTTGGTTTGGGGTTTGGGGGGGTCTCAGTCAGCAGCACTGGGTGCTCCTCCAGGGCCACATGCAGCTCATTGCAGAAGGTGTGGTCCCAGATCTTCTCCATGTCATCCCAGTTGGTGACGATGCCATGCTCAATGGGGTACTTCAGGGTCAGGATGCTGCGCTTGCTCTGGGCCTTGTCGCCCACATAGGAGTCCTTCTGGCCCATGCCCACCATCATGCCCTGGTGCTGGGAGTGCCTGACAATGGAGAGAAATACGACTTGGGGGACATCGTCCCCAGCAAAGCCAGCTTTGCCATGCTGGAGCCATTGTCAATGGCAAGCGCAGCGATCTCTTCTTCCATTGTGACTGGGAGAGGAAAGGGGCAGTGGAGCAGCAGGTGAACACAGCGAATAGGCTGGCGGCAGCAACTGAGCTTGGACATCCTTTCAAAAGAGGAAACAACCGGCCTAGATAGTTTCCCTGGAAAGTTCTACCAAATATCTTAGAAATAAATTACACCAATACCCATATAATCTCTTCCAGAAAATAGAAGCAGAGGGAATACTTCCGAACTCATTCTACGAAGCCAGCATTACCCTAATACCAAAAAAAAACAGAGACACTACAAGAAAAAAATTTATGAACCAATATCTCTCATGAACAGAGACTCAAAACTCCTCAAAAAATATTAGCAAAATAAATCCAACGATGTATAAAAGCAATTATAAATCATGGCCACATGGTATTTTATTCTGAGTATGTAAGGCTGGTTTGATACTCAAAAATCAATTAATTCATCATATCAGCAGGCTAAGAAGAAAAATTATAATATTGACAGATGCAGAAAAAGTATTTGGCAAAATCCAAAACCAAGTTATGATAAAACCTCTCAGAAAAGTAGGAGTAGAGAACTTCTTCAATTTGATAGAGAACATGTACCAAGAAATCTCCAGCTAACAATATACTTAATGGTGAGAAACTAGATGATTTTCCTCTAAAATTGGGGACAAGGCTAGGGTATCCTCTCTCACTATATTCTGCATTGCTCTGGAAGTTCTATCTAATAGAATAAGACAAGAAAAGGATATAAAAGGTGTACAGGTTGAGAAGGAAGAAATAAAACTCTGTGCTCAGATGATACCATTTCCTATGAAGAAAATCTTCAAGAATTGACAACAAAATTCCTGGAACTAATAAGCAATTATAGCAAAGTTACAGGATACAACATTAACATACAGAAGTCAATTTTTGTTAATACAACTTCAATGATCAATTGAAATTTAAAATGAAAAACACAAATACCATTTGCATTAACACACACAAAAAACTTTGGTACAAATCTAGAAAAATATGTATAAGGTCTATATGAGGAAAACAAAAAAAATAAGCATTGTATTAATGAGAGCAAATCAGATAATGTAAATGGGGAAAGTGACCTTTGAAGAACCTTACCAAACTTAGAGGTGGTCATATATTTGCTTATTTTCCTCACAATAAACTCTTTAGAGTCCTACTCATAGGGCAGAAGTCAGTATTTTTAAGGGCATCCCTATGCCCTAACAATGACATTATGAACGTGACTTTAACGATGGGTCTATGAACACTGATAAGACAGCCTCTTATTTCTTATAGAAAATCCTAGACTTTCTTAGTGTGGAAGGTTCCTCCTAGGTAATAACACGGTTCTTTCTGGAAAACACTCACATCCACACATTTGTTTATTCATACAGCCACAATCTCTAAGCCATATAATTTGTTACAACTTGTTTGGTCCCTCTGAACTTGGCTTTCTGTATTAAATGGCAATATTAATCTTATCTATCATTGATTTATATTGAAAAATAAGATTATCAACAAAAAGCTCTAAATTTAGTACCTAGCACATAGCAAGCATTCAGTAACCATTAGTTGTTCTCCTTGTTTTTCTACCTAATCTTCAAAGTAGACTGGGGTAGAGAGGATTAAATTCTCATTCTATTTGGCTCAATCTGATGCTGCATGGAAATCTCTGGCAGGGCTGCCTTGCTGTGGCTTCACTACCATATATCTCTGATGCTTGAAAAGCCATCAGCCAAGGTAAAGTCTAGTAAAACAAAATATTTAATTTGAAAGTAGCCTGATATTATCATAGACAAAGTACATGGATCTTGTCCAAATTATATCTAATTGTTTCTTGCCAGGGCAATTAGAGCCGAAAAAGATATAAAAGATATCCATACTGGAAAGGAAGAAGTAAAACTATCTCTATTTGTATGTGACATTTTGAATACAGATAATTCTAAGGACTTCACTAAAAAGAATTACTAGAACCAATAAAAGACTTTAGCAAGACTGTAGGATATAAAAACAACAGAGAAAAATGTGTTGTATTTATGAATAATGGCATGAAAAGATACAAAAAATAAAACTAGGAAACTAATTTTGTTTACAATATAGAAAGAATAAAATACATTAACAAAAGAAATCTAAGACTTATACACGGAAAACTACAAAATGTCATTGAAATATTTAAAGTAGACCTAAATAAATGTAAAGACCTTCTATATTCATGGATTAAAAGTCTTAATATTGTTAAGATGGCAATATGCTCCAAATTGATCCACAGATTTAATGCAATACTTGTCAAAATTTCAGCTTGCTTTTGTGCATAAATTGACAAGCTGGTCCTACAATTTCTGTAAAAACGCAAGGAAGCTGTGATGGTTGATACTGAGCGTCAACTTGATTGGACGGAAGGAGGCAAAGTATTGTTTCTGGGTGCATCTGTGAGGGTATTGCCAAAGGAGATTAACATTTGAGTCAGTGGACAGGGAGAGACAGACCCACCCTCTATCTGAGTTGGCACCATCTAATCAGCTGCCAACACAGATAGGATAAAAGCAGGCAGAAGAATGTGGAAGGACTGGACTTGCTGAGTCTTCTGGACTTCATCTTTCTGACGTGCTGGGTGCTTCCTGCCCTCGAACATCAGACTCCAAGTTTTTCAGCTTTCGGACTCTTGGACCTACACCAGTGGTTTTCCAGGGGCTCTTGGGTCTTTGGCCACAGACTGAAGGCTGCACTATTGGTTTCCCTACTTTTGAGGTTTTGGGACTCGGACAGGCTTCCTTGCTCTTCAGCTTGCAGACAGCCTATTGTGGGACTTCACTTTGTGACTGTGTGAGTCAGTACTCCGTAATAAACTCCCCTTCATATGTGCATCTATGCTATTAGTTCTGTTACTCTAGAGAACCTCAACTACTACAGAACCTTAATAGCAAAAAAATATTGAATAAGAAAAACAAAGTGTGAGGAATCACATCTTTTGATCTCAAATCTTACTACAAAGATACAGTAATTAAGACCTTAATGGTACTGGCATGAAGATAGACATACAGATCTATGGATTAAAATAGAAATGCCAGAAATAAATCCTCACATTTATGGTCAATTAATTTTTGACAAGGCTGCCAAGACAATTCAGGGGGAACAAGAATAGTTTTTTTAAACAAATGATACTGGAATAACTAGATAACCTCATGAAAAAGAACAAAGTTGGACTCCTATGTCACACCATATACAAAAATTAACTAAAAAAATGTGTAGACCCAAATGTAAGAACTGTAACTACAAAAACCTTTAGAAGAAAACAGGAATACATCATCATGACTGCAGATCAGCCAATGGTATCTTAGGTCTGACACTGAAAGCACAAGTACAAGCAACAATCAAGCAACAGAAAAAGAAGGTAAACTAAACATCATCAAAAGGTTTTAAGCTTTTTAGCTTCAAATCCCATTACCATCAAGAAAGTGAAGACAACCTACAGAATGTGAGAAAATATTTGCAAAACATATACCAGAAATGGGAATTATATATACAATACATCCAAAGATTAAAAAACCAAACCCACACACTTACAATTCAACCATAAAAAAGTGGCACAATTTAAAAATGGACAAAAGACTTGAATAGTCATTTCTCCAAATAAGACATACAAATCACTAACAGCATATGAAAAGATGCTTGATATCATTGGTTAATAGGGAAAGAAAAATTAAAGCCATGAGCTATCACTTCACAGCCATCAGGGTAGCTACAATCAAAAAGATAGACAATAATTAATGTTAATAAGGATGTAGAGAAATTGGAACTCTCACACTTTGATGGTGGGGGTGTCAAATGGTGCAGACACTTTAGAAAACAGTTAGGCAATTACTCAACGTATTAACAGAGTCATCATATGATCCAGCAATTCCATTCTGTAGTGTCTACTCTTGAGGTAAATGATATATTTGCCTCAAATACATCAATATATCAAATATGTATGTCAAATATATGTATTTGCCTCAAATATTTGAGGATATATCTGAAATCAAAGGAATGATTATTAGTTTAGCCGTTTAAATGTCATGGGTCATTTTTATACACATATATAAATGATACCTGGCAAAGTCCTTCTACATTCTACTGGACAAATTCTCATTACACCTTTAATATTAGCACAAGCTTTAGTTCTATTTGTTGTTGTTTTGCCTATTTGGCACATCATAATATTTGAGGTCATCTTATATAATTAAGGTAGAATTATATCCATGTTGTAAGATTTGGCACTGCATTTTAGCATTTTTTTTTTCAGACAGGATCTCACTCTATTGCCTAAGGCTGGAGTGTAGTGGTGAATCACAGCTCATTGCAGCCTCAACCTCCTGGTCTCAAGCAATCCTCCCACCTCAACCTCCCAGGTAGCTGGAACTATAGGCACAGGCCACCACGCCTGGCTAATTTTCACCATTTTTTTGTAGCGATGGGTCTCACTACCTTGTCCAGGCAGGTCTTGAACTCCTGGCTCAAGTAATCCTCCTGCCTTGGCTCCCAAAGTGCTGGGATTACAGGTGTGAGCCACCATGCTCAGTTTATTTTAACATTTTAAATAATCCTAGGCGTATGGTTGTTATCTTTCCTTTAACCAGCATAAAGGCCTCCTTCATTGAGGTTGAATCCTTGGATAGGAAAGCAGCTTTAGGGCACACATGGAAGGAGGTCTCTGTACTCTGACACAAACTGCCCTGCTGTCCCTCCCCTCCAGTCCAGTTGGAGCTCTGTTACTAAACATTATTTGCTGTTCACTCAATAGGCAGAATACTCTCCATTCTGAGCAGTTCCCTCTGCAGATGATTTTTTTTTTTTTTCTATTCTCTCTCTCTCTTTCTTCTTTTTTGGTCTATTTTCTTCCACTATTCAAGACCTTACCATACCTGATTTAAAAAAGAAAAGAAAAATCTGAAGAAGTTTCCTTATTCCCCCCATTAAAATGCATTAGTATTTTCTCTGTGCTCCAACTGAATAAAAATGGTAGATCTAACATTGTGAGGGTTTACTATGTGACAAACCAGCATTCTAAACCCTACAGAGATCACTTCATTTAATCCTCCCAATACCTCACAAAATGAATATTTTTATTAATCCCAATTTCACAAAGGAAAACAAGATGCAGAAATGTTAGAAAAACACATGTCATAAGAGGTAGAGCTGGGATTTAAACCCAGGCAGACTGACCTCAGAACCAGCCTTGGACTCCTAACTTGATCTCGCTCACCAGAATCTTACTTGTGTTAAGGTTCCTAGTTTCTGGGCTTCCTCTTCTCATTTGATTGTGAATTCCTTGAGCAGGAAGCAGCATCTTATACTTCCTTATAACTAGCCAGGCCCTGGCACAATGCCTGGGGCATCATGGTACTTAATTCATATTTGTGGAATTAAATTATAATAGTGATCCTATGGGAAACTACAACTAACTTTAGGATAATGCTTCATGATATTTGTCCAGGAATATCTTGTGGCCAAAAGGCTAGACTAAAATGAATTAGATATTCATCCACTCCTTATCATCTGGTATGAGCTTCCATATTATCCACACTTGATCTTCATAATTCACTTGGAAAGAGGCTATAACTCCTGTCAAATCATTAGAAGAAAGGATAAAATAATCACTGTAATAGTTAGAATCATGATTATCATAAACAACAGATAGTACTGTGTTTTATACATATACAATTGCATGCATATAACAAACCCGTGAAGTATGTACTGTTATTTCCATGTTAAAGAGGAAGAAACCGAGATTCACAGAGGTTAGCTAACCTGTCCAGTCACAGTGTTGGTTAGAGGATCCAACACCAGCTGTCTGACAGCAGAACTCAGGCACATTAATGGCTTCCCACGCTGTCTGCCATTGGAACAGGACCTAGTGCCCCGTATTAGGACAGAGGTGAGCAGCTCCCAAACGAGACCCTCTCTCTTTTTCCTGCAACATCCTCAAGGTCTGCAAAGAGGTCCCCGAGAGCCCCCTCAGTCCCAGCTATCAACTTTTTCTCTAAACAAACACTATTTATTTGTAAACACAAACTAACAGTTTTGATTTCTTTTAGTTTATTTTATTTTTCTTTTCTATTGCAAGCCTGGACATTTCCAAAACATTGCTGGTAGCGTACTGATAAGATCAATTCCATTTCAAAGAACTCACTCACAGTTGCTTCTTCTTGGTATTGCTCACCCAGCATGCAGTCTCTCTGCTCATCTCAAGTGGGTTAATGGACTTGGAAGTCTGCATTTTTGGCTGAAGTGCATGCTTTAAATTGAAGAAGCAGTGTGTTGTGTTGTCCTGTGTTGAGCTGTGTTGTGCTATGCCGAGATGTGCTGTGCTGTGCTGTCTTAGCTCATCTTCTCTGATGTTACTGACATAGTAAAATGCAAATTTAATTGTGGTGTAAACCGTATTCTGGGTTATTTCAAAGCAGTCATTGAAAATTCCCTTTCTACCAGTGTCAGAATTGGAAGCTGTTGATGTCAGTAAATGTAAATGTCTTAGTGCGTTTCTGGGCATATAAAATACCTCATATCTTTTTTCTTTCTTCTTTTTAAAATCACATTTCTTCTTTGTCGACACACTCAAATAGCTTGGACTCGTCCTAAATTAATAAGAAAATTGGAATGTGCCAATACTTCCCAAAACACCTGATTAATAAAGAGCCAGGCAACCTGTCAGTGATTCTCACCTTCTGGGATCTTCCCATCAGACTCGAAACAACAGTTTTCATTAATATAAAAAGACAGGATTTTTGCAAAGGAAAGTATCTCCAAGATGTTTGTAAAAAATAATTTCAAGAACGAGTACTTAGAGGGGAGATATTCAAACGAATTAAATTTGTAACTTAAAGCCTCTGACCTTTCCACTGATCTGTTTAGTAATTACGCTGGTATTTTTGCTTCTTAATTTAATGCAAAAAAAATTCTAAGTCTTTTCCAGTCAATATTAACTAATGTTTATGTAAATTTGAAAATCCTGCTTAAGCAATTAATAACAAAGGGTAACTTATCCTTTGTTGCCAGCTTCTGTTTCTTTTAGGATTTTGCACATGGGCATTGTGTACATTTTTGGCCCAGTTTCCATTTCTTTGGTAACCAGGATCCAGCTGATGGAGAATGGTGTGTTTATTCATTAAGGTTCAAGGTCCTTAAGAAGGACTTTCTTAAGCCTCTGAGAGTACACCTGAGAATCCACATGATGGATAGGGAACCAAGAGCAACACCAAGGAAATTGTGGTTCTGATTTATATCTTGCACCTCTGCATTTTCAGCGCTCTTTCTTTCTATTCCAAATATTTTACAGAATGCTCTCTGCCTGAAAGCCAATGAAACAAATAAACAGGCAAATGTGGAATCAAACAGAAGCCCGGGAGTGAGAAAGAGCTGCTACTCCATTTATTTTTAGATCTGTGATTTTGGGTAAGGGTTGGCTGCCTCCAGGGCTGTATCAAAGCAAGATAGTTGAAGTAGGTGCTTGGGTCCACCTCACTTAAAGCCCACAGCTGGGATCTCAGTGCTCCCTGGCTCCTACCATCAAGGTCTGGAACCACTTTCCTCCACGCCTACCTCTACTAACACCCATTGGGCCCGGATGGCAACTGATACAACCCTGTAAAGGCTAACTGAGCAGAGGTATTTGGGCTAAGATTTTAACAGTTTTGACATTCACATTTGGAAGTTAGCCTTTAGTGCTGGAACCCAAAGAAATCAATAATGTAAGACACCAAAGATAGAATTTTTTCCCCAACTAATTAATAATAAAAACTAAAATGTCCCTATTTCTTCAAAGCCTTTTGAAACTGTCCTCATAGAGTTAACAAGAATTCTGGACAGAAATACAGTTATAATGAAGCATAGTCAGGTTGCACTTTGACCCTCTTCCTTGTAACCAGAAGTCACATAACACTAGATACCAACCATTTGTGTCCCCATTGTTCCTCTGCATAAGATTTCTGATGGTAAATCATAAGGATTTTATTTAAGAATTGCTTAAGCAGATTCTGAATTCCAGCAGAACAGCTGATGCCAAGCAGTTTAAACATCCCCAGAGAGGAATCAAATTAGGATGAGAATATAGTGTCTTCATCCTGCACTCTCGGACCCATCAATGATCTCCACACCTCAGCCTATTCCACATCCCTTAAAAACCCTAGCCCTAGACTACTCAGAAAGATAGATTTGGGGTTTCCTCCTATTTCCTCACTTGGTGGCCCTGCAATTAAACTTCTTTCTCTGCTGCAACCTGGTAGCTTACTATAATTACTTGCCATATACATTGGCCAAAAAACCTGTTACATCTACAAAATAAAATAACTGAGGTGTTCAGTAGTAATAATACTAGTCACAGTCCCATTTTTGCAGAGGAAGATACTAAGGCTTTTTCGGGAAAGATATTTTCTCAAGGTGCCATGAGATTAATACATTTTCAATTCAGGCCCAACTCAATGACATCAAGTCGGTTCCAACCACCACCACCACCAAGGTCACGCATTGTAAGCAGTGGCCCTTTGATGTCACTGTATCTGTGGCAGCCTATAATGTATAAAATACCCATAGCTTTCAAAGGCTTGGCAGTCTTGTAGAGCCAGCTCATAATGAGACAGGTCCCCTGATCTGGAATTGCTGGATCTCCCTCCTCATCAGCTTCCTCCTTCCATATACTGTGTTCAGACCCTCTCCAAGGTATAACTCAGCAGAAAAAGCAATGTCTCTGCTACTTAACTGACATTCCTCAAATCCCCTACTCTGTATATTTTTCAGTGAATTTCACAAAAGATGGATTTTAAGGTTGTAAAATAATTCGTTCTCAACTTCTTGTCTGTAATTTATAATATTTTTTACATCACAGTATCAAAAGTGTTATATCAAATAAGACAATTATTTACTGTTTCTCCAAACCAGTGGTGAAAATGGTAGAGCAAGGGGCAAAGACCGGTGTTTTCTCTGTTTCTGGCCAATCTCTACCAATGGTCTTGCACAGCGCCTGTTAGGGAAATCATTTGTAACTTCATTCAGCAAGTCCACATAAAATAGCTGAAAGACAAAGAGGACATAGTATTTGATATATAAGCAGGTTTGGAGACATTATTGTGAAAGCTATATCTAGGAACCCCTTTATTCGTCCTTTTCCCCTTCCCAAATTTCCTCAAAGTCTCCTGTAACTGACAAATCAAAGTTGTAGGCCCACATTGGCCGGGCGCGGTGGCTCAAGCCTGTAATCCCAGCACTTTGGGAGGCCGAGACAGGCGGATCACGAGGTCAGGAGATCGAGACCAGCCTGGCTAACACGGTGAAACCCCGTCTCTACTAAAAAATACAAAAAACTAGCTGGGCGAGGTGGCGGGCGCCTGTAGTCCCAGCTAAGCGGGAGGCTGAGGCAGGAGAATGGAGTGAACCCGGGAGGCGGAGCTTGCAGTGAGCTGAGATCCGGCCACTACACTCCAGCCCCGGCGACAGAGTGAGACTCCGTCTCAAAAAAAAAAAAAACAAAGTTGTAGGCCCACATCAAGGTAGGGATGCTAAACCTAGAACTCCCAAATTAAGACGGATTCAATGAAAGGAACAGAAATCATCCCAAGTTAATAGCATTCCAGGAGATACAATAGCAAAACGTCTATGGAGGAGAACATCCCCAACTTAAGCCCTCATGATCCCCAGAGATGAGGATCAACTAAATAAGAACTCAAAATCAACGTTCACCAAATCCACAAGGAAACAAATATGATCATGAAAACCAACTGATAATAAATTTAGGACACTTAGAACTACAGTTCACAAAATTATTGATTACAGAATAGAAAATGACAATTTTCTGCTTAGAGACAGAAAAAAAAAACTAAAAAAACTAAAATCGGAAAAAATGAGCAAGCAACAATAGGCTATCCAAAATAACTAGGCAGATATTTTTAAAACTGAATGAAACTAATATAAATGAAAAACATAATCTTTGAGGTTAAAAACTCAGTTAAAAGTATGCTATTCACAGCCAAAGAAGCAATTGGGAATTAGGGAGTGGGAAGATTGATCTGAAATAATTACTTAAATTGAAGATCAGAGGCAGGAGATACAAAATATGAAAGAGAATAAAATATATCTTTAAAAAACAAAATGTGATAACTCTTATATAATAAATAACCTGATTTGTCTTTGTCCCCAGTTCCTGGGAGAACATCTCTAAATATTTGGAATTTCCTGAGTGAAGGGGTATCTTTGTTATTTATGATAAGCCCTGGTAGTTTATATCAAGATGATTGATACTGGGTCTCTAGTTAGTTTATGCTAATGGGGTGACTCAGGGTAGAGGTGCCCATACCTGAAAGACCAACTATGGCTTTGAGCCATGTGTTATCTATCCAACATCCGGGAAGAGAAGGAGGGATGAAGATGGATTTCAATCCCATGGCCAAGGATTCAATCAATCCTTCCTATATTATGAAACTCCAATAAAAACTCTGGATACTAAAGTTCAGTTGAACTTCCCTGGCTAATAGTATTCCATGCTTATTATTTACAATCATGTGCTAGGAAAATGATGCATTCTGACTCCATGGGAAAAGGACATAGAAGTTTCACATTTAGGGCCCTTATTTTATGCCTGTTCTTTTGGCTAGCTCTGATTGGTATCCTTTTTTGTTATAATAAAAGTATACTTTATAGTATAGTGTACCGGTGGTAAAATACAGCACTTTCCTGAATTCCATAAGTTATTCTACTGAATTATTAAACCTGAAGGGGAAGTAGAACCTCCAAATTTGTATCCAGTTGGTCAGAAGTGCAGGAGGCTTCAAGACTGCCGAGCATGTAGCTGGTATCTAAAGTGAGGGCAGTTCTGTGGAGGACTGTGCCTTTAACCAATGAAGTTTGGCCTGGTTTAGGGTAGTTTGTGCCAGAAGTCATTACAATAGCATACTTTCTGTCAGAGCCAAAGAAGGAAAAACCTGAGTGTTGGCCTGATCCATTTATGTTTTAGACAGAATGCTTTAGAAAGATACAGAGAATGTGTGAGTGACATGACAAGGCATGATGCACTGGTCACCAGACATGGAGGGCATCTCTTTGGGGATCAGTCCTCACAGCAGGATTTCTCACAGGCTGACAGTCTCCGTAAAGCCCCACCTATAAGATACTCACTGACCTTGTGCCCAGAACTGACCCTCTATCCAGTCCATTATCCCAAACACTGCTGGTTCACATGGCGTTGACAAGTATACCAAGAACCTCTTTTGGCTACTCTGCACAGAATTCAGCTAGAGGTAGAACGAGTGGAATAAATAGTTTGGATTCCTCTCAGTAATTTGTATGCATGTAACTCTTGTCTGTTCTTATAAAGCATCTACTGGTTATTCTAGTTTCTTAAAGGCAAAATATATGTTCATCTTTTGTCTTCTTAACCCCTAGTGTAGTGACTGAAATTTAGATTTAGTATATCCTCAGTAATTACTCAATATACTCAATAAATCTTTTTTTTTTTTTTTTTTTTTTTTTTTTTTGAGGCGGAGTCTCGCTCTGTCGCCTGGGCTGGAGTGCAGTGGCCGGATCTCAGCTCACTGCAAGCTCCGCCTCCCGGGTTCACTCCATTCTCCTGCCTCAGCCTCCCGAGTAGCTGGGACTACAGGCGCCCGCCACCTCGCCCGGCTAGTTTTTGTATTGTTAGTAGAGACGGGGTTTCACCGTGTTAGCCAGGATGGTCTCGATCTCCTGACCTCGTGATCTGCCCGTCTCGGCCTCCCAAAGTGCTGGGATTACAGGCTTGAGCCACCGCGCCCGGCTATACTCAATAAATCTTAATGACCATTTGCAGCTAAACTCATATTCTGACTTGGTACTGCATGTTTGAAAATCTAACACAGTGCAATTTATTTTTAGCATCCTTCTAATGCCATTGTCCTATTTGATGTAGTCCAAATTGTAAAGACACATATTTATTCCTCCCCAGTAAAAAGAGTTTCAGTGGCATGATTAATACAAGTTCATCTATACATATTGCTGACAGCTTCTAATAAAAGCCCCCCCATTTTTATTGTACTTTAAGTTCTAGGGTACATGTACACAACGTGCAGGTTTGTTACATATGTATACATGTGCCATGTTGGTGTGCTGCACTCATTAACTTATCATTTACATTAGATATATTTCCTAATGCTATCCCTCCCCCATCTCCCCACCCCATAATAGGCCCCGGTGCGTGATGTTCCCTTTCCTGTGTCCAAGTGTTCTCACTGTTCAATTCCCACCTATGAGTGAGAACACGTAGTGTTTGGTTTTTTGCCCCTGTGATAGTTTGCTGAGAATGATGGCTTCCAGCTTTATCCATGTCCCTACAAAGGACATGAACTCATCCTTTTTTATGGCTGCATAGTGTTCCATGGTGTATATGTGAGACATTTTCTTAATCTAGTCTATCATTGATGAACACTTGGTTGGTTCCAAGTCTTTGCTATTGTGAATAGTGCCGCAATAAACATATGTGTGCATGTGTCTTTATAGCAGCATGATTTATAATCCTTTGGGTATATACCCAGTAATGGGATGGCTGGGTCAAATGGTATTTCTAGTTTTGGATCCTTGAGGAATCATCACACTGTCTTCCACAATGGTTGAACTAGTTTACAGCCCCAGTGTAAAAGTGTTCCTATTTCTCCACATCCTCTCCAGCACCTGTTGTTTCCTGACTTTTTAATGATCACCATTCTAACTGGTGTGAGATGGTATCTCACTGTGGTTTTGCTTTGCATTTCTCTGATGGCCAGTGATGATGAGCATTTTTTCATGTGTCTGTTGGCTGCATAAATGTCTTCTCTTGAGAAGTGTCTGTTCATATCCTTTGTCCACTTTTTGATGGGGTTGTTTTTTTCTTGTAAGTTTGTTTGAGTTCTTTGTAGATTATGGATATTAGCCCTTTGTCATATGAGTAGACTGCAAAAATTTTCTCCCATTCCATAGGTTGCCTGTTCACTCTGATGGTAGTTTCTTTTGCTGTGCAGAAGCTCTTCAGTTTAATCAGATCCCTTTTGTCACTTTTGGCTTTCGTTGCCATTGCTTTTGGTGTTTTAGACATGAAGTCCTTGCCCATGCCTATGTCCTGAATGGTATTGCCTAGGTTTTCTTCTAGGGTTTTTATGGTTTTAGGTCTAACATTTAAGTCTCTAAACCATCTTGAATTAATTTTTGTATAAGGTAAAGGAAGGGATCCAGTTTCAGCTTTCTACATATGGCTAGCCAGTTTTCCCAGCACCATTTATTAAATAGGGAATCCTTCCCCCATTTCTTGTTTTTGTCAGGTTTGTCAAAGATCAGATGGTTGTAGATGTGTGGTATTTTTTCTGAGGGCTTTGTTCTGCTCCATTGGTCTATATCTCTGTTTTGGTACCAGTACCATGCTGCTTTGGTTACTGTAGCCTTATAGTATAGTTTGAAGTCAGGTAGCATAATGCTTCCAGCTTTGTTCTTCTGGGTTAGGATTGTCTTGGCAATGCGGGCTCTTAAAAGCCCCTTTTTAAAAACGTGTTAAAAGATCAGAGAAAATGTTGGCTCTCGGAATTAGCAAACTAAAAATCTCTATAAAATTTTATTTTATTGGTCAAAAAGTAATTCTTTGTTGGCATGAGTTTGGACAAGATTAACAAAAGATTGTTCAACCCCCAATTTAACTTCAGGGTATTTGCATTAAGACATGTAGGAAACAATAGCTATAAAGTTTAAAATATATAAATGCTCTACATGAATGGCAAATTGTTAAATGGTAAGGGAAAAAACCATTCTGATATAATTCCTGCTTCATTTAATTCAGAGTTCAAGAAAAATTAAACTTTCTGAGATACATTATTCTTATTCGTCAAACATCTCAACTTTTCCTTCAAACACTGGTATTTACATTTAATTACTTTTACTTACCCTTTTAAAAGACAGACATGATTTTAAGAAAAAACTCAAAATGAGTTATATTTTGTTCATTAACATCAATTGCTCATATTCTTAACTTCACATATGCCATTGTAAAGTTAATTCCAATTCAGTGGTTTCAGAAAAGAGTTTCTGGTGTTGACAATAACTGCTAATCATCTTTAAGCATAAAACTGAAATATTTGCAGGCATTTTTAGACTATTATAACATTATATAATGGAAATAACCTTTCAAATGTAATTTTTCAGCTTTGTCATCATAAAATTAATTACACTTGAAGGGAATTCTAGCTTGTTTGTATTAGACAGGTGTATTGCTCATGAAAATATATAATTACAGGCCAAAAAAATGTTGGGAGCAATAAAGCACTAATGGTGACCATGTCAGGAAGTTTTTGAAAGGAAGCATGTTACATTGCCACTATTCTAATCATCCAACCATCCCACACTGTTCACTGTGTGTTCAACTCACACTTTAGCTGGGTGCTTATGTAAACACTAGCAGAATTCACTTAGGAACCAGTACTGCCCAATTTCCTTTACTCTCAGTAGATGAATGACCTCACCTGGTACATCACAACAGGTAAATCATTAGGAGACCTCAATCTTCCAGCACCAAACCTACATAACTTTGGAGCTGAAACATGTCTGTTTCTTGCTGTTACTGTGGAGAAAATGTCCCTTTTCTTATCCTGGGTCAGTTCCTCAACTTATGTTGAGACCCATTTTCGCACGCTTATGCAGAATTCTTACACTATCAATCACTCTTCTTTTCCTGTATTTTTCTTCTCTCTCTATTTATTGACTTCACTCTTAACCAGTTACTGTTCTAGCTACCCTCCTGGAGTGAAAACTTTCAAAATAACAGTGTTTTCTTGACTTGCCATGTTCATTTTCTCACCTCCCAAAACTCAGTCCTCTTCAAGCTGACTTACATCTCTTTCTCTACCAAAACAACCCTGCAGAGGTTGTCAGTGACCCCAGTGACAATAAATCTAATTGAAATTTTTGGTTCTTTATCTTCCTTAACCTAATTTTGAGATATACAAACAGAATGTCTTCATATACATATATATAGTGAGCTGATTACTCTAGTCACACTAATGAACATATCCATCACCTCACATAGTTTTATAACATAGTTTTATAACTACGTGAGGTGAAAACACTTAAGATCTACTCTCTTAGCAAATCTCAAGTACACAATACAGTATTATTAACTATAGCCTCCATGCTATATATTCGATCTCCAGAAATCTTTCATTCTACGTAACTGAAACTTTGTACCCTTTGACCAACATCTGCCCATTTTCCTCACCACCAGGTCCTGCCCCTGCTAATCTCCATTCTACTTGACTTAACCTTTCAAGTGACTCTGTCTACCCCCCTTCAACTCTTGGTACTGACGGCACCATACAACATTGCTTTTATCTGTCTACTTCCCAATTTCCCTGGCATCCTTCTCTGTATAATCTTTTAAGTAGGTAGCTTCTCAGAAATTAAACATATCCCTTCCCTTTATTTTCACTCTATACTCTTGCTTTAGGCAAGCTTATGGCTTCAAACACCAGCCAGCTGTCAATGAGTTCCAATATAAATATGTAGCCCAGACCTTTTAAGTTCCTGTACCAATAAATCCAACTGCCTATACAACATGAAGCTCTGAGGGGACATTAAATTCAGGATGTCCCCAAACTTAGGCTCTCACTCTGCAAACCTGGCCTTCCTCTGGTCATCCATAGCTCAGTAAATGGCACACCTGCAGGCTGTGCATATCAGAAACCTATAAGCCAATCCTGATACCCCTTCATCTTCACCAGCCCATTTAACCCATCATCAAGTCCTGCCATTTACTTCTTACCTAACTCCCACATCATTCATTCTCTGTCTCTACCATCAACATCCTAGAACAAATTACCTTCGTCTCTTAACGGACTACTCTTAATGCTTTCTAACTGACCTCATCTATATCCAGTATTGATCTTCAATCCATTCTTCACACCATAGTCACAGCAAGCTTTACAAAATGTCAATCTTGAAAATGTAAATCTTATTTATTGTTTATTTCAAAATGTATATCTTGTTTATTTTATTCTCTACCTTAACACATTGTAATGGAGTTCCACTGCTCTCATGATGAAGAGCAAATTATTTTACATGGTCTACAAGCCTCTGTGACTGGCCTATGCCTGCCTGTCTTGTAGTACTACCCTCTCCTTTCTCTCCACCCTGGCAACACCACCCTTGTTTTTAAGTTATTCTCTGCCAGGTTCATTTTACTGTTTTTCCTTCATTGCAGTTATCACAATACTTTCATATCTATTTCCTGAATATTTGATTTTGTCTCCACTAAAAAGACTGTTGCAAAAATCAGGACTAGAAACAAGAGTATTTTATCCCAAAGCATCTTGTTCACACATAGTAGGTGTTCTACATTGACCTATTGGGTGAGTATCTGCATTACAGACACTAGATTTGTAACTCATCGGTTACAACCATGGGAGTGGAGGAGCTAACCTAGAATGAGAAGAGAAGTGGGTCCAAGAAAGAACCTCAGGGAGAGCTGACATCACAACTACCCAAGAAAGAAGGTGCAGGCTATGTATTCATTTCAACTGAATATGAAATTTCTCATACATAAGCTTTTATCCTTTCCTTATCGAGGATAGACTCACTTCAAAGCCTAATGTTAAATAAGTAACCACTTCACCTGTTTTCATTGACAAGCAATTGCCACTGAGTTTTTCTCCTTAGGTTCCCCAAGACATGGTTTCTTCAGTGACTGGCAGCACAGCTGTGCCATACACATCTCTGCCAGCTGCAAAGTTTCGCTCTTTGAGAGGCTGGTAGGACTGCAGGTTATGGGCCATTTGGATAAAGTAGGCTGTGTCAAGCTTTATTCTGCCTTCTGAAAGTTACACTTCAGTCATCTACCTCCCTTCTCCTGGGAAGCACAGCTTCAATATCCCAATAACAAGGAACAAGAAAATACAACAGAATGAGAAAATCTAGAAGAAACAGAACCTCCTAAAAGGAGGTACAAGATAAATGATAGGATATCTACTTAAATTTGAATCTCAGATAAATAACAAATAATTTTTAGTACAAATATATCCATGCAATATTATATTTACACTAAAAAAGTTTATTAAAAATGTATATTTAGGCCAGGTGCAGTGGCTCAAGCCTGTAATTCCAGCACTTTGGGAGGCTGAGACGGGCGGATCACGAGGTCAGGAGATCGAGACCAGCCTGGCTAACATGGTGAAACCCCATCTCTACTAAAAAAAAAAAAGACAAAAAACTAGCCGGGCGAGGTGGCGGGCGCCTGTAGTCCCAGCTACTTGGGAGGCTGAGGCAGGAGAATGGCGTAAACCCGGGAAGCAGAGTTTGCAGTGAGCTGAGATCCGGCCACTGCACTCCAGCCTGGGCGATAGAGCGAGATTCCGTCTCAAAAAAAAAAAAAAAAAAAAAAAAAAAGAAATGTATATTTAAATGAGAATGCTAGGTATTTATTTGCTAAATTTGGTAACCCCAACTGACATGCACATGTTCATCCATTCATTCGCTTAGTAAATATATTTTGAGTGCAACTATGTTTCAGTTACTGTTCTAGCTGCTGGGAGTCAGCAGTGAACAAGACAAAAATTCTTCCTGGAGCTTTTAGTTCACAATAAAAACCAAACCTAGGTGCCTGTGGAATCTGAAAGGCTGCACTGCCTGAGGGGTGGGTCCAGTCCACCACTCTGCACATAGTATTCCCCAGTCAAAAGATACACAGTTGGCCCATGAATATTTGCAGTCCACTTATTAAAGCACTATTTCCTTAAGGGGATAGTCACACCAAAGTATTAACAGTGATTGTCGTTGAGTTTGTGAATTTGAACGCTCTTACTTTTCCTACTTCTCTGCATTCTCTACATTTTCTAAATGAGTACATATTACTTGTAAAAATACTATAAAGTTTTCCCGTAACTCGAGCTGCCAGTACAACTTTTTTATTCTTTATTATTTTAAATATTTTTTATTATTTATCAATGAATGGTTCAAGGCCTAATCTGCATCATTAGCAGGAAGTCTATAATGTGCTTCTTAGATGCCTCTTACCTCCTGAATTGTCCAGGTACTTTTTTAGAAGTCCAAAAGTAGAGGAGGGTTGGGAGGGCAGACATATCCTCACCCAAACAATGCCAGAGCTAGAATCTGCTTACTGTCTCCTGAAGTCTCTATTCCTGTTGAAGGCTTACCTGTACCCACCCCACCAGCAGGATCTGAGCTTCCACCTAAACAGAAACTTGCCCAGGCCTGTCTGTAGAAGGGTCCACCCAGTCCTTCAGTGTTAAAATAATCTAATGTGCCGCTAAGTGTCCATAGATCAGGGCTCAGATCTTTCCAATGCAACACACAGCTACCACCCAGGGACCAGCTGGCCTTCATATGTCTACTCATGGCTGCTTGTGCTGTATCCACCCACTTCCCTGGTCCAGAACAACCCAATCTCCTCCCCAACCAGAAATCCACACTTTAGAGGTCCAGCAGCCTTCCCTTTTAAATACACAAAACATGAAAGACCTGATTATACTCCTCTTCTCTATACAATAAGTAGAGTTATTGTTCAGCCTCACCCATCTAAAAGAAGCTACATCAATGATGCTAGGAGTTCTTATTCTTCCCCAGGAACCTCATCAGCGATTCCAGGGAGACCAATACCATTCCTTCAAGATGGGCAGTTCTCTTCCAAAATTCTAAGGCATATTTTTGGCTCTTCTTGCAGTGGAGGCAAAAGGACAAACGTAATCCCTAGAAGGATATTACACTGCATTTACATTAAAATGTAAAATAAATCACCTTGCACTCACATCTCGTCATTCAGCAATGGACTTGATATGGATTTCTTAAGCTCTTATGTCAGGCAAAGCTTTCTTCTCATTAACTTTATCTTACTAGGTAATTCATAATGGTAGAGCCACCCACTTGGGCTAATTTTTAAAATTAAAAATAATGCTGAATGAACCAGGGTAACGCATCCTGACCCATAAATGTAACTTTTTTTTTTTTTTTTTTTAGATGGAGTCTCGCTCAGTCACCCAGGCTGGAATGCAGTGGCGTAGTCTCGGCTCACTCACTGCAACATCCACCTCCCGGGTTCAATCGATTCTTCTGCCTCAGCCTCCTGAGTAGCTGGGACTACAGGGCATACACCACCATGCCCGGTTAATTTTTGTATTTATATTTGTATTTTTAAATTTTTATTAGTATTATTATTATTTTTGAGACGGAGTCTCACTCTGTCGCCCAGGCTGGAGTGCAGTGGTGCAATCTGGACTCACTGCAAGCTCCACCTCCCGGGTTCACGCCATTCTCCTGCCTCAGCCTCCCGAATAGCTGGGACTACAGGCGCCCGCCACCATGTCCAGCTAATTTTTTTGTATTTTTTAGTAGAGACAGGGTTTCACCATATTGGCCAGGCTGGTCTCTAACTTCTGACCTTGTGAACCGCCTGCCTCAGCCTCCCAAAGTGCTGGGATTATAGGCGTGAGCCACTGTCCCCAGCTATTTGTTTTTTATAATAGTTTAATAACATTTTATTTCATTGCTATTGACATGGTCTCATGCCTAAATAATTCATAACTACCCATATATAGTTTTTTTTTTTTAATAGAAGTTGCCTTAAACAGACTTTTTATCATGAGAAAAAAACAGGAAGATTTTTCAATTTATCTCAGGCTACTAGCTAACATTTTGATCAGATTGAGGCAAAACGATAATTAAACAAGTTAAGCCCAAATCATGTAAGGCTTGTGTCATAGGATTTTAGTGCAGTAAGAGGACTTTAAATATGAGCACCAATGATGCTTTTATTATACAGCTGACAAAACTGAGACCCAGAGGCAAATGTACAGAATTACACAACTAGCTTGGCATCCATTCAGCAACACATTAGTTGACAATTCTTATGTACCAGTCCTGGAGTGGGAAATCTAAGGAGGAGTAAACTGCTCATGGAGGAGTTCACTGTCTTCATCAAAGTTGGAAATAGGACCCAGGTCTCCTCAATCCTGGGCAAAGGTCTCTTTCCCAGCAAGGCGGGCTACTGGAATGGCCCCTCCTCTATTTGGGACATTGGAATAAAATGCCATTTAATGCCTGGTTTCATTAGTAAATACTTACCAACCCCACATCCTGAGAGTTTCACTAACCATCAAGGAATCACCTGCAACAAGTAGACTAATCAACTTGGAAAACAAAGTAGATTTGGGAAATTAATTATTTCCAAAGTCATACAAATAACATTCAACCCAATGGTATTATCCAATTCCCACAGGACTTTCAATGTTTTCTCCTTCATTTCAAGCCACTGCTAAATTATCTATGCCCCGGAGCATGAAAATGCAGTGCATACATCATAAAGTCTGTTTTTTTTCTATGCTATTGCAGAAATGTCAATTTGCCACATCATTTAGTATCAGAGAAGAAAGATCCAGATGGGATGGGAGGAAGCATGAGCAATGGGCCTGATCACTTTGGGGGAAAAACTTGGGAATTTCTAACCAAAGTGAATTTATACAGCTTCAAAGAAAGGTATTAACATGTACATAAACGGTGAGGTCAAAAGAACCGGCTACCCTTCCTAGATCGTCTCAGTTTTTATTTCCATTGTATTTACTTGTAATTCTCTCCCCATCATTGACCCCCTTGAGCTACACAGAACACCACCATCACCTATTGTTTTAATTTGTTTACTTATTTATTTTTATAACTTATTGATGGCTTCTCATGCTGAGACAAAACCCAGACTTATCTACCTCGGCAAGCACGAATCTAAATTTTTTAACTGCACAGAAGAAAATCTATATGCACATACCGCCAGAGGAAGCAGCTGCAAGAAGCTATTTGCTTCTATGGAAAAGTCCTTAGGCTAGGATTTAGGAGAGCTGGGATCTGCCTCCAGGTCTGACAGGAGATCTAAATTATTCATGCTTTTATTCTCACTCCTTGTGCCTGGCACAGGAGATGAGCTAAGGCTACATCGTCCATCAGACTCAGCTCTCAACACAAATCCCCTTCTCCACTGGGTATGACCCTTTACTGTCTCCCACCAACATCCTGTCAGTTCCTTCTTCTGCATGTTTATTGATCATTTCTGCCCTTTGCCCTTTAATATTTATTAGTCATTAATTCATCAAATCAAGACTAGCCTCTTTCAGTACCATCTATTTTATCACACTCAAGCATCATCAGCTGAAACTCAAATGCCACCGTTGGACAGTTTCAACTCTAATGTCACTGGCCTCCCCCTGCTCTCCAGTCCTAGTCCTTCTATCTGTATCACATATTTTGTCACTTGATTATATAATATCTCATATTGGTGTTTGAGATCTTTTTGTGGTTGCATTTTTTCTGAATTGCCTCACTGTATTTGCCTTGACACTCATCTAAGTCTTGAACTCCTTCTTTATATAGTCTAAAGTCCTAGTTTCTTGTCCCAATTCTCTCTCAAATATGCCCAACTAGTCTGAGCAAAGCCAGTTGTTCTCCATTTTCTTATATAAAAAATTAGGACCTGCCTAAAATGGTTTGCAACTCTAATATTCTGTAAGTCAATGATTTTATGTATTGTTTATAAATTCAGATTTGTCTTTTTTGGTTTTATTATTAATACTCCTTTCAACTCCCAGCAAAATTACAGCATATAATAGATGCTTAATCCAGGAAGAAGTTTGACAGAGGCCAGTGAGATTATTTCTCAGGCTACTCTTGGTGGAAGTGGCCAGAATTCCAGGGGTTAAAGTCAGGTGTCTTTGGAAGTATCCCTCAACTCCTAAAGCCTTTGCTATTATGCTAAGAGCATCAGAGGTCTCTTTTTTTTCTCTTCGAAGCATAGCAGAAGATGATACAAATGCAGCTCAGTATTTATTGGGAGCCTAAAAAATCCATCTTCAGAGCTTACAATTTTCAACCAACAAGGGGCAGTTCTCTTACCTCCAAACAGCAGGGTCTTCTGTCTCCTTAAATAAAGAGAAATGCATGGCACGTCACATGTCAAGCAGACCCGATTTAAGAAGAAAGAAATGCAGTGATCAACAGTTTCAGTTTGCAATTTGCAAACAAAGAGTGAGATCTGATCATCCTGGCATGTTCCTCATTTTCTGCTTGAGGAGAAAATAAAGGAAATCTATGAGAACTGTCCTATGTTATTAAAATGAGATGATTGCTTCAGCCTTTCTAAAATGTTTTGTAATATTAATGTTTCACTAATGACATTTGTAATATACTCTGTGATAAATGCCTGCCAAAGTCCTGCTCTCGCCAGTGTGGCTGTGTGGGACAATAATAGGCATGACCCCAGCCTCTTACACAGATTGGACTCATTTATTACCCAATGCCATTGCCAATTTGCATCTCTGATCCACAAACCATTTTCCCCCCACTGTTATCTAAATTTGTCCTTGCAGCTATTTTCATCAATTCTGGGGACTTGTGAGTAATAGCCTCACTGCAGGAAAGGGAGTTAGGAACTCTCCCGTGAGGCTATCAGATGAGGGCCACAGTCAGCTTCCAGGGCAGACTCCCAGTGAGAGACCTTTTGAACTTGCAGCTCCCCCAGTGGCAGGTATCAGCCTACAAGATAGTGGTTGGCAGGCTTCTGCTTAACTTGGAGGCACCCTACTTTATATTTTGTCAACATCACAAGGAATTCAGATGGCTCTGCAAAACCAGAGCTTTGAAGTTTAAAAAAAAGAAAAAAGCAACCTTGAATAGATTCTCTTGCTCTGATTCTAACCTATCATTTATCTGTGAGACTAAGAGAGAAAGAAAAAAGAGGAGAGTGATAAATGAATGGAGAAGGAGAATATGGGAGGAATTATCTGGAATATCTAGCACCCAGCCAGAAATGACAGCCCCCAAATCACACGCACAGATAAAACATGAGCTGCTGGCTGTTCTTAAGCAAAATACATAGGAACATTTTTAATTAGTTTATTCATGATTTGTTTGATTCATTCATTGATTCATTAACAAGTATCACTGTCAGATATTAGGCTAGGCATAGGGAATAGATGTGTGATTAATTATTGTTCAGAGACTCTTATCTTTAAATACCATAAGACTAAGTCTCTCCTATTTATTGTTATATCCACAAGCCTAGCATAGTACGTGACAGAGAGCATCTGATGAAAGAGATAATTGAGACAGAAAAAGTGAAAGAGAGAAGGAGGGAGAACAAGAAAATTAGGGTAAGAGAGAGCGACCCTTTGTCCCTAGCATCTTGGAAAATATTTGACCCAGAGTTGGGGCTAGGTGAACATTAGTTATTTATAGTGGAATTAATATAGTTTATTTCCAAAGTATTGACTACCCTGTATGACTTGAGTCATTTGTCTTCAGACTGGATAAAAATATCCTAACACAAAAATTTCATTATTCTATTGATATTTGCTTACAGGGAGGTGAACACAGCAGCTACTTGTCTTCATTATATGTCTTTGTATGTGCACAAATATGCTTTGGCAAAATCATTTAACTAGTCTCACTTCTAGCGAAGGGCGTATCGAAGGTTAAAAAGAGTCTGTTTAACTGAATGCGGGGAGGACTGCTAGCCCTTGGGGTGAAAGACAAGGCAGGGAGCAGAGGGGCTGAGGAGGGGCGTGTTGCTTCCTAGGGCATTTTTGTGATGTTTAAGCTGAATTCTCAGATTATCATCCACCCATTCCATAAATATTGATTGAGGCCTTGCTATGTTGGAGGCATTGAGTTAGAAAGGACAGACTACACCCACCAAACCTGTGGTCACAAGGGACTTAGAGGAAGGAACAATTAAGATACTCTGAAAAAGACGAGGAGAGGGGAAGGCACCAAAATCATCGAGGGGAGAGAAGGGGCTGACCACAGTGGTTCACACCTATAATCCCAGAACTTTGGGAGGCCGAGGCATAAAGATTGCTTGAACCCAGTTCAAGCCTGCAGTAAGCCTTGATTGCACTACTGTACTCTAGTCTGGACAACAGAGTGAGACCCTGTCTCAACAAAAAAAGAAAAAAAAGAGGTGGGGGAGAGAATTTCCAGAGGAGATGATGCTTTAGTTAGGCTTTTTTGTTGTTTTGTTTGTTTTTTGAGATGGAGTGTTGCTGTGTCACCCAGACTGGAAAGCAGTGGCACAATCTCAGCTCACTGCAACTACCACCTCCCAGGTTCAAGCAATTCTTCCGCCTTAGCCTTCCGAGTAGCTGGGACTACAGGCACACTTCACCGCACCCGGCTAATTTTTGTATTTTTAGTACAGACGGTGTTTCACCATATTGGCCAGACTGGTCTTGAACTCCTGACCTCATTATCTGCCCACCTCGGCCTCCCAAAGTGCTGGGATTACAGGTGTGAGCCATCACGCCCGGCCCAGTTAGGTTGTTTAAAAAAAAATAAAGGGCCAGGTGTGGTGGCTTATGCCTGTAATCCCAGCACTTTGGGAGGCCGAGGTGGGCAGATCACGAGGTCAAGACATCAAGACCATTCTGTCCAACATGGTGAAACCCCGTCTCTACTAAAAATACAGAAAATTAGCAGGGCACAGTGGCACGTGCCTGTAGTCCCAGCTACTCGGAAGGCTGAGGCAGAAGAATCGCTTGAACCTGGGAGGCAGAGGTTGCAGTGAGCTGACTTTGGGCCACTGCACTCTAGCCTGGCAACAGAGAGAGACTCCGTCTAAAAAATAAATAAACAAATAAAAATAAATAAAAAAAATAGTGGCTCTTGCCTGTAATCTCAGCACTTTGGGAGGCCAAGATGGGCAGATCACTTAAGGCCAGGAGTTCAAGACCAGCCTGGTCAATATGGTGAAACTTATCTGTACTAAAAAGAAATCAGCCAGGAGTGGTGGTGTGTGCCTGTAATCCCAGCTACTCGGGAGTCTGGGCCACAAGAATTACTTGAATACAGGAGGCGGAGGTTGCAGTTAGCTGAGATTGCACCACTGCACTCCAGCCTGAGCAATAGAGTGAGATTCCATTTCAATAAATTTAAAAAAAGAAATAGCGTAAAAATAAAAAATAGAGTAATATAAATATATTAATATAATATAATATAAATTAATATATATATATAAATAATATAGAGGAAGCAGGCGCACACACATAAAGGATAAGAGAGTATTTCAGAAAAATGCACATACCACAGCACAGGGGAGGAAGGGATCAGGGTGGGTTGAAGAAACTGCAGAGTCTTCTGCTTGACCAGCCGCTGGGAGAAAAGTCATGCTGGATAACCAGAGAGGACTAGGGTGGCCATGCCAAGGAGACTGGATCTTACAGGAAGTCTCACTCATATGCTGAGGTAAGCTCAAAAACACAGATGGGTGGCAGAAAATGAATTAGACCTTGCAAAACCAGATCCCTGTAAAGCACAGGTGCAGGCCATTTAAATAATCAAGAATTCACTCATCTAACCAGTACTGCCTGAGCATAAGAGGTAAGCAATGTGGAGAAGACAAAGGTGGGTATGACTGACCTTCAAACTTCGTGTAATCCAGGAGGGGATAGTAGAATACTGAGTCGCCACTCCCTAAAAGGAGTACTGATAAGACAGCACAAGAAAACCAAATGAAGATGGAACGACCTCCAGCTGGGGGATTAGGCCGTGTGCTTCATGAAGAGAACCTGGAAAGCTCTAGCCCCAGGCCGTGGTCCTCAAGCTTAAGTGTGATCAAAATCACCTGGAAGGGTACTTAAACTCAATGCTGGGCCCAAGGCTGGAGTTTCTGATTCAGTAAACGTGGAGTGAGACCCACAAATTTGCATTTCTAACAAGTCCCCAGGCCGTTCTGCTCCTGCTGATCTAAGAACAAAATTTCCAGAACCTCTGCTTCAAGGGAAAGTTAGGAATTGGGCAAATACAGACGAAGCTGTGGGCATTCCAGGAAGAGGAAACCGTGTACATAAAGGCACATGGGTAGAAAAGCAAAGCAATAGCCTGGTTACGATCAAGTTAGGGTCACATAGAAGGAGCACAGTGTACAGCTAATCCTTGAACAACATGGGTTGAACCTTGTGGGTCCATTTCTACACAGATGTTTTTCGACAGATCCAGTTGGTTGTCTGTATCCATGGGTTCCACACCTGCAAGCAAATGTGGATGGAAAATACAGTATTCATGGGATATGAAACCCACGGATGAGGGTTAACTTTACCTATATGCAGGTTCTGCAGGGCTGTCTGCCACATTTGGGTGTGCTCAGATTTTGGGATCCTCAGGGGTCCTGGAACCAATCCCTCACAGATACCAAGGTATGATGATAAAAGATATCATCAGACTCAAAACCTTCGTGAATTAATTACCCAGTCAACTCCAGTTAGCTGAGAGCAATTGTGCTAGAATAGTTATCAGGCATAAAGCAATGACCAAAGTAAGAATAGCTATCACGTGACCTGCACCTTTCCTCCTGAATTTTCTACTTTTGAACTAGCCCACCTCACCAGGTGTGCCCACTCTCTAAACTGAAACAGCCGCTAGTACCAACCAATTCAGCCACTGGGTGCATAACTGATCCCTTCCCTCTAAACGAAAAAGAATTACAAAATCCCTTTAGTTTAGTCAAGGCAAGATTGGGAATTTGCAAAAGGAATTTTAACAGGGAAAGACACACCGTTTTCATTTCACCATTAAAAAAAAAATGTCTAGCCCAAAGATGAACTTGGCTGGTGCAATTTCAAAACAGCTTACAAGGTATTAAAGGTGGAATTATATCTCCCCCAACAAAAATATTTTGAAGTCCTAACCTCCTCGTCCCTCAGAATGTAGCCTTATTTGGAAACAGTCTTTATGGCAGTAATCCAGTTAAAATGAGGTCATACGGGTAGGCCTTAATCCAGTACTGCTGGTGTCCACATAAAAGAGGAAATTTGAACACAGAAACAGATACAAAGGGAAGACTGCGAAGGCACGGGGAGTACCCTGATGTGTACAGACCAGGATCACAGGGATGTATCTACAAGCCAAGGAATATCAAGGGTTTCTGGTAACCACCAGAAGATAAAGATACAAGGAAATTCTTCCCTATAGGTTTCATGGCCCCACTGACAGCTTAGTCTCAAACTTCTGGCCTCTAGCACTTTGAGACAACAAACTTCTGTTGTTCTGAGTCACCCAGTCAGCAGTACTTTGTTAGGGCAGCCCTAGTAAACTGTTGCAGAAGGCAATTTCCAATTCTTTACATACACACAGGCACACACCCACGCACACTACACACATCTTGGCATTTGTCATTTTAAATAGTATATCCACACGTTGCCTGCTGTCCTATGAAGTAGCCTTTGTAATCAGAGTAATAGCCCTCATTCTCTACCACAATTGCATGGAAAGATTTGTTTTGTAATTTTTTTGGGTAATGATAAAGAGGATATGTGTCCCAGGGGTTCCCTTGTTCTTTGGGTGACAGTATAAAATTAGCTGTTGCCACCCACACTCAGATGAAATGCCAATCAATGGTGCAGTGGCACCTGTCAATCTCGGGCCTGCCCAGCTGTCAGTCAATCTGGCCATAAACTTCGTTCCTTCTGCCCACTTTGTCTTGATCTTGAGAGGAGGAGTAATTTCCCACAGGCTTGCACAAATAATTAATAAGTGGGCAGGAGCCACTTTAAATGCCATGTCTACAGAAATTCTAAGAACGCTGCTTGAAATCATTAGAGTCAGGGTCTTCCCCCTTCTGTTAGTATTTTAAAAGTTAGAATTAGAACCCATGACAATTATATGCTTTGATAGATATGGTATGTTGGAGGAGACCCTACTGGTCTATGGTGCTCAAAACTTACTGTCACCTGTAAAGACAACATGTCAACCGCATGGTCTAGAGAGGAGAGAACATGATCCAAACTTAAGTAGATGGTATAATTAAAGGTGGGGGAAGGGCAGGAACTTCAACAGAGACAGTCTGTCTGGGCCAGAAATTTTACATTAACCTTATCTGTAATTCCCCACCCCAAAGTCCTTAATTTTATTTTATTTTTTTATTTTTATTTTTTATTTGCATATATTCATGGGGTACAAATGCAATTGTGCTACATTGATATATTGCATTGTGGTGAAGTCAGGACTTTTAGTGCAGAAGTTTTAAATTTTAGCTCTTTTTCTTTCTTTAGCAACTTGGTCTCCTACCTCTTTCTTAATCTCTTCTTTCACTTTCAGAAATAGGAATAGCAACATACGGTTGACCCTTGAACAATACGGGTTTCAACTGCATGGGTCCACTTATACACAGGTATATACACCTCTGCCACCCCTGAGACAGCAAGACCAACCCCTCTTCTTCATACTAAATGTGAAGATGACAAAGATTAAAACCTTTCTGGTGATCCACTTCCACTTAATGAATAGGAAACATATATCCTCTTCCTTATGATTTCTTAATAACATTTTCTTTTCTCTAGCTTTATTATGAGTACAGTATATAATATAATACATATACATAATATGTGTCCATCAACTGTTTATGTTATTAGTAAGGCTTCTGGTCAACAACAGGCTATTAGTGAAACTACCTTTGCAAAATTATGAAGAGAAATCTGACATAATTGACTCTATCTTGCGTCTAATCTCCAAACTGTCGTTGGTCATTCCTGGGAGTAGGCCAAGCTAACTTTGGGAGAAATTTAGTTTATGATTTAACCTTAAAGCAGGGTTCATAATAGCCCTTCCCAAAACTAAACCACCTTTGTAAGACTAATGAAAGTCTACAAGGTTAGGATGAGAGGGACTGGAATTCTGCCAAGATCTAGGTGTACTTAT
The DNA here is from genome assembly GCF_007565055.1 of Rhinopithecus roxellana. Taxonomy (NCBI): domain Eukaryota; kingdom Metazoa; phylum Chordata; class Mammalia; order Primates; family Cercopithecidae; genus Rhinopithecus; species Rhinopithecus roxellana. The sequence goes on along the minus strand of NC_044556.1, from coordinate 102,207,678 downwards.
AGATAACCAGGCATATTGTTCTGTACATCATGAGATGTATAACTTCCCCCAGTTACTCCCATAGATAACATGACTACTGTAGAACCTAAGATTGATATGTTGGGGTATTTTTCAGGCTTTTGCATTCTGGCAACTGACTGACCCCCCACCCAAAGGCAGACTTGTGACTCATGATCCAACTGGTCCTGCGGCCCCGTGATCCAGAAGCGAACACAGTGCACAAGGACCATTTTCCATACCCCTAAGAGTGCATCCCAATGAATCAACAGCACCCGTTCCTTAGTCTCCTGCCCACCAAAGTATGCTTGAAGATCCCCTAACCTCCAAGCCTTCAGGGAGACTGATTTGAGTCTCCTGTGTGGCTGGTCTCACATCAATTATACTCTTTCCTCATTGCAATGCCATAGTCTCAGTGAATTGATCTTGCCTGTGCAGCAAGTAGGACAAACCCATCAGGCAATTACATTAGTTACATTTGAGGGGGACCAAAAAACTCTACGTAGATTTTTAGCTGCATGGGGGGTTGGCACCCCTAGCCCCCACATTGTTCAAGGGTTAACCATACTGACATCTCTCTCAAAATCCAACTACCCATTCAGTAGGGTCTCCTGCCTATGAAAGGGAATGATGATTTTCCACTCATCATGGCAAAGGAAGGTGTGAAACAGGAGGGGAGAGACATCAGAACAGAGCAGGTGCTGTGCAGTCAGCACTAAAGGAGACACTTTAGAAACAGGTCTTGTAACTTGGACACAAAAGAGGCATTGAAATAAGAGACCCAGTAATGGAAGTCATCTCAAGTGACTCTGAATTACACTTCATTCTTGCTTGTTGAAAAGGAAAACCGTGTAAGTACTTACAGTAAATTAAGTTTGACATCTTCCTTCAGAAGAGAAGCGTCCTAATTTCCACCACTTGCAGAGAGCAGCTGGATGCGCTGTCCTTGCTCCCTAATTACTGATTAACACAACAATGGTCTAATCATCCCTCCATAGTTGGGGGATAATTTTGATTATTGCTTCTCTACACTTGAAGTGGGCTTCCTGGGGCCTTGTTTGGTACTTCACCCTCCAGTTAGGAGGACCCTGCTCCAGTCACAGTGGGGCAATCACTGTTAATGCCAGACGAGGAGTCTGTACTCAATGGCCAGAAAGCATTGTACAAGAGCTCCATGCTATCCAAACCTCGTGGGGTTATGTCCCTATTCTGCAGTTTAAAATGAAACACTCAAATGTAAATATGACCAGATTGAAGAAGGTTTTTGGAAATCACTGTTTGCCTTTCCCCAATTACACAGGTTACCCTCGTGACCTGAGTGGCCAGATCAGTGAACGAATGAGGAATGGGCAGCTTAGCTTCAGCCACAGGACTCTCAAGTACTTTAGTAAGGAACAGCAGGGGAATCCTTAAGCCTGCCTATAAAATGTGGGTCGCATGAATACTACCATGACTATAGGGCTTTTGATAAGTCTGTACAGGTTAGGATGTCTCATATTCTGTTTGTAATGGTACTAAAACAACTTTTTTTTTTTTTTTTTTTTTTTTGAGACGGAGTCTCGCTCTGTCACCCAGGCTGGAGTGCAGTGGCCAGATCTCAGCTCACTGCAAGCTCCGCCTCCCGGGTTCACGCCATTCTCCTGCCTCAGCCTCCTGAGTAGCTGGGACTACAGGCGCCGCCACCTCACCCGGCTAGTTTTTTTTTTTTTTTTTTTGTATTTTTAGTAGAGACGGGGTTTCACCGTGTTAGCCAGGATGGTCTCGATCTCCTGACCTCGTGATCCACCCGTCTCGGCCTCCCAAAGTGCTGGGATTACAGGCTTGAGCCACCATGCCCGGCCCGGTACTAAAACAACTTTTAAATGACTGGGTGATTCTAACATAAGACAAAGAACAGCATTTGCCCCTTCAAATTCAAAGGACAGAGCATTCATGTTGTGATAATAGTGGGTAGGATGTTTTTCTGTTAAGCCTGGGGCTCTTTGAGGTGGATCACACATTATCAGTGCATTTTCTCATCCTGAAATGAAGTGATGATGTTCTTGGAAGATTCAGCAGAGGAATGAGCACAAAATTACCTAACCCCGGCGCTGCCGGCATTATCTTGGGATCCATCTTTGACCCTCTGCAGCATCAGAGAGATGGGTGTGATCCTAGGTGGACTTCGAGATAGCTCCACATAGTTCCCGACATCTGTGATTTTTCAACTTCATTATGTAAACACAGGACCTCATTTGGGAATGCAGGCTCACGAGTATAGGCTGTTCCTCAGACTCCCTGCAGATCAAATGAGGGCACTGCTTGGCATTTGCTTTCCATTTGCCACCCTTCTCACCTTCATCTCCCAGGCTGGTCCTGTTGATGTTAGTAACAATGTAGCAATTATGCAACAAGCACTGTACTGTACGTACATTATTTCATCTAATCATCTGTTGTAATAATACTGTCCATGTTATTATCCCTATTTTACAGATATAAAAACTGTAACTGAGAGAAGGAGGTTAATGCATTGACAGAGGTTGCAGAGTAACAGTCAGAATTTGTACCCAAGTCCACTCATTGTCAAAACTCACATGACACAGTATACTATATTGCCTCCAAGTATGAGCAAAAGAAGTAACTCTCCTTGACGTTTCACTACTTTGTAAAGCTGTTGGGAACAGGCCCCCCCAAAATCTGGCCATAAACTGGCCCCAAAACTGGCCATAAACAAAATTCTGCAGCACTGTGACATGTTCCTGATGGCCATGACGCCCATGCTGGAAGGTTGTGAGTTTATCAGAATGAGGGCAAGGAACACCTGGGCCCCCCTGGCGGGGGCGGGGTGGGGAGGGGACCGCTTAAAGGCATTCTTAAACCACAAACAATACATGAGAGGTCTCTGGAGATAAGAAGCCAGGGTCCATCCCTTTATTTCGGCCCATCCCTTTGTTTCCCATAAGGAATACTTTTAGTTAATCTATAATCTATAGAAACAATGCTTATCACTGGCTTGCTGTCAATTAAATATGTGGGTAAATCTCTGTTCGAGGCTGTCAGCTCTGAAGGCTGTGAGACCCCTGATTTCCCCACTCTACACCTCTATATTTCTGTGTGTGTGTCCTTAATTCCTCTAGCACCGCTGGGTTAGGGTCTCCCCGACTGAGCTGGTCTCGGCATAAAGCAATATTAGTAAGTCTAGTCGGGAGACTGGCCTTTTAACTCCTGAGACATCTCGCATGAGTCAGATCCTCAGATTCTTATATGTGCAATCACATGATATTTACTTGAAGGAAAAATACTTAAGGGTTATGAGTTTGAGCTCATCATAAAGGAAATGAATTTGTACCAGTGAGGTTTGGAAACTACATTTTCAAGAGGGTTAGCCCTAGGACATGGCCACTAACGAAAGCATATTCATTGATTCAGTCTTTACTCAGAGAACCTACATCCAAGGCACTCAGGATGCAGTGACAAATGAAACAGTCCCTGGCCTTACGTGCTTCTAGTAGGCAAACTGAATAAGAAAGAGGTCATTACAATCCAACATGGCAAATCCTGTGAGTAAATGCATGTAACAACCCAGTGGTGAGCACCTAATCCAGGTAGAGGGTGTCAGGGAAGCCACATCTGTCTTTGAGGGCGGGGTCCAGCATTCCCGCAATGTCATTTTTCATCATGTGGTTAAAAGGGCCACCAACTTTCCCAGGAAGACACATGCTTATTTGTCCTGTGTGATCAGTTGAAGAGAACTAGAGATATCTAGTTATACATTCTCAGTGCTTTGACTACAATTTTTAGTCAACTGAGAAATATCAGTCTAAATGCAATCAGGGGAACAATTTGGGAATATTGGTGGAAGACTACAGAAGACAAATTTCCACTCTCGCCTCTCCAGTGGGGAATGTATCCATTCATCCCCAAATCTCTTAGAATTCCTCTACAATCTGGTCTGACACTCTAGCCTAAAGAGTGACCAAAGTATATATATTGTAGCTTATGTGGAAAACAAAAATGTAGAAAGCAAGCAAGAAACCCTGACATCTTTATGAAATATGCCTGAAACATAGCCAAATGATAGAACTTTCAAATAGCTGTAAGAGGCAGAACCAGTTTGAGGAATTCATGACCTAATCCACATTTCCCCCAGATTCTGTGGGGAAGCACTATAGGACAGTTATGGCAATGAAACGCTTTGGAATTTGTTGAAAAACTGCTGTGGTAGGATTCCCTCTAAGAACCAAGAAAGGGTTCAAAATCAACCTTTCTCAGGAAACAAGTTTAGATTTTTCTAGAATTTCAAGACAGGCTCTAATTGTACAGAAACTTTTCTAGAATGGGTGGAGAAGGTGACAAGGCTTCTCAAGGGCCACACCTCTCACCCAGCAATGTTGATTAAGCACTCACTGCTTGGCCCAGCCCTGTGCCAGGCACTTGCCATAGAATCTCTCGCTTAATCCTAAAACCACCACTGCCAGGAGATAGCATTCCCATTTTACAGATGAGAAAACCAAGATTCAGAGAGTTCATAGCGTACCCAGACCCCATAGCTCAAAGATGGCAGTTTCACATCCAAATATGCAAAATGCTAGAGGGAGGTCTTCTGAAGTCAATAAGCTCAACAAACTAGCGGAACAAATGCTACACTGAGCAACCCTGACGAAGTTTTCTTTCTTTCTTTTCTGTTAGCTAAAAGTTACTTTTTCTAGGGCTCTGAAGTCTGCCTGGATTATGGTATTTAATGTGAGGCAGCTGCAGACTGTGCCCCAAAGCAAATGAGGCTAGAAGAATTACCCTTTCTAAAAGCATCCCACCTGAGTGTCACAAAGATGTGCAGCTGAAACTAAGCCTGCCTTCTGTACATAAAGGAATCTGGGCAGGCAGACCCCTGGCTCTTGGGAGAGGAGGTGGTAGAGCCTGTGGCCGGTAGGAACTCCTGGTGGCATTATGTGGCTGCTGCAGTGTGTCTTGCTGTGCGTTTCATTATCTCTTGTTTTGAGTGGTCAGCATAAGCCCGAGGCACCAGGTTATTCCAGTGTGCTCCACTGTGGGCTGTGGAGCTTCCAGTTTGCTGTAAACCTCAGTCAGGAGGCAACTTCTCCTCCTGTACTAGTAACCTGGGGTAAGTTTGATGACTTGCCTTGCTTAGCCAAGCAATGATGTCTCCTCTACTACCCAAGACGTCTTCCCTACCTTCCTGTCTTGATACTTTCCCCCTCTGAGCCTGTCGCATCTTTCTGTAAAAGAAATAGTAGTCTAAGTTCTAACTACGTCTGATCTGAATCTGATTTTCCTCTTGTTCCTCTAATTGACAGTTGCTCCTTGGGGTTTAATAGCAAGGCGGACTGTCCTTTCTGGTACTGGAGACTGCTGTCTTTTCACCTCTTCCCCACCCCTCCAGACAACCAAGGGCTGCTGCACAAGCTGCAGAATGACTCTGACTGTGGCACCTGGATAAGAAAGGGTCAGGGCAGCTCCGTGGTGTTGGAGGCAACCTATAGCAGCTGCTATGTCACTGAGTGGGTGAGTATGACCCAGTGGCCAGGGACACTGAGTGAAGCCCCTCATGCTACCATCCAGGCTGACTCCCAAGGGTCTGTCTCTCCAGGACTCCCACTACATCATGCCAGTCGGAGTTGAAGGAGTGGGTGCGACTGAACACAAGATGGTTACAGAGAGGAAGCTGCTCAAGTGTCCTATGGATCTTCTAGGTAAAGGCTGGAAGCTCTCAGGATCTGGGAGGGGTGAAAGTGCTCTTGGTCCTCTCTGACCTGCTCTGTGCAGTGACACCTGACATTAATGAAGGAAGGATCATGTCCCAACTCTCACCTCCATGGGCAATCCTTAGAATAACTACCAATTGAGATTCCTCAATGCCGAGGCACTGTGGGTGTAAGCACTTCAGGTGTTACCTTCCCTAATCCTAACCTAGCGCTGCAAACACTACTGCTGGCCAGGTGCAGTGGCTCATGCCTGTAATCACAGCACTCTTGAGGCCAAGGCAGGTGGATCACTTGAGGTCGGGAGTTCAAGTCCAGCCTGACCAACATGGAGAAATCCTGTCTCTGCTAAAAATACAAAATCAGCCAGGTGTGGTGGTGCATGCCTGCAATCCCAGCTACTCGGGAGGCTGAGGCAGGAGAATTGCTTGAACCTGGGAGGCAGAGGTTGCGGTGAGCTGAGATCGTGCCATTGCACTACAGCCTGGGCAACAAGAGTGAAACTCCGTTTCAAAAAAAAAAAAAAACCTATCTCTTGCCAGGAAGTTTGCCCAAGGGCGTATCACTGGTGAGTGACTGAGCTGGGATTCAAAGAACTCCCAGAACCAGGAGTTTTTCACCCATGGGGAGAATGATAGGAAAGAAAACTGAAGCTAGCAAGGGGACTTGGAACAACACCTCCACGGAGCTAGATGTGCACTGAGACTAGGACCCAGGTCTTACATCCCACCGGCTGGAGGGATATCTGATCATTTCCCTAAGGAAACAGTAGGGAGTATGATGCCTAGTCAACTTCAGAAAGTCTTGCCTGACTGAGAGCCCATCCTCAAAGTCAGAACAGACTCAAACTTTCAATTCCCTCTTCTCACCTGCCTTCCTTCCCAATACATAGCCAGGATCGGCAGCACTAATAAAATGAGGACTCACAGGCCCCACCCCAGTTCTGAACCAGACCCAAACTCAAAAACAATCTTCAGATAACTCATATCCAAACTAAGGCTTGAGAAACGCCTCTACAGAACAGAAGGAAGGATTGTTACTTAAAGGAGTAAGAAGCCCCTACTGCTTCCACCAATCTTGTTGGCATTCTTTAATTTTAAAAAACTGTCAGGGCACTCTTACAAGGTGACTTGATGTTGACAACCTCCCAAGACTTAATCTACAACATGTAACCACTCAAGACTGGATCTACAATGTGGAATAGATACACCAATTTCAATCATCTACACATCTACAGGAATCCAAAGTCAATGACTTGTATCAAAATGGTATTCAAGACTAACTTTTCCATTACCTAACCTGACTCTTTTTCAAAACCTAGCCCGAGATGCTCCAGATACTGACTGGTGTGACTCCATCCCAGCGCAGGACAGGCTGCCGTGTGCACCTTCACCCATCTCTCGAGGAGACTGCGAGGGGCTAGGCTGCTGTTACAGCTCTGAGGAGGTGAATTCCTGCTACTATGGAAACACCGGTGAGTAACTGAGCACACCTCTGAAACCAGCTGAGGAAGTGTTCCAATTACAGTGAAATCCGGAGAGGGCTTTGCTCAGAAAGCAAACGTAAGTGATAGCAGGCTGCCATGTAGCCACGCATCCAAGAACACTGGATCCCAAAGTAACAGACCTTTCTACAGCTTCCACTGTCCGTTCTCCCAGAATCCAGATATAAAGCCAATAACACTTAGACTTGAAGTCTATGTGCCAGATAATTGCTAGTGCCAGATACTGCTAATTGACAGAAACTTTTCTCCAAGGAATAGCGACTTTGGCTGATACTTTGGGATTGTTTAGGGAGCCTCACTTCAAGGCTGTTGCTTTCTGCATGTTTCAAATCCTGCTCTGAGGTTTTCTAACATAAATTCAACCTCATAGAGTATTATAGGTTCATGCAGAAATAATCAGCCTTTAGCCACAATGGCAAAAGCCAGGATTACTTCTGCACCAACCTAATACATTGCACACTCTATTCTAATATCTTAATCTTAACTGACAAGCAAAATGAGGTAGGAGCTACTATCCCCCTCTTAAATGAAACTGAAGGAGGTGCAATACCTTGCCTGATGTCACACAATAAGTTGGGGAGGCAAGACTCAACCCCAGGAGCTCATTTAGAGCCTGGGTTAAACTGGGTGCCTGATCTTGCACTGAGGTCATCAGCTGGGAACTTCTCAGTGGGATTAAAAGTAAGTGGTTAGACTTTCATCTGGTTCTCCCCTTAATGGGAGAGATGACCTGCCTTCAGCACAGCTGCTCTGTTTCAGTGACCTTGCGTTGTACCCGAGAGGGCCATTTCTCCATCGCTGTGTCTCGGAATGTAGCCTCACCACCACTGCTCTTGGATTCTGTGCGCTTGGCCCTTAGAAATGACAGTGCGTGTAACCCTGTGGTGGCAACACAAGCTTTTGTTCTGTTCCAGTTTCCATTTACTTCCTGTGGCACCACAAGACGGGTGAGCAGTTGGGCTTTGTTCCTGGCTTTGGAATTCGGGTGGGAATGTCATAGTGACAAGTAGGGGAGAGGTGAAATACGCTGGCCATGAAGGATACTTGTGACTACTGCTTAGAGTTTGGGAGAGTATCTAGGGCAGGAGAACGCCTCATCACTGAAAAAGCTAATCTCTTCTGGGTGTTCAGCTAACAGCATCACAGCTGTGATCTAGCTAAGGGACTGTCATTTACCAAGCTATAGAGAAGAAACCAGCAGGGATGCTGACTGGAATTGGTAGTGCTTCAGCTGCCTCTTCTAGGTACTCAAATTCCCCTTCCAATTCCTTTGTCCTGAAATAAGGCAAAGTGATAACTTGCCAGGAAGTCACTGCTATGTGTTCTCACCTCTGCTGAAGGAATAGGAAATGTAACATACAACAGGGTAGCATTGCTGAGGACTGAGACCAGATCCGAGTCAAGCAGCATAATGCTAACAGAAATGATCAAGATTTCTCCATATGTTCCTGTAGATCACTGGAGACCGAGCAGTATATGAAAATGAACTGGTGGCAACTAGGGATGTGAAAAATGGGAGCCGCGGCTCTGTCACTCGTGACAGTATCTTCAGGTAAGGGCTTGTGTAACCTGACCCTGCTTGACCAGAATGACCTCCCCCCTTCCATAAAGTGGGCATACTCGGGTAAGCCCTGAATCCACAAATGAGCACTTCTCAGTACTAGGAGAACCTGTCTGCTACCTTGGTTCACCAATCTCACTGCCCATTACTTAAGTCCATCTGTATTGCTGTCTCCAACCCGACCTAAGTCTCAAGCTCACCTGGAGTTCTGCTATTTCACTTAACGATTTTTTTCTCATTTTGGCCTTCTCCATTCTACATTTTACATCTTGGCCTTCTCCATTGTCCATGCTGTAGCCAAAAGAATTCCTCTAAAACCTTAGGTCTATCGTATCACACACCTTAAAGCCATGGAAAAAACAAAGCTTTAAGATGAACATCAGGACTCTGCATAAAACAGCTCCTACTTCATCTCCAGCCTGTTCACTTTGAACATTCTCAGTCCCTCACTCACTGTTCCCCGATTGCAGCCTGGTTCTTCTATGGAACTCTCAAAGGTCCTCAAGCACTTCCTCGCCTCCAGGCTTTGTTCTATATTGGGTGAGGCTCTCCATCTACCTCAAGTTTATTTTCTTTCACCTTCATATCAAGGTACCTCTAAGGTCTTCCCTGATCTCTACAGTAGGTATGTTTCTCATGATGCATCTTTATTTCTGTGTGCTTATCTCCAATTCAAACATTGGTCCTACTTGCATATTGGTCTCCCCAACTAAAATACAGCTCCCAGCAGGGCGGGAACCACATCCATCATACTTATAAACTTGTCTAGCACTTAATGTTTTCCTTGAGTTAAAAAGAAAGGATGTATATAACTGACACCTGCCTCTCCCACAACCAACTAGTTAAAATTTTGCTTCTTTGCAGGCTCCATGTCAGCTGCAGCTACTCAGTAAGCAGCAACTCTCTCCCAATCAAGGTCCAGGTTTTTACTCTCCCACCACCCTTTCCTGAGACCCAGCCTGGACCCCTCACTCTGGAACTTCAGATTGCCAAAGGTATGACCCCCTTGGCTGGAGTATCTGGCATATAGTCTAAATCCAGTTTTCTGGGGGCATGAAGACCTTAACTTAGTAACAAGACACTTAAGCGGCTTGGGGCTATTTAAGGGGGTGACAGTCCCTCAAGTCACTGAGAGGTTACTACTTTAAATCCTTATTTCTGCCTCTTGCAGATAAAAACTATGGCTCCTACTATGGTGTTGGTGACTACCCCGTGGTGAAGTTGCTTCGGGATCCCATCTATGTGGAGGTCTCCATCCTTCACAGAACAGACCCCTCCCTGGGGCTGCTCCTACATGAGTGTTGGGCAACACCCAGCACAGACCCCCTGAGTCAGCCACAGTGGCCCATCCTGGTAAAGGGGTAAGTGGTTCTTTCATGCACCTGTGCTGAGACTCTCAAGCCCATCCTGACTGCTGGGTCTCTTGGTCTAGCTGCCCCTACATTGGAGACAACTATCAGACCCAGCTGATCCCTGTCCAGGAAGCCTTGGATCTTCCATTTCCCTCTCACTACCAGCGCTTCAGCATCTTCACCTTCAGCTTTGTGGACCCTACAGCGGAGAAACAGGCCCTCAGGGGACCGGTAGGATGTTTCCCTTCCATGACCCTCACCAGGGCTCTGAACCTCCCCAGCTTACAACTGTTTCCATGTCCTGTTACTCCGCAGCCAAGGAAGCCCTTTAATGCTGGCTATTGGTACTCAGAGCAACCCTTGTTACCAATCACATGAGTGGCATCTGTCAATTGGACTCCAGTTCCTTAGTGCTATTGTGATATCAACTTGGACCATATCAATTTTCCGATAACTTCCTGAACCTCTTCCTGGGGAGACAAAGCAGGTTTAGAGACACGTAGCATGGTGGTACTACAAATGATCTGAATTCTGTTGGCTCCCAGGTGCATCTGCACTGCAGCGTGTCAGTCTGCCAGCCTGCTGAGACACCATCCTGTGTGGTAACCTGTCCTGATCTCAGTCGTGAGTATCTAAGCTGATTGTATGTTAGAGGACAGACTTGAATGAATCTTGAGTCACATGTCTAACTTTCCTAGTCTCTGGCTAAACAACTCAAACTGAAGATTCATCTTACTAAGGCTTCTCTAATTACTTGCAGTGCCACAGAACAAAGGTGACTAGCTTCCCAGAATCCCATGACTAAGATAAGCTATAAATGTTCGGGTAACCCTCAACATTAGCTTTTTCCATATGAACTTGAATTCATCCACAAACCAAGGCAGTTTATGGCCATCTTATGTCTCATTTTAACAAGAATACACCTGGATAGTAAACATATCTATACCTGCTTGACAGGTCTGGCAATGCAGCCTAAAGATCTATAAGTAGAATGAGTGGACCTAGAATGTGGTCTCTAGTTGGTTGGGGTCAATGCTTCTAAGTCAATGTGTCCGTATGTCTACCTGATTCTACCTGTCCTTGTCTAGCCTCTGAGTTGGCATTCATGACCTCTGAAGCTTTAAGTCCCTTCTAGCAAAACTCATAGTAACTAAATGGTGCTTCTTATGCAAAGTACAACATTAAATACTTTAACATCTCCAAAAATGCATATTATCCCTACTTCTAAAGAGTGAACCACCTTAGATTAAGGTCCTACAACTGGCAAAAGAAGTAGAATTAAAACAGTCCTACGCTGTTTCTTTTTTGAGACCAGTTCTTGCTCTGTCATGCAGGCTGGAGTGCAATGTCATGAGTATAGTTCATGGTAGCCTCAACCTTCTGAGCTCAAGTGATCCGCCTAGTTCGGCCTCCCAAGTAACTAGGACTTATAGGCATATTCCACTATACCCAGCTTATCTTTTTTTGAGAGGGAGTTTTTCTTTTTTGCCCAGGCTTGAGTACAATGGTGAGATCTTGGCTTGCTTGCAACCTCTGCCTCCCGGGTTCAAATGATTTTCCTGCCTCAGCCTCCTGAGTAGCTGGGATTATAGGCATGTGCTACAAAGTCCAGCTAATTTTGTATTTTTAGTAGAGACAGGGTTTCACCATGTTGGCCAGGCTGGTCTTGAACTCCTGACTTCAGGTGATCCACCCATCTCGGCCTCCCAGTGTTGGGATCACAGGCGCGAGACACCACACCCAGCCCTTTTTTTTTTTTTTTTTTTTTTTTTTTTTTTTTTTTTTATGGAGATGGATCTTGCTATGTTGCTTGGGCTGCTCTCAAACTCCAGAAATATTTTTCCTCACAGTCCACCTGCATGTCTTTGTTTCCCATTCTTCCACTTGCCATCTTTCTTAATACAACATGGAATACAGAAAACGTAAAACTGTATATTTCAAGTGAATCAAATTGTTTTATTTCATTTGAAAACCAGATCTAAACTCATTAAATTTCTCTGCACTTCAGCCTCCAAGTTCTATTCTACTAGTTACCTTTGAATCACAGGGAAAGATCTCTGAATTATAAACATGTTACTGTCAAAGGACTCTGTTTAGAAAAGCATGGCAGTTCAGGGATAGTTTCTAACATCTTTACAGCAAAGTCCTGGTGAAACTAAGGTAATGGCATCAGATACAAAATCTCAATTGTTCAAGTATGTATTATACACTTAATGAGATTTTTTTTTAAGGCATAGAACCAAGCTTTATAGAGACTTGGCCTTGTACCAAAACATTTTCTATCCCTGCCCTATGCGTGCAAAAACTAATGAATTACTAGGTCTCATTTCTCTAACAGGAAGAAATTCAGACACCATTTTTCAGAACACTACTGCTAGTGTTTCTAGCAAAGGCCCCATGATTCTACTCCAAGCCACTAAGAACACTCCAGAAAAGCTCCGTAAGTATCCAAGAGGGAGGAGATCTAACTAGTGAACCAAACTACCAGTCAAACCAACGTCTTCCTTTCTACCCCTTGCGTTCTAGTCAAAAGAAATTGATCTTCCTATAGCAGACTGCTAGTCTTTGTTAGGACACCGAATCATTTGGTTTTAGCATACATTAATCTACCTTTTCATCTTCCAGGTGCTCCTGTAGACTCAAAAGTTCTGTGGGTGGCAGGCCTTTCTGGGACCTTAATCCTTGGAGGCTTGTTAGTATCCTACTTGGCTATCAAGAAACAGCTGAATTGTCCAGACCAAACATGTCAATAAAACCAGACTTTACTCCCAGCCTGTGCTGAGCTTCTCATTTGAAAGGTAAAAGGTTACTTTCAGACTAGTTCATCTCTTCATGTCATTTTATCTCTTAAGCTTGGCAGTATAACTCAACTGAGAATAGAATAAAAACTGATACAAAAATTTCAGACTTAGCAGAGGTCTTAGGTCAGAACACAGAATAAAATTCTTCCATAAGATCAATGAAACTCGGGTAAAACTAATTATGAATCTAGATAGCTGGTTCTCAAACTTGAGTGTGCCTCAGGATCACGGGAGGGCTGGTAGAAACAGACGACTGGTCCCATTCTCAGTTTGATCCAGTAAGTCTGGACAAAGGCTTTAAACTTACATTTCTAACCATTTCCTAGATGATGCTGATCTTCCCTGGTCTAGAACACTGACTAAAGGTATCTGATTATCGATTGGCCAACTGGAGGTGCCTTGATCATCAGAGATTTAGTTTTGAGCCAAACTGACAAGTAGTTTCCTAGTCTTAAGAACTAAGACTTAAAAAAAAAAAAAAGGGGGGGGGGGATGTAGTAGGGATATCATCACTGACTTCTCAAGGCAAATGTCCTGTTAAAGGAACTTTCTTGTAACTGATGCTGCTGGTCAGCCATACTCTGCGGTACTCCCTATTCTCACTGAAGTTCTGAAACTAATCCTGGTTCTATCAACTTCGCCTACTTATTTTTCAGGGAATAACTTCTAAATTGACCTTTCAGCAAGCTAAAGGTGTTATACTCCTGAACAGCTGCTTTGTAGTCAAGCCAACCCTACTTCAAATTGCTAATCTGGATGTCAACCCTGACCTTATAGGGATATACATGGTTTTCGTGCAACAAACTATCCTAGAAGCTTGATGTTAACATACTTGAGCCTCATGAAAATATCATAGTATTCATTAATCCCCCGTGTCTAGAATCTGGGATAGATACAAGTCAAATAACTTGCCCAGGGCCACTTGAGCAACAAAAGATAGACTCCAGTTCAAGTTTTAGCACTAACTTTGTACCCTTAATTCCCTATGGTACTGAAAACGCAGTTCCTCAGAAAGACTAGTTGCCAGTGGTGGGCACTGGTACAGCTTGACAAAGGATTGTCTTAGGCTTATGGAATGATAATGACTTGGGGAGATAATGGCTATGTTACATGCAAAGGTCTGTCTGTTGACCTGTGCTGAAGTCGGACATTTAGAGAAGAGTAGTCTCTGACTGCAGTGGGGTAGTGTTTGGTGACTAGGTTAAACAATTCAAGTATAAATATAACTTGGTAATCAGATGAAACTTAATATTGAGTATTATAACATATTCAAGGTTTTGCTTTCCTATTCAATCTCTGAATATACTCACAACAAATTTTAAATGTTAAACATTAATTGGAAATACTATGTACTTCTAGATATTAGATTGTTGGGAAAACTTATAGCCAACTATTTTCCAATAGCTGAATAGTACCTGTTTTAAACTAAAATTCTAACCAAACTTCAAGTGCTCAACAGCTGCTGCTGGCAGGGAGCTATTCTAGCTAGTTGCTGTATGACTCAAGTCTACTCAATTAAAATGTATATTGGCTATATAAGCAGCATAGTAGGCATTGGCAATGAACAGGAAGGCTTCCTCAGCAACTCTGACAAATGTCAGATGATTCAAGGAAACAAAGTTTGGTAAATAGGAGAAGGGAATTGCTAAGTCTTATCTTTTTCTATGAGGAAATAGATATGGGCATAAGTTTTTAGCCTATCCCTCTAAAACAAAGCCAGTGTATAGAGTTCTCTAAATGCAACTGACCTGACAAGCCAGGAATCTGAGTTTCCAAAAGAGGAAAAACCTTTAACACAGAACCTGGCATATAGGTCACTTGCCCCTCTAAGAGGAGGGTAGTGGGCCAGATGCGGTGGCTCAAGCCTATAATCCCAGCACTTGGGGAGTCCGAGATGGGCGGATCACGAGATCAAGACCATCCTTGCTAACACAGTGAAACCCTGTCTACTAAATACAAACTAGCCGGGTGAGGTGGCAGGTGCCTGTAGTCCCTGTTACTCTGGAGGCTGAGGCAGGAAAACAGCATAAACCTGGGAGGCAGAGCTTGCAGTGAGCTGAGATCAGGCCACTGCACTCCAGCCTGGGCAACAGAACAAGACTGTCTCAAAAAAAAAAAAAAGGTAGTAACACCTGTACTAACCAATGGATACTGCAGTTAAAGAAAACCCTGGTACTTAAGCCTCTAGCGAGGACTTGCCAGATTCTCTAGCAGGGTTTCTGGGACTGTTCATATTAACATGGTATGCCTTCAAAGGGAGCAAAATCTATTTCCCTTATTTTACTGTGAAACCTTTTTCAGAATACATAATTCCACAAGCATATTTCTGCAGATACAGTGTTACTGGTTTTCTAACAATCTTAGAAGTTAGTCTGGTCAGAGAAAGTGTTGCAAGGAAAGACTTAAAACATCTCTGAATAGTCTCTGGCCAAAATCTACCTTGAAGTTGAGTTACTTGAGAAGTCAGTTTGAACCATTAGCGTATAGTTTAATATAGTCTCGTAGCTAAACCAGAAACTTGATTATTCCCCTCAGAGGCCCCATTATACCTCAATTTTGGAGGCATCTAATTTTAAATAGCCTCTATCAAGTAACTTATGAGACTACTACCCCAAACTTATTCACTGTCCTCCAAATGGGTTTAACTTTAGTTAACTCATTTCTAGTTAAACCGCTAGTTCTTTCCCTTCCAACTAAAGAATTGTTCTGATCAATCCAGAATAATGTAATTCATCCCTGTATCTTTTTTTTTCCTCGAGAAAAAATGACTTTATTCTTTGTGTGGCTCTTGCTAACTGATCTTGTAGATAAGTGTTCCACACATAAGCAACATGGCAACATAGCTTCCTATTCTAATATGGTGGGGTAGCTTTCCACTGCACAGTTGTCAGCCTCAGCTTCCCCTGGCGTGTCTTGCCTGCATACCAGTGTAGCAGTTCTAGCTACCCTGAATTCCTTGAGGGTAGGCACCTATTTTTGGAAACAAATTCTTCCATTAGTCTAGTGTCAGCTCCTTGTCATGCTTGTCTGTGAAACTCTGAAAGGGGGCCATACGTCTGTCTCCTCTTATCTCTCTAGTTTGACACTTGAGTCCATAACAGCAGATCCTATTAGGTCAGTTTCCCTCCCCTGTGTTAGCCAGGGTGTTCCTGTTCACGTCTGTCTCACAAAGCTTTACCAAGTCAATGAAGAGACAGGCTGTAGAATGAGAAACATCTGCAAGCCATACATCTGATAAGGGGTTAATGTCTAAAATGTAACTCAATAAGGAACCCAAATAAAAATGAGTAAAGGACATGAGTAGGCATCTCAAGGGATATACAAATGACCAACAGATTAGTGATGCTAAGCATTCTCCCTTATTAGGGAAATGCAAATTAAAACCAATGAGATCAGCTCCTGCCCATCAGAATGGCTATTATCAAAAAGGAAAGTGTTGGTGAGGATGTAGAAAAAAGGGAACCCTTGAACCCTGTAGGTGGGAGTGTAAATTAGTATAGCCATCACAGAAAATGTTATGGAGATTCTTCAAAAAAAAAAAAAAATAGAACTACCCTCATGAGCCAGCAATCCCACTAGTGTGTATGTATCCAAAAGAAGTGAAATTGGTAGGTTGATGAGATATCTACACTCCCATAGTCATTACAGCACTATTGACAATAGCTGAGATACTAAATCAAAGTTTCCATCAATGGATAGATGAAGAAAGTGGTATATGTATATGATGAACTACATTCAGTCTTAAAGGAAATCTTGTCATTTGTGACATGAACTTAGAGGAAAAGGTTAAAATAAACTAGTCATAGAAAAAGTATATTATCTCACTTAAACACATAATCTTGAATTTATAGAAGCAGAGAGTAGAATGGTAGTTACTTGTGTGCAGAGGGTGAGATGGAAAGATGTTTCTCAAAGGCTACAAACTTAGGAATAAGTTCAAGGGATCTTTTGTATATCGTGACTACAAGTTGGGTTCTCATGAAATAAGTGAGGTAATTCGTTAATATGATTCAGCCATCCTACAATGTATACACATCTCAAAATGAGTTATATATAATAGTGTTTATAGTGTTAACACTATATATTATATATAATAGTGTTAAATTCTATAATACATAAACAAGATTGAGAGAAGTTGAATGTCTGCTGGTCACCAACAACTTGGGGATTGAATTCTTGAAGCATTAAGATTCTTTTCATCACTTTCCAGGGAAATATTTATCTTGGCTTACCTTGGAAGTCGAACCTGAGAGAACCTAAGGAAGCTGGCAGGTGACTGAAAACAGCATCTTGACTTTAGCCCCCATGTATTGAAACATTTTATTGGATCCTTATTTTGGACAAAGTTCCCTTTTGTATTAGGAAAGGAAGTCAGTACTCTAGTCCAACAACCAACACGGAACTTGTTTACACTGTCTGGTAACAAGAATAATGGTAGGAAACCAGAAGTTGAAGCTGATGTTATAGCAGCTGTTTGGAAAGAACCCTATTGAAACAATGTCACGTTCCCTGCCACTCCCATTTTAACCCAGAATATTCAGACCAGAAGAGCCGGATACTGTTGGCAGAGATGCAGTCTCTGAATTCAAGTTTCTAACCTCTGAAATAGAAAACTATCAATTGTTCCTAGCTATCTGGCTCTATAATTTTTGGTTCTTAGAACATTCTTTTTTTTTTTTTTTTTTTTTTTTTTTTTTTTTTTTTTTTTTTTTTGAGACGGAGTCTCGCTGTGTCGCCCAGGCTGGAGTGCAGTGGCCGGATCTCAGCTCACTGCAAGCTCCGCCTCCCAGGTTCACGCCATTCTCCTGCCTCAGCCTCCCGAGTAGCTGGGACTACAGGCGCCCGCCACCACGCCCGGCTAGTTTTTTGTATTTTTTTAGTAGAGACGGGGTTTCACCGTGTTAGCCAGGATGGTCTCGATCTCCTGACCTCGTGATCCGCCCGTCTCGGCCTCCCAAAGTGCTGGGATTACAGGCTTGAGCCACCGCGCCCGGCTCTTAGAACATTCTTAATCCCCTTCAGTTATTTTCCATGGGTCTTGATTTCCAGCTGTCCCTTGGAAACTCTACTCCCATGATTTCTTGCTCAGTTTTCATGCGGTGAATGGACAATATGCTTTTGTGTCTTATACCACAGCACATTTCTGCCTTCTAAGGGCTAAATGTCAGCTACTGTTTATTAAAGATTTGATTAAGCCTTACTGCAACATCTGCAGGCCAGAGGGAGCAGAGATTGGATAGCTGTGCCACTTACTTGCCTCTTTCTACTTTTTCTAAGAAGTACTGCTTTTTAACCCTTGCTAATGTGAAAGACACTGGTAGACATTGCCAGAGGGAAACCACCTTCCCCTATACCTCCAAGTACCCAATTGGGTGACAAGAAATGGCCAAATCAAGTGAAATTTCTCATTTTGAGCACAGTGGTTGGGAAGGATACTTCCATGAGACTAGTCTGTTTTTGTTTTAAGGGTGGTAGAATAATAGGCTCTCAGTGATACTGGATAAAATAAGTTGTACCTGGCCGGGTGTGGTGGTTTACATTTAGCCACATGGCTGACATTTAGCTCTTAGAGGGCAGAAATGTGCTGTGGTATGAGACACAAAAGCATATTGTCCCCTCATAGCATGAAAACTGAGCAAGAAATCATGGGAGTAGAGTTTCCAAGGGACAGCTAGAAATCAAGACCCATGGAATAGAACTGAAGAGGATTAAGAATGTAATCCCAGCATTTTGGGAGGCTGAAGCAGGGTGGATCACGAGGTCAGGAGCTCAAGACCATCCTGGCCAACATGGTGAATCATTGTCTCTACTAAAACACAAAAATATTAACCAGGCGTGGTGGCGGGCACTTGTAGTCCCAGCTACTCAGGAGGCTGAAGCAGGGGAATCGCTTGAACCCAGGAGGCGGAGGTTGCAGTGAGTCAAGATCGTGCCACTGCATTCCAGCCTGGCAACAGAGCAAGACTCTGTCTCAAGGGAGAAAAAAGTTGTACCTACCAAATTTTGTCTTTGAATCTAAATATTGGAATAAGGGGCTGGATTATAGTTATTACACGTTTACCAATTGTTATGTGACTCATGAGTTAATTTATCTGGTCTTTGTTTTGTGCCACTAGAATACCTCAGACTAGGTCGTTTATAATGGAAGGAATTTATAGGGTCCCAGTTATGGAAGCTGGGAAATCCTAAATCAAGGTGTCAGCATCTGGTGAGGGCTGCCTTGCTGTGGAGACAGTAAGAAACAGCCAAACTTGCCCTTTTGTAATGGTACCAACCCCACCCATGAGGGTGAAGCTCTTCTGGCCTAATGACCTCTTAATGGTCCTACCTCTTAGTACTGTTACAATGGCTCTTTTTTCATCCTTTTTTTCTTTTCTTTTTTTTTTTTTTTTTTTTTTTTTTTTGACACAGTCTTGCTCTATTGCGCAGGCTGGAGTGTAGTGGCAAGATCTCAGTTCACTGCAACCTTTGCCTCTCAGGTTCAAGCAATTCTCCCACCTCAGCCTCCCAAGTAGCTGAGATTGCAAGTGTGCGCCTCCACGCCCAGCTAATTTTTGTATATTTAGCACAGATGGGATTTCACCATGTTGGCCAGGCTGGTCTGGAACTCCTGACCTCAGATGATCCATCTGCCTCAGCCTCCCAAAATTCTAGGATTACAGGTGTGAGCCACGGTGCCCGGCCCAGCCTGACAATTAAATTTCAACAGGAGTTTTGGAAGGGACAAGCATTCAAACTATTATATCCCCTCATCAGTCTATAAGCAGTCCTCTCAGAACATTAAATTTATCTTATATGTGTCAAAAACACCTAAAAGATTATTTTCAAAGAAAACAAGGGGAAAAAGTTGGGAAATGTTTGTGAAAGGATACAAAATTTCAGCCACGAAGAATAAGTTCAAGAACTTTACAACATGGTAACTGTGGTTAATAACAATGTGAAAATTGCTAAGAGTAGATTGTGTTCTCACCACAAAAAAAAAAAAAAAAAGAGGTGATGTATGTGTTAGCTCGACTTTGCAATTCACAATGTATACATCTCAAAACATTGGCAGGGTGTGGTGGCTCACGCCTGTAATCCCAGCACTTTGGGAGGCTGAGGCGGGTGGATCACTTGAGATCAGGAGTTCGAGACCAGCCTGGCCAACATGATGAAACTCCATTTCTACTAAAATACAAAACTTTTAGCTGGTCATGGTGGTGCGTGCCTGTAATCCCAGCTACTTGAGAGGTTGAGGCAGGAGAACCACTTGAACTTGAGGGGCAGAGGTTGCAGTGAGCCAAGATCATGCTACTGTACTCCAGCCTGGGTGACAGAGCGAGACTCTGTCGAAAACAAAAAATGGACATGATCAGTACAACTACTTGTCAATTAAAATATGCTTTTAAAAATGTTAAAGCAGAAAAGATGTTTCCACTGGCCGCCCCTCCCTCACATAGGGGAGGCAAATGCCCCGATGCGATCCTGAGACAGGTGAGGTGGGATTGTTGAGAAAGCTGGTTTTGTTGACAGTCACCTTCACAGGAAGGCTAGTGCTACTCAGACCTTATGAAGTCAGACTTTCCTCCTAAAAATGCTGCTGTCCTTGTTCAGGGCAAAGGGCCTGGCACAGAGCAGGAGCTCAGAACATTTGTTGAGTGAATCATACCAAACCATGACATAATTTAACCCGATTTAAAGGAGCCTAGAAAGTTGCCAGAAAATGGCTGGATTTTAAGCAGAAAGTATTTGTTTCCCAATGTAGCAATTTCTAACCAGGGAGGCCACTTAGGGCCTGTCTCTGTGAGTAACCCCTTCTTTGCATCCTAACTCCTGTGTCTCCAGGATGAGACCCTTGGCTCCTAGAAATGAAAAGCTTTGTAATAACAAAGGATTGTACTTTTGCTGGAACTTAATTATCTTCATCTTTTGACGATCAGGAAACACTCAGATGTGGGGTTTCCTGTTAATACACCCACAACTCACTCATCCCCTGGAAGAAATACACTTGATCACAATAAAAATAAAAGTGCCATGAAGAAACATCACAAATCCAGTCCCAGCTACTCAGGAGGCTCAGGTCGGAGGACGGCTTGAGTCTGGGGGAATGGGGGGGCAGAGACTGTAGTGAGCAGAGATCATGCCACTGCACTCTAGCCTAGGTGACAGTGAGACCCTGTCTCAAAAAAAAAATCACAAATCCAGTTGCAGCTATAGTTGGGCTTTGTTTCTCATTTTTGAAATGACTTTGAGATATAACTCACATTCCATACACTTTACCCATTGAAAGTATACAATTCAATGGTCTTTAGTATATTCACAGAGTTCTGCAACCATCACCACAGCAAAAGAAACCCTGTACCCACTATAAATCACTCACTAGTCCCTCCTTTCTCCAGCCCATGGCAACCACTAATTCATCTCTACAAATCTGCCTGTTCCGGACATTTCATATAAATGAAATTGACATGCTGCTTTTTGTGATTAGCTTCTTTTACTTAGCATGTTTTCAAGCTATATCCATGTTGCAGCAAAACTCAGCAATTCCTTTTTGTGGTTGAATATCTACTTTTCCATTTTGTTTATCCATTTACAAGATGAAGGACAGTTGGGTTGTTCCCACCTACAGGTTGTTGGGAATCCTGCTGCTATGAACATTCATGTATAAGTTTTTGTGTAAACATACGTTGTCATTTCTCCTGGGTATATACCTAAAAATAGATCTGGGCCATAAGGCAAGTCTATGTTTAACATTTTGAGGAACTTCGTAACTCTTTTCCAAAGTGGCTCTGCCATTTTCTATTCTCACCAGTAATATATGAGGGTTCCAATTTTTCTACATCCTTGCCAATACTTACATCTGTCTTTTGTCTCATTGCAAATTAGTATTTATATACTATCTTTCAATATTAAAAAGGAATAAAGCCAATAAAAGGGCCCATAATTTTACCTACAGAAAAACAGCCAATGACCAAATTAGGAAAAAACCATAGAAAAACATGAAATCCCATTCCCTACTCCCAGTTCCTCTCCCCCAAGGTAACTGCTGCTCAGTTTCTTGTATGTCCAGAAACAAGCTTCATGTGTGTTTATCCTTTGGTTTACACAAAAGTAGCTCCATTCATGTTCCCCTGCACAGAGATATCACTGTTGGTTTTACACACACACACACACAGTGTCTGTCTCTTGTTCGGGAACCTGTAGTCTACAAAGAATAAGGACATGGTAGCTAAGGATGAAGAGGATGCCCTGCAGGAGTCCTAAGCAGTCTATTTTCCTTTGTATCCTCTCACAGGGCCTAGTAAAGAATATATAGGAAAAAAAACACTTTCATTAAATGACTTTGTTTTGAACACAGAGAAATAGTGTATGTCGGCCTTTTCGCCAAGCACTATAGGAAACACTAGGGGATGGGGAGGGCTGAACCCGTGGTAAAGGGTGCTTTGAGGTCCTTGCATCATGTTCTGCATTTGGCCATTAGATCAGTCTCCAGGGTCTTGATAATGCTCTGTGTGCTGTCTTCCCTGTCTCCTTCAAAAGGTTGCTACCTGCAAGCGTGCTGTTCCTGGCATTTGCTGTTGCCCAGGAAGCTACAGACAGGTGACAGGAACGGTGCCTATGAATAAGTCCATTCATAATGAGGGCCAGGGAAGCAGCTCTCTGTCAAAGTCACAGATTCCATGAGTCAACCCTTTTTGCAATTACCATGCAGACAGTCTTAACACAATCTCTTTGAGTGACTTCTATAAGATGACACCAAAGCCCTGAGACACCTCGGGGATGACTCAGTGCCCTTGACTCGGGGCCAGTCAACTTGATGTTCGGTGTTTCCTGTGATTAACTCCTTTCCTTATTTCACCCCATTGCCTTTACATTGTAAGGTTCCCCAGAATGACATTTTAGCCCTTTTGAACAAAATTTAATCTCTGGTACCTCAGGAGTTGTCATCTTTGGCCACAAAAGAAAAAATTTTGAAAACTTTAATAATTGAAATATGGTAGTACAATGAGAGAACTTCCCCAGTGGAGGTCTGATGAAAAAATATCCCCAAAAATATTAATGGAAAAGTACACAGAGCACAAAGCCAGTGTTATTTAAATATTATGATTGTGATAAATATTTAGTTCATGTTAATATACTGGGTAAAATTAAAAACAATGAGGTACAGAATTAATCATGAGTCTATGTGGTGAGTTTAAGTGAAAGGTTATTCTCTAAAACAGATGGCGTTAAAAGGAAAAGATTAATTTCTGCATTTTAGCCCCTAAAATGTTGAGAAAGCATAAAATAATTACTGTTTTATAATATGTGCACCATGCCAGACGCTCTGTAGGCAATTTCCATGGATTATTTTATTTGATGCTCATAAATAACCCATAAAGTGGATAACAGTACTATTCCCACTTTTAAAAAATGGGATTTGAGGTTTTTTTTTTTTTTTAGCATTGATGCTAGATAAAGGAACATGGTTTCTATAAGAAACATTCAATAAATATTCCATAAATAAATGAGTAAATGACTTATCGATGGACTATCCCAGTCCTGTGCAGGCTGACCTTGGCAACACCTCCAGTTCCACACATCTGAGAAACGACAGAGAAGCAATTTAAAGACCCAGTTTTCCAGGACATCACATGTATCTCCTCTCCAGATTTCAGTTATCTTTTTGCTGTATGACTTTCTACGTTCTGTGGAGCCCAGGAAGCTGAGGGCACTAGTGGGTCCACTCAGGAATCCCAGTTTGGATTTGAGTTTTTCTGATTCCATGCCCTTTCCATGGTAGCACCTGCCTCCATTCTTTTCCATTCTAGTATCTCTCTTGATTTTCTCCACTTTAAGTTGGAAATATCAAATGCAGTGTTCCATTTAACTCCCCTGGCTTCGTATCTTTTATAGGTCCTTGCACAGGATAGGTGCATAGGAGTAAGCTGGTGGCACTGGCAACTCAGCACCCCTGGAAGCTCAGCAGAAGAGGTTTCTCCTTTCAGCCACTCTGTGGCCCAGTGTGCTTGGGAAACTGTCTCTGCCGCCTCCTCTGTGTAAACTGGGATAGTCCAGCAACCTGTGGGGTAAGTCACTAATGTGACATATTATTTTGACTTTTACCTTATTACAGTTCAGCTTCTACTAAGACTTTGGGAATTCGGATTTGAGCAATTTGTCTCAAAAATAGCTCTTCTGTCACATATCAGTCCCAAGCAAGACCATCAAGACCCTCCCTCTGCTGCCCTATAACTACCTTCATCTAACCGTTCCTTGTCTTTCTTGGCCCTTGAGTCTTCAGCTACCCACTTTAGGTTAGAACACCTTCTACTGGGTCCCAGCCACATGCGGTAAGGCCACGTGGATTATCCAGTCAATGGCCCCAGCAAGTTCCCTAGCAGCCAGCCAGCATCACCACCCAGACACATGCCAAGACAGTTGTTAAATGGAACGCTGCATTCAGGTCACTAGCTGGGAAATTCATAACTACTCCCTTCCCTGCCTGGACCTTCTCTCTTCCTGCAACCACTTTTCAAAATTTACTCTTTCCGTAAAGCTTCAGAGTATGATTTTGGATATTGGAACAATCAAATTACATCAATACATAGACAAGAATTGTGAGGTTTAAGTATGATATGATACATTTAATGAGCTTAGCACAGTACTTGGCACATAAAATGCAACCAAACAGAGTTCTCCATATTGTCATCATCACCAGTGTTACTATCATCCTTATCACCAAAGGATGCTTATTAAGTACATACTTATTTGCAGTGCAGAACTCAAAATTGTAACCCATAAAATGAGCAAGATTAATGAGCTATACAGGACTGATCCCACCCCTCCTTTCTAGAAGAAGCATCATTTAATCAGGTAAATGTGTAAACTGGGATAGTCCAGCAACCTGTGGGGTAAGTCATTAATGTGACATATTATTTTGACTTTTACCTTATTACAGTTCAGCTTCTACTAAGACCCCATACATCTGTGTTCACAGGTAAAGCTCCACCCCATACATCTCCATACATACATCTGTGTTCACAGGTAAAGCTGACGCCATCCCACTTATGGGAGAAGGCCTCTTTAGTCTGAGAGTAATCCCATCCCTGTTATTACTAGCTGGTTCTGGAGTGAGTGTGTGAGTACCCTGGCTCTGAGGATGGAGAATTCCTGCAGAGGGAATTTGGAAAAATCTTGTCACTCCTAAGAGCTACTGAGTATTCTCTCAGCTGGGGGTGGTGGCTCACGCCTGTAATCCTAGCACTTTGGGGGACCAAGGTGGGCAGATCACTTGACGTCAGGAGTTCCAAACCAGCCTGGCTAACATGGTGAAACCCCATCTCTACTAAAAATCCAAAAAAATAATTAAATGGGCATGGTTGCGGGCACTTGTAATCCCAGCTACTCAGAGGCTGAGGCAGGAAAATCGCTTGAACCCAGGAGGCAGAGTTTGCAGTGAGCTGAGATCTTGCCATTGCACTCCAGCCTCAGCAGTAAGAGCAAAATTCCATCAAAAAAAAAAAAAAGTACTCTCTTTTCTGACCCCAAGTATTTTTGTGTGCAGTTGTGACATCTAGAACTGCTGCATGGAGTGTGCCATGTGCCTATATTTAAAAGCATAACTAAAGATGGCGGAGTGAGGATATAGAAAAATACTTGGTTTTGTTGACATCTTTGATCCAACAAGTCAACTTATCTCTGGTCTTCTAGTTATACATGAAAATAAATTTCCTTGCTGTTTAATCCAAGTACCCCTAAAAAGATAACTGTAACTATTAAATATATAGACATAAAGGCAAAAATAGCAAAACCTGTTGAATATTTTTGGTATGCTGCATCCTATAGAAGATAAAATAATTAAAGAAAAGCAGACTCATATTTACTCTTATTTACCCAAAGATATCCTTTAGGTTTATCATGGGAGGTTGACTAAGACTGATAAAGTTTTCCACCCATCTGGCAAGAATGAGGGACATGCCCCCTCATGGAAACAAAAGTGAAATTCATTGTTCAAAGATTCCTTTTCTTAAACATTCTCCAGATGTCAGTCACTGTGTGAGAGAGGCACTTAGGATCAGAACTTATAATTTAGAGAATGAAAATTTACTGAGGTAACTCTAATACAAAGATAGACACAAGCAAGGTTATTGACTAGGCTGCATATGGGGACCCAGCTTGCAGGATGGGGGCTTGGGAATTTGAGAGTTAGCTTGGTGAGTGATTTGGGGTGGGAAGAAAAGAGAGAAGGATATTCTAAACTGATGTGTCCAGCAGATGTGAAACATTTTATTAAAGCTGTGATCTGTCAACACCATGAAAATGGTTCTGGATGGGATAGACATGTTAATAGATCAGAGAGTTGAGAGAGGAGTATTTGTATGGGTGCATTTAGTATTTTTAAAGGGTGGGATTCTAAATCTGCAGAATGATGAGGGGCTTCTCTTTTTGCTTTACAGATCTCTATATTTGAATTTTTATAGCAAGCATATTCATGTATCATTTATAATTTTTAAAAGAAAATAGAAATCTGTCTTTTGTAACTATAAAAGTAATATATCTGCATTAAGTATTTTAGAAAACATGGGAAAGTAAAAAGACAATAAATACTACCCTTTGGTATGCACCCTTCCTAACATTTTATATATATGTATATGTATATATGTGTGTGTGTGTATACATGTATCTATATGTATATATATCTCAGCTGGGCACAGTGGCTCAGTGGTACATATACATGTATATATATTGTCATGGTATATATACGTGTATATGTATATATGTGGTGTATATATACATATATGTATATATGTGGTGTATATATACATATATGTATATATGTGGTGTATATATACATATATGTATATATGTGGTGTATATATACATATAAGTATATATGTAGTGTATTATATACATATATGTATATATGGTGTGTATATACATATATCTGTATATCTATGTGGTGTATATATGTGATACATATACATGTGTATATATGTGGTATATATGTGGTGTATATATGTGTATATATGTATATATGTGTGTATGCATATATGTGTGTATATATGTATATATGTGCGTGTATATGTGTGTGTGTGTGTGTATATGTATATATATTTATTTATTTTGTTTTGAGATGGAGTTTGGTTCTTGTTGCCCAGGCTAGAGTGCAGTGGTGCAGTCTCAGTTCACTGCAACCTCCGCCTTCCGGGTTCAAGTAAATTCTCCAGTCTCAGCCTCCCGAATAACTGGGATTACAGGCATGGGCCACCACGCCCGGCTAATTTTTTGTATTTTTATTAGCGATGGGGTTTCACCATGTTGGCCAGGTTAGTCTCGAACTCCTGACCTCAGATGATCCACCCATCTTGGCCTCCCAAAGTTCTGGGATTACAGGCATGAGCCACCGCACCCGGCCTATATATATATATATATATATATATTTTTTAACAAAAGATTATACTCTATGTCCCGCATATCCTGGTTTCTCTTCATTGTCAGCTGTGGTAATTTTAAATTAAGTCTGCAAATTGATGCTCCTCTCTTCAAAGGTGAGGGGCCTTATTCCCCTGGCCTGAGTATGGGATAGGCTTAGTGACTGGCTTCTAACCAACAAGCATGCTGGAAATAGTGGGGGGTTAATGCTGAGGCTAGGTCAGAAAAAGCATACGGCTTCTGTCTGGCACTCGCTTGTTCTCTCTTTTTACACCTGCCCCTGGGTCCCAGCCACATGCTGTAAAACCATGCAGGATTATTTGGTCAATGGTCCCAGCAAGTCTTGTAGCAGCCAGCCAGGATTACCACCTAGCTATGTAACAGAATGTACTTAGGCATGTGAGAGAATGTACCTCTAATGAATCCAAGTCCCAGATACTTCGGGATAGAGATAAGCTGTTTCTACAGTGTCCTATCTGAACTCCCAATCTGCAGAAATTGTGATAGATGATAAACAATTATTGTTTTAAGCAACTAAGCTTGGGGGTAATTTGTTGCACAGCAGCAGATAACAAATGCACCAATATATCCTAGACATCTCAACATTAACGTATGTAAATCTGCATCATCATTAAATGGTGTGGCCAACTGACATTAGCCAATCTGGCCATGTACATGCCTGAAGTTCTCTTTGGTAGAGATTGGTAGCTACAGAAAAGTTTGAGATAATGAGAGTTAGCTATTCCCCTCACGAATGAAAACAAGGTGAAATTCACACACACACGCATACACATGCACACAAAGAGAAAGGATCACAAAAATAGTCATGTTATCTATTTCATGAGCTGGGGGAAAGCCCAACTCTAGGTCTTTCGCCATCATGCAGAAAAGTTTCACATAGCCAATGCAGACTAGCATGGAATTCAGTCAGCCTGGGCACCAGGAAAGTGAATCCAGACCCAACTGGAGTGCTGTCTAAAGATGAACCTGAGTCTAAACTGGCCCCTGGATTTCGGGATGGAATCTCAAGTGTCATTGTAGGCCACAGGCCTTGCTCAATTCTTATGTTCTTTTTCAGGCAAATATAGTATTTCAAATAGTTCATTAGACCCAATCTTCAATATGACTGATTTTGCCAATAAAGACCATTCCTAAGAATCACTCCAACCATTAGCAAAGCCTCCGCGTTTGATGAAGAGGTAGGAAAGAGGATCCTGACAGTGGTCACACTGGGTGAGAGCTTCCTCATGACAGTGTTAGCTGACCACTCCACTGGGTTTAAATTTCAGAGGGAGCCAATGGCTATACTTAGGTATAACTTAACACACCATATATGGTGAAATATTTTAAAACAAATATAGATATCCTTGCAAACAGCTACATGGCATTCCATTGTATGGCTATACCAGACTTTATTGTGCTGTCTTCATTTGGTAAACATTTATATCATGGCCAGTTTTTATAGTATTATAAACAATGTGGGGATGAACACCCTGACACAGACACTTTTATGTGCTGTACCTGTTATTCCTTGAGATTAATTCCTCCAAGTGAAATTGCTGGGTCAAATGACATGTATATTGCCCAATTCTCAAAATGTAATACAGCAATATATGAGAAAGTTAGGTGAAGTTTTCAAAAGAAACTATACTTCAAAACTAAAGGCAAAGGAAACCAAAAGGAAGCCCCAAACAGGAAAAGTAAAAAGATCATCATCCAAAAGACCACTAGGGTGGCTGAACAGTAGAAAGGAGAACTGTGTTTGTGATATCAGTTTGCAAAACCGGAAGAGAGTCTCTGGCATGCACTGAAGATGCTTTCTCTTTGAAGAGGAAAGAGCAGGTTGGCTTTTATGCCTCACGGGGTCCATATTACACAGTAGAATCATACATAGCAGATTTGGGGGAAAGCTATACATATTTATGAGGGGAGTCTTGTGTATGCACACTGAGTAAACACATGTAACACACACCTCAGTTTAGGGCAGGGTTTTAGATTAAAATGAGGTGGAATTTGGCTCTGCGTCAAAAGGTGAACTATAGAACACAAAGACGAGTTTCTGTGCCGTCTCTAGATCTGGCAGGAACTGGCTTCAGGTCTGCAGTTGCTTATCAGGAAAGAATGTTTGCGAGATGGTCCTCTGTTCAGTCAGAGTTGTACGAGTCTGGGTTGTAAATCAGAGTTAGGAAGTATCTGACAATTTTCTTGATAGCTCCTACTGTTAGGGAGTTTAGCAAAGTGTGTTTTTTCTTGCAGCCATAGGAATTCAGGAAGTTGCCATGCAAGCCCAGCCCTGAGACCTTAACCTGCAGGTAACTTTTGTTTCCTAAACCTTAGGATCTGTCTTCGTTAACAAAGGGACATCTATTTTGGTGTCTCAGATCACAGAAGTCAAAGAGGTTTCAGACTCCCAATTTCTACATGTAAGTTTGTTTCCCTCCCTGGTTTCACGAGAATTCCCTGACCACCCCACCCCCATTGCCTGCCCCGTCCATCCCTCTTCCTGGACGGATCAGGTATAGGGTCCTATGGCTAATGAGTGCGATCATTTAGAATTAGGGCTTTCCCTTTGAAGTCCCACACTTCTATTATTTCTTCCTCTTTCTTCCTCAAGGAGGACTGGGAACTAATATCAGGCTTTCTCCATCCTTAGGTGAAGGAGCCCACACAGTTCCTTGAGGGGAAGTTAGCATAATGGGAGAAGGAAGACACAAGCCCTGCACTCCCAGCCAAAGACGGATGAGCCCCTTTCAGTCAGGACTCCTGGGAAGAAACAGTTTAGGTTCGGACAAGAACAGTCCAGTTCCAAGTTTTCAATGGAAGAAAACGATTACACTCCTAAATCACCAATTAAATCTTCTTTGCATGCCTGAGACCCATTTACATAAATTTTGCCCCACTTTAAAACAAAGGAAGAACAAACTTCCAGCTAGGAAAGAACACACAGGATTTGAAAAGCAAGCCGTCTCAGGTTTCCTCAAGGCAGGATCTGGTACAAAGAGATAAGAGTGAAATCCTTTAGCCCCAACTCAGTTCCTAGGGGAAAAATTGCTTGTTTTATTCACTGTCCTACTTTAAACTGCTGGCCAACTACACCACTGGTTTAATTCATTTCCACTTAGAAAAGGAGAGAGAGAGAAGAATGCTGGCAGTGCCAAGCAGCTCCTAGACAGGATGGACAGATGGACAAGGACAGGACCAGAATGTTTTCTCATCTCTGCATCCTTAGTTTCCAGGCTAGGTCTGACCGGTGTTTCATAATCAATAGACATTTATCACTGAATGAATGAATGCTTGCTAAGCCTTCATCATAGTACTTATGCAGCAATTTACCCCAGGTCTTCCTCCCCACTGGACTACCAGCTACCCGATAGAAATGGTAGTCACAGTCTCTTCTGTGTCTCTTAGCAGAGCTCCTGTTACAGCAGGTGCTTCAGGAAGCTTTGCTTGATGAAAGAGTAGATGGCACAAGGAGAAAGTTCATCATCAGAGGTCCGGTTCCCAGTGGAGAGCAGGCACTTTAATCAAAATTACACATAAATTGTTTCAGCATTCATACACACTGTAAGCAGCCCTCCCCCTGCCACTGCCAGCCCCCCAGCAAAGAGGAAGGTAAGCAGCCTCCTTAGGGCTAATGCCATCTTCAAAACTCAGGAGTGGCCTCAAGTTGCCTCCTGACTTATTAGACAGGTCCAGGCCCAGATGAATGAATGAATGAACGAACAGATACATCTTAATAGCAATATGAAGGGAAAAGATCTATGCTAAAGGAAAACTCATTTAAGAGCTCATATTGGGCCTGACTCATGAAGGTTATTCATTTGAATGCAGGTTTGTTTATTATTAGACTTTCTACTGGTTTTGGGCACAGTTGGAAAATTGTTAACTCTAAATTGTAGACTCTTTTGGGCCAAAGACATACATTTCATCATTGGTTTTGTAAAATGCTGGTGCTTTAATACATCAAAGTACTTATTTAATATATTCCCCTAGTGATCTGCAATTGTCTGCTAGCTAATGCCTGTCAGAAATCACATTATTTATTTGTGTATTCATGTCATAGGAAAGAGAGGTAGGAAATACTTTTATTAAACATGCACTAGATGTTATGCATTGTCCTTGGTGCTTCGTGTACAACATTTATTTATTGCTTAAAATAACCTATGAGGTAAGAATTACATATTCCCATTTCACAGACAAAACAGACTCAAGCAGACCAAGGAGCTTATGCAAAGGTCCAAAGTTGCTAGCATCAAGGCTAGAGTTAGAGCCATTTATTTCTGACTTCAAATGCTCTATCCTTTAGGCATTTTATAACAGCAAAAGGTTAAGGGAACTGAAATAACTGTCCAAACATAGAGAAATCATTAAATAAACTAGAGTATATTTGGTTAGTCAAATATATTACAGCCATTTTTGCTTATCTTTATGAAGACTAATATTAAAATAGTCTCATAAGATAGTCTTAAGTGACAAACTCTGAATAGAAAATGACAAAATAATTACAGTTGAATTTAAATCAAACATGTCATCAAAGGCACCTAAAACCTGCACACAGCGGAAAAAAGACTGGAAGGAAATATACAACTAATAGGGTAAAGTTTTTTGCTACTTTAAAAATTATTTTATCCGTATATATTTTTGCACGTGGAAGCCACAATGCTGTATGGAAAAAACAATGCATTAAATTCTACCATTAAAACAATTATATCATTAAATTTATTCTATTACAATCTCAACTGAGAAAAAAACCCACGATTATAAAATCACAACCTCACTCAAAAATGTGTCCATTAATTGGCCAGGCATGGTGGCTCATGCCTGTAATCCCAGCACTTTGGGAGGCTGAAGTGGGTGGATCACTTGAGGTCAGGAGTTCGAGACCAACCTGGCCAAAATGGTGAAACCTCATCTCTACTAAAAAATACAAAAATTAGCTGGGCGTGGTGGCAGGTGCCTGTAATCCCAGCTACTCGGGAGGCTGAGGCAGGAGAATCACTTGAACCCAGGAGGTGGAGGTTGCAGGGAACTGAGATCGGTGCCATTGCACTCCAGTCTGGGTGATAGAGCGAGACTCCATCTCAAAAAAAGAGTATCAATTAAAAAAACAAAAATGCTAAGAACTGTTAGACCCAGGTTGACATGGCCTGACCCTCTTCTGCAAACGTCTCCAGTCTTGGTTAGTGGCACTAATACCTCCTGTCCCTATTCCCCAGACACCAGCTCTGTGGAGATTCTTACAGCTTTTCTTGGTGTTCTCTGTATCCTTAACACTTAATATAGCGTCAGGTACATAGGAGGTGAGTTTTAACTTGAGGAGGCTCAAAAATAGTAGTATTGGTATTTCGTCCCAGAATTAAATGTGCTCACACAATCCTGGATAGAGATGGAAGACTGCAGGCCCCCCTTACAAAGGCCTGTGCAGCGCAGCCGAAGAGTGTTGGAGGCACCAACAGAGGCCTCTGGCAGAGGTGAGCTCTGCAGAGGGGAAGGAGCTGGCCCCCGGCCTCTGTCCCTCTCTCAAACTCACCCATCTGGTAAGCCTCTCCTTTTCCCCAGACAGCAGGAGGTGGGAAGAGGACCAGGAGTGTGGCCCCAAAAGAAGTACATCAGAGACGGAAACATGAGGACAGGGACTGGTGCCCAATCTCCTGTGGGAGGCAGGGAGGGAGGGAGGGAGGTAGGAAGGGAGGGCGCAGGGAGGAAAGGAAGGGAGGGAAGGAAGGGAAGCTTTCTACCGGAAGTAGCCCTGGTTGGCACACAAGCTGTACCGTGCTTAAGCAGTATTGGAGAACAAGAAGAGGTCGGGATGTGGGAAGTAGCCCCGGGTTATCAGAGACTCAGAGGAACTCACAGACACAGAGTCTGTGTGACACATTTATTTTTGATCCAGCCCTTGGGTTCATGGTTCCTATTTGAACCTTATGGCCGGAAGCAGAAACCAAGGAGCTGCTTTCACCAGGCACTCCACAGGGGCAGGACCCGGCCTTGTCACTTGAACGCTCTGATGACAAGTCCACGTGGCTTTGGTTAATTGGGAACCACGCGCGGAGGCCAGCACCGCTTTGGCAACCGGCCAGGACTCCGTGGCCTTGGTCCGGAGGTCAGCGCTCTCCCGGACACGTGCGCAGGTCAGGCAGTGGTGAGGCAGCGCCCCCACGTGGCGCTTGGAGGCAGAGCATCTGGGGAAGTTCTCGATACCCTGCAAGGGACACGCCATGGCCCCCCAGAAATATTTGGGTGGGAGGATATTTTACAGAAAACAGAGGCCCTGAATTATTCATTTAGGGGCAAACACCTACAAAATGTGAGTTTTAACTATTAACGAAACCCCATTAAGTTAGTAAGCCCTGTTAAAAAGTTAGATTCAACTTAAAACTGAGGTATCCATCCACTACCGTATTTTCTTTTTCTCTCAAAAACTACAATGACAGATTATTTTTGTTGTGTTTCATTTTGGTTTTTCTAACAAACTTTCAGAAAGAATACTTGAATATTTCTCAGAAACCGGCTGTGTGACTTTAGACAGCAACATTTCAACATAGCTTCCATCTCCTCTAAAATAATGACATTAAACTCCATGATTCCTAATTTCCTTCCAGCTCAAAAACATACTGATTCTAGGGTGCATAACATGCTTTTCTTTATAATTTATATTACAGTATCATAATTTCATTAAAAGTGGTCTAGATGACAGGAAAGAGAGTTCCACTCATTCTGACTTATGCTAAGGAAGCACATTTCCAGGAAATAAATAAGAATCTTGTGAGGTGCCAGAAACACAAGCTGAAATACAGCCAAGCCCCAAAGAGAGGAAACCCGAGGCTGCTTCCTGCGTCTCTCTCATGGGCCATGAGGGCCCCTCACAGCTTCTGCTCTTGTGAGCATATCTGACCCATTCTACCCCATCTCTAGCAGCCAGCTCTCCCTTTGAACACATACCAGGACTCCTGTTTTCTCAGAACCCCAGTTTGCAGGTGGCCCATAGTTACCACCTGGGCCCTGAGTCTGTGTGATGAAGTAAGCTCAGCTCCCATAGCCAATCCCCTCTCAATTTCCCAGTTCCAAAATCCAGGGAAAGAAATATGATTGGTGTAGCTCACCTATGGAGTCCGACTTCGTAGTATAGATCATTAGCAGTCTGTGATTGGCTGTCCTGGGGGGCAGGTAACTGCCTCTGGTCCAGTCAGGTGGGAGGGTAAGCTCATATAATATAAAACATGGCCACTTAATTGTGGTGGGGCAGATTCTGTTAGTAAGGGTTAACATCAGACTGTATAGACATGTGCTGTCAAATAAGACAGTCACTAGTCGTGTGTAGAATTCAAATTCATATTAATTGGAATAAAATTTAAAAATCTGTTCCAGTTTACACTAGCCACATTTCCTGCTCAGTAACTATATGTGTGTCTAGTAGCTACTACATTAAGGACATTCCCATCATTGGAGAAAGTTCTGTTGGACATCACTGACCTCTAGACAATAGAGCTATCTAGGGGAGGTATTAAATGTAGAAGATGATGTGAACAGAGAATTATTTTACTATCTTGTTTTCTATCTTGATGTCACAACTTAGATTCTTAGAGTCCTTGGAGAAGCATAACATAGGCAAAGCAGATTAATTTTTCTCATGTACTAGATGCTTATTGAGGATCCTAAGGCAGCCACAGGGACATTCTATCAGCTTTCACTTTCTCAAACAGGAAGAAGCTATTTCCTGGGCTGTGGCCTGGGTCACTGATTCTGGATCAGCAAGATCTACAGAGACACAATGGGAAAAGTTAGAATATACATTTTTTAAATTCATGTGTCCCTTTCACAGAAGAAACAAATAGAGTTAAAGCTGTGGGATTTGGTACCTGTTCAAACGGGTTTCATCGTCTCCTCCATTAAGGTGACTCTCAAAAAGCAGTCTTGAAATAGGATGGTGTAGGCACTGGAGGCACAGTATTCAGTCACAGCAGAATAAGAAAAGCAACAAATAGGTCAGGGCCCTATTGCTTCAACGGTATTTCCTCTTATTTTTTGGCCAAAGCATAACCAGGGTACCATTCACTGAGTCCTGGGGGTGGTAGGGGTTATGGTGATATTCCTCACTAGCTGGTTCCTACGGAGTGACTTTGCTCTATGATCTGCTTCTTCATCCTCGGGCCTGCCTTGGCTGCTGCCTATTTACCAGCCTGGCTCTCCAGCCTCATGTCTTTCCCAGGAACCCCTGTACATAGAGAAGACAGTTTCCCCTCAGAAGAACTAAAAAAATCACATGAGCCTGAACCTGCTAGGGGCTATCAGTACACTATTTAAAGAGAACCTGATAGAAGTGCATCAAACTGAGGCACGACAGAGAAAGAGGGGAGGGGGAGAGAGAGGGAGAGAAGGAGGAAGTAGTGAGTGGAGAGATGCGTTACAGTGACTTCATTTGTACTCTTGGATTCACCGATGCTGGAAGTGGCCCCGAGGACTTCCAGGTTATGTCAGCCAGTACATTTCCTTTTACTCGAAGGAGTATGAGCTAGGTTTCACTTGCAGCCAAAGGAATCTTCATTTCTCCACATCCTGAAGCCAGCTAATGACAGCAAGGAAAATGAAATAATTTATACTAAGTTATAAATTACTCAGGGCTTAATATTTCCTGCTTACTCCAAGATTAATTCAGGTTTTGGAAAGCACTCTGACGACTTGATGCCCTCTTTCTATATTGCTCCGGCTATACTATTTTGAAAGCTATTTCTCCCTCTCTTTCTCTGTCAATAGAGTTTAATTTTTAGGGCAGTTTTAGTTTTACAAAAAGGATGAGCAGAAAGTACAGAGTTTCCATACACTCCTCTCCCTGCTCTCCAGTTTCCCATAGCATTAACATCTAGCATTGCTGTGGTATATGTACTACAATTGGGCCATTATTGACATATTTTTATTAACTAAAGTTTATGGTTTACATTGAGGTTTACTCTTGGTGTTGTAATTTCTATGGGTTTTGACAAATGAATGTTGTCATATATCCATTACAATATCATACAGAAAAGTTGTTCTGCCCTGAAAATCGCTTGTCCTCTGCTTATTCATCTCCTCCTCCCACACACCCCTAATCCCTGACAACCACCGATCTTTTTCACAGTCTCTATCTATAATTTTGCCTTTTCTAGAATAGCATATGTTAGAATCATACAGTCTATAGCCTTTTCAGATTGGCTTCTTTCACTTAGGAATATGCATTTAAGTTTCCTTCATGTCTTTTCGTGGTCTGATTACTCATTTCTTTGAATTGCTGAATAAGGGCTCTATGACCTGCTTCTTCATCCTCGGGCCTGCCTTGGCTGCTGCTTTTTTACCAGCCTGGCTCTCCAGACTCATGTCTTTCCCAGGAACTCCTGTACATAGAGAAGACAATTTCCCCTCAGAAGAACTAAAAAAATCACACAAGCCTGAACCTGCTAGGGACTATCATGACACGATTTAAAGAGAACCTGATAGAAGTACATCAAATTGAATTGCTGAATAAGGTTCCATTCCCTGGAGGTACCACAGTTTGTTTATCCGTTCACCTACTGAAGAACATCTTGGTTGTTTCAATATGATGCAATTAGGAATAAAGCTATAGATTAGATGATTCTTTCTGTTATGCCCTGTATGCCCTGCCTGTCCTATTTTGAAAGCTGCTTTTCATTTTTCAAGAGGCACTCAGATGTCATCTGCCTCAAGAAGCCTTCTCAGCTCCTCTGGAAGGTGTTCCTCACACCTCTCTCCCTTCCTTCCCTGTAAGAGCACTTCTTCCACGTTCTGTAGTCGCACTATCACGTGGTTGTGTGGTTTCTTTGTGTCTGTTCCCCACCAGAGCGAATTCTTTCAGAATGTCTTACTCTTTAGTGAGTTACTTAACCTCCTTTGGCCTCAGTTTCCTTGTCTGTAAAGTGAAGATAATTTTTATTGTGAGAATTAAAGAAGCATATATACACACATGCCCCATCTAGCATAAATGTATATATTCTAAATATACATATATATTTAGGATAGTACCTGGCACACAGTATACACTATAGAAATATTCTTTTCATTGCTATTAACCTTTGTACCCATAGCAACCAGCATGTAGATGCCCCTTAATAAGTAAATTTTGGGCCTGGTGCGGTGCCTCATACCTGTAATCCCAGCATTTTGGGAGGCCGAGGCAGGCGGATTGCCTGAGCTCAGGAGTTCATGACCAGCCTTGGCAACATGGTGAAATCTCATCTCTACTGAAATACAAAAAATTAGCCGGGTTTGGCGGTGCACACCTGTAATCCCAGCTACTCAGGAGGTGGAGGCAGGAGAATTGCTTGAACCTGGGAGGTGGAGGTTGCAGCAAGCTGAGATCATGCCACTGCACTCCAGCCTGGGCGACAGAGCATGACTCCATCTCAAAAAAATAAAAAATAAATAAATACATACATACATTTTGAACCAATAGTTTCCTTGTGGATATTTGTTGATATCTGACCAGATGTGATTTATAATTTAAAATCATAATAACTATGCCAGAATATCAACACCTATTATTGTAGGGATTTTTCTCATGTGATTACTCAGCAATTTTAATGAAACCTGTAGACGTTGGGTTAAGCTGCTTCTGTGAGGAGGGCATGACCAGAGCTAATGTGGCCTGGAAGAGAGAAAGAACTGGGGCATTTGCCACTTTCAGATCCACAAGCTTTCCAGATCCAGAGCTGCACTTCCCATTCCTCTGTCTTGATTCATTTCTATAGAATTGACACAAACTCAAAGGAAACCAACTCCAAAGGCTCTGGTGAGTAAACTAGAATGGCAGCTCTAATTTCCCATGAAGTCTGTAATTAGCAATGAGAGGAGGATGCTTAAACAACCCTGACCAGTTGCTGGAGCCGAACCGAGGCTGGAGCCGAACCGGGAACGAAGACACAAGGCAAATGGCAGTGAGAATAGCCTTTTATTAGGGTTTGCAGGCGAGGTTCCTGGGTCCAAGGGTGTGGGCCAAGGAAGTCGCGCTGAGGGAGGAGTGTAGGGGCCTCTTATAGCTGGTTGTGCAAACAGGGCCTGGGGGGTCTTGAAACTACTAGAGCAGGAGTTGAGTAAGGGTCATAAGGAAGGGGTCTTTGGAAACTGTTAACCGAAACTGCTGCTTACGAACTTGTGGAATGCAGGTGAGCTGCAGGTCATGGGGGAGTGTGGTTGCCCAGCCGGAACTCTGACGCATGTAAGTCTGCGGGTGTGTACAAGGGTGAAGGGAAGTCTCGAACAAAGGGCCTGCTACCCCGAGTGGCGCCGCCATGTCGGGTCTAGATCCCTGCCTAACAACCAGTACATTTATTTTCTGTTTGTAGGAAAACTCGATATAATAATCATACCTCTATCTGTGGGCTTAACCTGTTTCCTGGTTAGAGGAAAATGGAGTGAAACTCGCTGCCCGAGCAGTATTTCCGAGGCAAATTGGAAACGCGTTAAAGAGCTTTTATCAGATTTGTATACAACCTGTGCCATTTTTGTAAGGCATTTAGAACACATGAGCGCTTCCTTTACCTTCTCCCCTTGCCGCAAGGAATCATGACAGTTGAGCCCTTGTCAGTGTCTGCACCCAAGACTCCAAGTGGAACATGGAAATATGTCTAAGTTCAACTAATCTAACCACCTCACATTTTTGATATGGTAAAATGGAGATGCCTACTTTTTAAAAAAATAATTATTGTTTATTCTAAAAAAGAAAAACAAAACAAAACAGGATACATGTGCAGAATGTGCAGGTATGTTACTTAGGTATACGTGTGCCATGGTGGTTTGCTGCACGTGTTGACCTGTCTTCTCAGTTCCCTCCCCTCACCCCCAACCCCGCAACAGGCCCTGGTGTGTGGTGTTCCGTCTCTGTGTACATGTGTGGAGATACTTCCTTCTAAAGGTCACTGTGTGTTAAATGAGGAAGGCATCTGAAGCACTGGAAGACAGAGAGAGCCTGTCACAACTTCACTGCCCACGTTATTTGCTGGGGCAAGAAGGCCCTAGGATGAAAA
The DNA here is from genome assembly GCF_007565055.1 of Rhinopithecus roxellana. NCBI lineage: Eukaryota > Metazoa > Chordata > Mammalia > Primates > Cercopithecidae > Rhinopithecus > Rhinopithecus roxellana. The sequence goes on along the minus strand of NC_044556.1, from coordinate 102,168,356 downwards.
TTCAGCTCTTCCTGTTGAGTGTCGACTCCCAAATCCAGCTGGATTTCCTAACGTGCCCTAAGGCTTAGGCATAACCAGTTTTTCAAAAGTTGAGTCAAAGATGAAAATTTTTTGAAAATGAAATTCCTTTGGGCAACAACTGTGCTCGGGATTTAATTACTTTATAAATGAGCTTTGATCTCACAGCTTTGTGGCAGTCTTTCCACCACAACCACCCCCACCCACAGTTCTGCAGACTATGCCTAATTATCTTATCTTGCTAAGTCATTAAATATGCATTTGTTAAAGCCACTATCCTCCTCCTTTCTCCCTACCCCAAGAGATTTTATCATAATTACTGATTTAGTTTCTTTCATTAGATGATGATTAGTTTGTGAATCTTTTGTTTTGCTGACATATCTGTGTAGCTGGGTGGCCCTGGGAATTCTTCTGTGCCTGGATACCTGTTGTGGCCGCCTTCCATTTTCCTTCCAAAGGAGAAAATTAGTTCCTAGTAAGAGAGGTTCAAGCTATGCAGTTGGTTTAATCAAGCAGTTGCTGAACTGGTTAAACAATTAGTGTCTTAGCCTAGATTACCCTGAGGTCAGAGACTGGAACAAAGACTTGTGAGCAGGTAGTTTGCACCTCAATGTGTCAATGTGTAACGCAAATATTTGCATGTTATCCAGGGAGTGGAGTGAGGGACCAGGGAGAGGGAAACAGCAGGAGAGAAAGGCACTGCAAGAGCATTTTGCCAGGGCAGCCAGGGCTCCAGTGGGCAGGGGCTCCATCCCATGGCACTTTCTTTAATTTCTCCCCGCAACCCAACTTTACTGAGCTATAGTTGACTCAAAAAAGCAGTATATATGTAAGGTGTACAAAGTGATGATTTGATATGGATACACATCGTGAAATGATTACCACAATCAAGCTAATAAGCATATCTCTTACCTCACATAACTAGCTACCATAAGATCTACTCTTTTAGTAAATTTGAAGCACACAGTACAATGTTTTGAATTATAGACATCTTAAACTAAATTTGGCCTTAGGCTACCTTCACATTTTGAGTCTATACATAACGGACTGCAACCTAACTTAGTGCCTGCATGAGTCTATTCTCACATTGTCATAAAGAACTACCCGTGACTGGGTAATTCATGAAGAAAAGAGGTTTAATTGATTCACAGTACTGCAGGTTGTACAGGGAACATGGCTGGGAGACCTTGGGAAATTCACAATCATGGCAGAAGGGGAAGGGGAAGCGAGCACATCCTCACATGTTGGAGTGGGAGGAAGAGAGAGCAAAAGGGGAAGGGCTACACGCTTTCAAACAACTAGATCTCAAGAGAACTCACTATCTTGAGAACAGCAAGGGGAAAACTGCCCCCATGATCCAATCACCTCCCACTAGCTCCCTCCCCCAACATGAAGGATTAAAATTTGACATGAGAATTGGGTGGAAACATAGAGCCAAACCATATCAGAACCTAAACTCACTGAAAGCCTGACTTGGGAGTATACTCTTGTAACAAGTAGCTGAGGCTCAGCCAATCACAGCAGCTGAGGTCAGTCAGTCAATCACAGGCAGCTAACCAATCAGACCATCTGGAAAAATGGTAAATGCTGGCCTGCAACCAGTCGAGCTGTCTCTGGATCTCACTTCCATTTTCTGTCCAGAAATGCTGCGTGCCCACATTGAGGAGCTGAATCCTCTGAACCTGTTCTGGTTCTGAGGGCTGCCCAATTCTTGAATTGTCGTTTGCTCAATTAAACTCTGTTAAATTTAATGTGTTTGAGGTTTTTTTGTTGCTGTTGTTGTTGTTTTGTTTTTTTGTTTTGTTTTTTGTTTTTTTTTACAGTTATGCTGTATTTTAGATAACCAGAAGTCATTCATCTTATTAACTGAAAGTGTGTGCCCTTTGACTGACATCTCCCATGCCATTTTCTGAGAAGTCTTTCTGCATGCTCTGAACCGTCCTTCCAGGGGAAGACAAGGGCAGAATTTACTCATTGGCTCTGGTTCCCCATCCATCAAGCATGGCTGCGTAGGATATGACTCTTCAGATTGCAGGTGTCTGTGCTCCAGGGGGGTCACCTCTGGCATCTCACACTGCAGCATCAGAGAAGCCCAAGGCATAAAACAAGAGATACATGGCACAGGCCAGGCAAGCTGGTAGAGGCTTGCATAGAAGTACAGTCATGTGCTACATAACAACTGCTTCAGTCAACAAAACATGTATCATGGTGGTCCCACAAGATTTTCATAGAGGCCGGGCGCGGTGGCTCAAGCCTGTAATCCCAGCACTTTGGGAGGCCGAGACGGGCAGATCACGAGGTCAGGAGTTCGAGACCATCCTGGCTAACACGGTGAAACCCCGTCTCTACTAAAAAATACAAAAAAAGCTAGCGGGGCAAGGTGGCTGGCGCCTGTAGTCCCAGCTACTCAGGAGGCTGAGGCAGGAGAACGGCGTAAACCCGGGAGGCGGAGCTTGCAGTGAGCTGACATCCGGCCATTGCACTCCAGCCCGGGCAACAGAGCGAGACTCCATCTCAAAAAAAAAAAAAAAAAAAGATTTTCATAGAGCTGGGGACTTCCTGTTGCTTAGTGACATCTTGATGATCCTGACCCTCTTTAGGCCTAGGCTAATGTGTATCTTAGTTTTTAATAAAAAAGTTTAAAAGTAAACTAACCTATAAAATCTTTAAAAAATAGTGTGAAAGTTGATCCTATGAACAGGGTCATTCTTGTTATACTCAACTATATCAGAGTTGAGGGACCAGGAGGAAAAACCACTCAGGTTACATAACGTTGCTCTAGAAATGATGTTATTCTCTGCAGGGAAACTGCCTGTTGTAACCCAAAACCAGCTTTATCTATAGGTGCTGAGATAACTTGCTGCAGCTGTAGGACTAATTTTGCCGACTGCGACTGCCCATCCGTCGGAGCTTGCCAAAACCTTTCTAATACCAGTGAACTTTCTCTCAGGACCACACAAAACATCCCTTTTTTTTTCTTTATAAAACCCCCAACCTTCTCTTTGTTCTTTGGTCATACTGAAAGTTACCCAGACAAGGACATGTCTTTAACTGCATTTCTTATTTTTTTTTTTTTTTTTAAAGAGACAGGGTCTCACTCCATTGCTCAGGTTGGAGTGCAGCAGCGAGATAGCTCATGGCTCACTGCAGCCTCAAATTCCTGGGCTCAAACTATCCTCCTGCCTCAGCCTCCTGAGTAGTAGGATTACAGGCCATGCCACCATGCCTGGCTTATTTTTTATTTTTATGTTTGTAGAGAGAGTTCTTGCTATGTTGCCCAGGCTGGTCTTCAGCTCCTAGCCTCAAGCGATCCTCCCACTTCAGCCTCCCAAAGCACTGAGATTACAGGCATCAGCCACCGTGCCCAGCTCCTGAATTGCAATTATTTCTTCCAAAATAAAAATTTAAATTTAGAGATTTATCTCTACAGTTTTATTTTGATGTCAGCAGCAATAGAAAAAAAGCTTACAGAATAAGGACAAAAAACATTGTTTTATATGGCTATACAATGTGTGTTTTAAGCTAAGTGTTATTACTAAAGAGTCAAAACCTTAACAATTCAAGTTTATAAGGTGAAACAGTTTCAGTGACCTAAGGTTAATTTATTTAAGAAAAATACTGTTCGCAAACTTAGTGTAGCCTAAGTATACAGTTGGCAACAAATGTGAATCTGAAAGAGCCAATCTTTCAAATGCATCCCAAGTGGCTAAATGAGCCTACGTTTAAAATAGAGCCAAGTGGCCATTTGTTAACTAGGGATCACACAGGTACTGAGTTCCCTGAAAACCTGCACCTTTTTGTTATTGGGACTGTCAGAGTTCACCTAAACCAACCAATCACGGCTCACCTACCTTGGCCGATCAGAACTGAGTCGTATCACCCAATTAGGATTCAGCTGTATTGACCAATCAAAACTAAGCAAGTTTCCTCTTCATTGCGTACGTGGACTTGATTGGAAGCCCGGGTGGGAAATTTTGTTATAAAACCAGGGCCTTGTTTTTTTCCCTCTGGAACACCCCTTCGTTTTACACTTAAGGCTGTAAACGCTTCGCTGGAATAGTTTCTTTTCTCCATGTGTTTTTCAGGGAACTTGAGTTCACAGTGTTTACAAAGTCTACAGTAGTGTATAGTAAGATTCCAGGCCTTCAGATTCACTCGCTGCTCACTCACTGACTCACCCAGAGCGACCTCCAGTCCTGTAAGCTCCATTCATGGTAAGTGCCCTAGACATGTGTACCCTTTTCTATCTTCTGTACTGTATGTATTTTTTTTTTTTTACTATACCTTTTCTATGTTTAGATACACAAATACTTACCATTGTGCTACAGTTGCTTACAGCATTTGGTACAGTAACATGCGGCACGGGTTTGTAGCCTCATGGCTAAATGGCTCTACATCTAAGCTGGGTGTGCTGCAAGCTACAGCATCTGCGTTTGTTGGCACGGCGGTGAAATCGCCTAAGGACTCATTTCCCAGAACGTATTAAGTTATGGATGACTGCATAGCGATGAGAAGAGGGCACTGGAAATAGGATCGACATATATACTATCAGCCCTCTGTATTTTCTATTATTTCACAAGTGGTGCAGCCCTTCCTTAGGTCCTCTAGCTGATGACTCATTTTCAGCTGAAGTTTGGAAAGATAACAAGGGATTCCCCACACTGTTTAATGCTGCTCTGGGTGTTATCAATGATTTCAAAGAACATTGTAAAATTTTCCAAAATCATTTGAACCTGCTTTCTAAAGTCTGGGGCACACATTTGAACTATTAAGAGGAGTCATCAGTTGCGGAGGAATGTGTGCCTCATTAAGGCTAACAGTGGTGAGACGTCCCTCTCAGAAAGCATTAGGGAAGTTGGCTTAAACCACAATACTCATTTTGCCACCGTTCCATGGAAGCAAGTGACTGAAACTTCAGCCATTGACTCTGAATGCCCTTAACAGTAGGAAGCTGGATGATTTCAAATCCTGGGTGACGGAGGTAGTGAAGGAACGCTTTCTACAAAACAGAATGTTGGCCGGGCTTGTGGCTCATGCCTGTAATCTTAGCACTTTGGGAGGCCAAGGCAGGCGGATCACTTGAGTTTAGGAATTTGAGACCAGCCTGGTCAACATGGTGAAACCTTGTCTCTACTAAAAATTAGCTGGGCGTGATGGCTCCCGGTTACTCGGGAGGCTGAGGCAAGAGAATCACTTGAATCTGGGAGGAGGAGGTTGCAGTGGGCTGAGATCGTGTCATTGCACTGCAGCCGGGACGACAAGGCAAGACTCTATTGCAAACAAACAAAACCAGAATGTATTTGGGAAAATAATTTCCTTTGGCAATGTAGGAATTATTGCAAGCTTCTGAAGTGGCTTGACTGTGATTCAACCGAGCATTTTCAAATCTTTTCAGTGTAACAAAAGTAATTTAGAGTCTAAATTTAAATGTGAAAAGTCCTACAGGGCAGGCAGTTGATTTATATACTTATCACATTGTGGCTAATCATGTACTTGAAAAGCAAGAGAAAATTACACTAAGTAAGACAGGCAAGTATGTAAAGGCCAGGGTGTCTTCAGAAATCAATTACTTGACTCTGGTTAAAAATCACACTGATGCTAACAGACAGGAGAAGGTTCACATTCTGATGTAGAGAAAACATGACCTTCACCATCTGAGCTAAGGAAAGAGCACTGTGTATTGACCTGAGGCAAAACAATCCTCTAGCCTGGAAGAAATGGGAGCTAGTCACCTCATAAACTATAGGCACATGGTTGTAGTTCCATCAGCCTGTGATTTCTCTACCTCTGAGGATGTTTTTAGGAAGAGTGCAACATATTAGGATGATGTCGTGGGATATTAGCTTCAAATGATTCAGTCTAAGGCCATAAAAAAAGTTCAAATGTATTGCAATTTCTGGAGGAGAATAAGCTTTATAGTATCTCTCTATGCTGTGTCTAATATAAGAGAATGACAACTTGGTTGAAGTTGACATTCCAGATGATGCTGTGTGGTGGTGGTGGTGGGGGTGTAACAAAGAGGCAGAGGGGTTATTCACCGAGCGGATGTTTCAGTGAGGCAGGTGGCATGCATTGAAGACACAAGGTTGGAGGTAGGACAGAAATTAGAAAGGAATCTTTGTGAGACTAATGCTCTTTAAATAGTACAGAAGCAAAGACAGAAGGTAAAGTGTTGATGGAGGATAACCAAGGTCAAAACGTTAAGAAACAATGGCAATTGAGAAAGTTTACCTTAGAGGCTGGAAGCAATATATTGACAAGAAGGTTATGCTGAAGGGACATTCGTATGAATGAGGGATTTAACTGCAAGCTGTGGATATATTTGGCTGCAACTCAATAAAAATGATTATGGATAAGAAAAGAAAGACATGATTTTATTCCCTGAGTTTAACATTGGCAGTTCTGGAGTTAAAGATGTGGCAAAAAGTTTAGGATGAGCCTAACAGAAACAAGAAAAGATGCAGGGAGGGAAAGTGCTTTGGGATGCATCTAAAGAGAAAAGCAGCCTACCAACATCTTTATTTATTATTATTATTTTTTGAGATAGAGTCTTGCTCTGTTGCCCAGGCTGGAGTGCAGTGGCATGATCTCGGCTCATTGCAACCCCTGTCTCCGAGGTTCAAGCAATTCTCCTGCCTCAGCCTCTTGAGTAACTGGGATTACAGGTACCTGCCACCATGTCCAGCTAATTTTTTATATTTTTAGTGGAGATGGGGTTTCACCATGTTGGCCAGGTTAGTCTTGAACGCCTGACCTCAAGTGATCTACCCGCCTCAGCCTTCCAAAGTGCTGGGATTACAGGCATGAGCTGCAGCTAACATCTTTAAACTGTGATCCATTTCCTTCTTTACATTCTCATAAGGGAGATTTTAAAAATAATTGCTTCATAATTGATTTGGGTTCATTAGGTGGAAGACATGCAAATAATATGGAAGAGAAATTCCAGTTAAGGAACAAAAGAGAAGCTTTTAGAGGTTATGTTTCCAGTAAGCAAGTAAAATGATAAATGAGTAGAAAAGACCATAAACTTTATGTGCCAAAGGAAAGTGTCATCCCGAACACACACAATTTATTACAAGCCCATTGTGAAGATAGCTAGGATGTAATCTCAAACCGTAACCACAATTGGATTTTCAAAATTTTTTACTACTAAAACAACTAAAAGCACCAACGAGAATCAATGTGTTTGATTTACCATGTTTGAAACATGGATACAGACTACTAAAAAGTATGGCAAAGACTGATATTTACCAAGCATTGTTCACGTACATACTAATATTGGTGGCTTTATCATTTAATTCTCGTGACAATGCAATGAGGTAAGTCAATATCATCACTCTACAGAGGTGGAAACTGATGGGTTAGGAAATGTGCCATATTCTGTTGACCCCTGTGTCCAAAGTACCCAGCCTGGTGTCCAATAGAAAGGTATTTAGTAACTCTCTGCTAAATGAATAAATGAAGTAATGATACCTTGAGTCACACCTGAAATGCCTAATGCCAAATCTTTGAGGTCTCTGCTCTATTGCTTGTTACTAATACGACTTAGATGTAGTTTGAAATGTGAGTATCATAACATTAACAATCTTCAGCTGCCACCAAGACAAGCTACCTCCTTTCTTCAGTGCTTTGATGGATAATCAAATGGAATATCTACCAGAATAATCCAAACACCTATGGAGAGAGTAGACAAAACTTGCAATTTAGCCCTTCCCTCTTTTCCCAACCAAAAATTAGTATCTAACTTCAAGATAGGCTTAAAAAATTAGAGGAAATATACTTTAATGAAGTAGCTGGAAACCCTCAAATTTATGAATAAACTCCAGGGTATTCAACATTCGGGCAGTCATCACAGTGCTGATTTTTATTTTTATTTTTAGGGCAAAAGGGTAGGGGAGAAAATTGTGCTTACAGGAGATGAGTGAATGAAGCCACTTCAGAAACGTTTTAAAATATGAGCTGAGAAACAATAAACTCAGAGTTGTGGCAAGGAGATGTCCTGTCCACATTCATTCAGGCATCTCCTTCAAGTAAGCAGTCAACTTGTCTCAATGTGGTGCAACATGGTTGTATAATAGGAACAGAGAATGCCGATAGAAACTGGAGGTGATAGCAAAGCAGCGTCACGTGTGCTCCACTGGCGCCCTCTTCTGTCCACTGTAGTGATCCCTACAGAGACCTCTAGCTTGAACCCGCTGTGCTGATGCGTGCTGTCTATCTTTAGCTCTGTCGAAGTGCTTTTCCCTGGTGGATAATGCCTTTTCACATGGTGTTAATTAGGTTGAAAAGCTCCACTACCAACACTGAAACAAATTCAGTAGAATGCAGAATTCCAAGAGAACCCTGACGCCGTTTATATGGTTGTGTCTTCATAAGGAAAAGCCCCAAGATACTTAGGAGTTAATCCACAGCCTCATGCAGATTGAACCAAGGCCAATCCAATGGGTGGTGCCTTGCAAGACAGCCAAAACACCAGTCTTCCAGAAAACATTTGTAAGATAGAGCTTGAAACTTCTACTCGCATCACAAACTCAAATGGCAAGTCATTTGTTCCTTTAATATATATTGAGCATGTATAACTTATTGAAAATTATTATAAAAATTGCTGGATGCAAGCAGAATAAAGCAGTAACATTGACCTTCAGGAGTTCACCTTCTTATAAAAAAGGTTTGCTCAAAAAAACTTTCTGGCTGGGTGCAGTGACTCAGGCCTGTAATCCCAGCACTTTGAGAGGCCAAGGTGGGTGGATCACCTGAGGTCAGGAATTCGTGACCAGCCTGGCAAACGTGGTGAAACCATGTCTATACTAAAAATACAAAAATTAACTGCGTGTGGCAGCACACACCTGTAATCCCAGGTACTCGGGAGGCTGAAGCAGGAGAATCGTTTGAACCCAGGAGGTGGAGGTTGCAGTGAGCCGAGATCGTGCTACTACACTCCAGCCTGGGCAATGGAGCGAGACTCCATCTCAAAAAAAAAAAAAAAAAAAAAAAAAAAAGGCAAAACAAAAACTTTCATTAAAGTAATATTTAAAAATCTATACAAAGTACCTTAGAGAGGGAATCTGTTCCTCGTGGAATGGTAGCTAACAGCCCTGATCATCCTTCCCAGGGAAAACAAAAATACTAAAAATATAAAAAGCAACTTTGGCTTAAATAATCATTTTTATTAAAGTCTAATATACATACAGAAACATGTGCACATAATGGCATAGTCAGGTTATCACAAATGAACACACCTGTATAGCAACCACTCAAATCCACAGATGTAACCCTACTGGCATTTCAAAAGCCAGCCTGTGCTTCTCTGTGCTTCTTCTAGTTACAAACCCCTCCTTCCACCAAGTTGACTTTAAAGGTAATTTTTGCCTGTTGGGAATCACACAATATTTCTTTTCTTACGTCTGACCTTCTTTCTCTCCACTGTGAGACTCATCCATGTTGTTTTATGTGTGGTCATTTGGTTTTTATTGGTATATAGCATTCTATTGTATGAATATAGCACATGAAAAGAATTTACTTGTCTGCTCAGTTGTAGAATCTTTTCCTGTGGTGTTTAGCTATTATGGATAACCCACCTATGAAAATTATTACTTGCATCTTTTGTTGTACCTATATATACTTGGGTATATCTACCTAATGGTGGAATTTCTGGATCACATGGCATCTAAAGGATCACCTTTAGTAGGCACTAACACCCAGAACTATCAACTTATTAAAAACCCTTGATGCATTGGCAAGAAAGTAAGAAGAAGTTGAGATTTAAAAAAAAGTTCCTTTCCCCTTTCTCTCTCTCTCGTCCTCTCTCCCTCTCTCCCTCTCCTCTTCAATAATTCAACCTAAAAACCATTAGGTGGGGTGTCTAGGTGAGGAGGAGGAGGCAATGGTAGTGGCCCAATGTGGGGTGTAGGAACCCCAGAGGAGTGAGGAGGGCATCCCCCACTGGGGGAGCGAGAGTGAAGGTGTGGGCAACCCAGTGAGGGCTGCTGAGTGAGCAGCAGGGTGTCTGCCCCAGAAGGGGGTAGTGGCAGTTGTAACTGGCTGTAAGACAGCTGCTTAGGTGAGAGCAACCCAGCGCAGGTGAGGGGTCTGAGACTGAAGTGAGGAATCTATTCAAATAGAGGATGGTGTGGCTATCGGAGATTAGTTAAACAGAAGGACTATTGGCTCAAAAAGTAAATCTACTGAGGATTAAAGGGATCCAGGTTTGTAACTATTGGAGAAGGGAGTTACAGATTTGAAAATGGAGAAAGTGGAATGGACTCTGTGGTGTCAGATTGGAGTCGGAGGGGTCAGTGTGAATCCATGGTTTTTAATATATAGAGATAAATATAGATAGAACTGTGCATTTTATATTCTTGAGCTTTGTCTGCTATGAATGAATATTGTTTTGCTTCTTTCTTCTCCATCCAGATGCCTTTTATTATTTTTTTCCTTGCCTAATTTTCTTGGCTAGGAGATCTAGTATGAAGTTGAATAGAAGTAGCTAGAGCAGACATTCTTGTTTTGTTCTTAGAGTTAGGGGAAAGCATTCAGTCTTTCACCATTTAAGTGTGACGTTAGTTGGGGGATATTTGTAGATGCTATTATCAGATTGAAGAAGTTCTTCTCTTTCTTATTTGTTGGGTTTTTATTATCAAAGAGTATTGGATTTTGTTAACCTTTTTTGACATGTGTGATATTGTAAAATGTACATTTGGTCTTCAACCCCATTTCCTGTTTCCCGATATACAACTCATAAAACCCTGAGAATCATCGAAGTGATGACTTTTTGTATGCTAATGATTGACTGTTGGCTGGCAGCCCCTAGGTAGCTCCAAGTGGGACTGGTCACTGGAAAGACCAAGGCATGAGTAGAAGGTTGGGACTTTTAGCCTCACTGGCCAACAGGAGGGGGGAAGAAGGCTAAAAGTTAAGTTGATCACTAGTGGCCAATGATTTAATCAGTTGTGCCTATGTAATGAAGCCTCCATAAAAGCCCAAAATGACAGAGTTTGGAGGAGCTTCAAGAAAGCTGAATATTTGAGCTTCTTGGAGGGTGGAGTGCCAAGGAGGCCATGGAAGCTCCACAACCCTTCCCCCATACCTCGCCCTATGCATCTCTTCTTCTCTAGCCTTTGTAATATCCTTTATCATAAACCAGTACATTTAAGTGTTTCCTTGAGTTCCACGAGCCACTCAGCAAATTTGTCAAAACTGAAGAGGGGCCGGGCGCGGTGCTCATGCCTGTAATCCCAGCACTTTGGGAGGCCGAGGCGGGCAGATCACAAGAACAGGAGATCAAGACCTTCCTGGCCAACATGGTGAAACCCTCCTCTCAAAATTTTAGAAAAATTTTGTATTTTCTAAAAATACAAAAATTAACTGGGCATGGTGGCATGCACCTGTAGTCCCAGCTTCTTGAGAAGCTGAGGCCGGAAAATTGCTTGAACCTGGGAGGCAGAGGTTGCAGTGAGCAGACATCACACCACTGCACTCCAGCCTGGCGACAGAGTGAGACTTTATCTCAAGAAAAAAAGAAAAAAAAAAAAAAAAAAAACATGAAGAGGGAGTTCTGGGAACCCCAATTTGAAGCCAGTTGATCAGAAGTTCTGTAGACCCAGACTTGGAGCTGGTATCTGTAGAAGGGTACAGTTTTGGGGACTGAGCTCTCAACCTGTGGGATCTCACACTATTTCCACATAGATAATGTCAGACTCGAATTGGAGGACACCCAGCGGCTATCTGCTGCAGAATTGATTGCTTGCTTGTTGGTCGAGAGCAACCCCACACATTTGGTCACAGAAGTCTTCTGTGTTGATCTGTTGTTTTGCATAGAATAGGAAAAAGCACTTTGCGTTTTTCTTCACAACAATCTATTGAGATCCTGCTTGGGTGTATGGATGCTCCATTTATGTTTTAAATAAAGTTCCCATTTTCAGTCTTTTTTTCTGTATTTGGGGTAGTTTTATTGCTGTTTCTTCAAGTTCACTAGCCTTGTCTTATGCAGTCTAAACTTCTGTTAATTCTCTCTCGTGTATTTTTCACCTCAGACCCTATATTGCTATATTATTGTGCCTCTACTAATGTTAGTTTCTCTGTTGCTATCATAACAAATCCCCACAAATTTGGCATCTTAAAACAACAATCTAATCCTAGCACTCTGGGAGGCTGAGGTGGGTGAATCATGAGGTCAGGAGTTCGAGACCAGCCTGGCCAAGATGGTGAATCCCCATCTCTACTAAAAATACAAAAATTAGCCAAGCGTGGTGGTGGGTACCTGTAATTCCAGCTACTCGGGAGGCCGAGGCAGGAGAGTTACTTGAACCTGGGAGGCAGAGGTTGCAGTGAGCCACGATCACACCACTGCACTCCAGCCTGGGCGGCAGAGCGAGACTCTGTCTCAAACAAAACAAAACAAAGAAAAAACAACAATCAACAATCATTTATTAAACAAAAACATTTATTGTCTCCTAGATTGGTAGGTCAGAATTCTGGACTCAGAGTGACAGCTGTTTCTGTGATTTTTGTTTTACAAGATTGGACTCAAGAAATGGCAGGACTGTGCTCCTCTTTGAGGCTCTGGGGATGAACGCACTTCCAACTCATTCAGGACATTGGCAGAATTTTAGTTCCATGCAACTTCAGAGGTTTCTGCTTCCTTGCTGGTTATTGACCAGGGTCATTCTCAGCTTCTAGAGGCCACCCGATTCTCTGTTTTCCGACTCCCTTCCTCCATCTCCAAAGCCAACAATGGCTCCGGTTCTTTTTACATATTGACTCTCTAACATCTGCTCTGACTTTTTTTTTTTTTCCCTGCGTTTAGCCTGAGAAAGCTCTTGTAGGTGCTTCCTTTCCTGGCCTCAGGTAGTTTCCCTATGTGCTTCAGGGGCCAGTACTCAGCTGAAGACTGGAGGGGGACCCTTGGCCCATCATAGGGGTCTCTCTCCATTTCTCCTCCCTAATTCTTTCCCCCATAGAACTCTAACCACCTTGGCATCCCCAGACTCCCAGTGGCACCTCTTTAACTTAGGGTATTATTGCTGTTGTAGTTGTTTCATGTAAGAGAAACTAGTGGGCATGAATAATCTATTTATATTAATTTCAAATCCAGATAGTAAAAATTTACATTCTTCTAGAGAATTCGGTGATATCAAAGAATTTATCTTTGAACGTCGGTTTGAGGAAGCAGTGACCTATATGAAGAAATCCAGAATCTTCAGGTCTGATATGGGTTGAACTGTGTCCTTCTAACAGAAGATACGTTGGTGCCCTAGCCCCCAGTACGTACCACAGAATGTGGCTTTTTTTGGAGATGGGGTCTTCACAGAAGTAATCAAGTTAAAATGAGGTTATTATGGTGGGCTCTAATCCAATATGACTGGTGGCCTTACAATAAAGGGGAGACATGGACACAAGCACATACAGAGGGAGAATGACAATACCACATGGAGATGAGGGCTGGGATCTACAAGCCAAGTAATGCCAAAAACTGCCAGTGAGTCACCAAAAGAGAGGAAAGAGGCATGGAACAAATGCCCCCTCACAGCCTCAGGAAGAATCAATACCTACCAACACCTTGATTTCAGACTCTTAGCCTCTAGAGCTGTGAAACAATAAAGAAACTGTGAAACCACATGTTAATGGTAGTTACAGAAAATAACATGAATAAACTGGGCATTCAACATGTTTCTAAATCAACAAACTATAAAGGTATCAGTACAAAAATATTACCGACACCACAATGGAAATCTTTTGGAACATCACAAAATGATTTAAAGTGTTATCTGAAAAGAAGAGCATTAGAAAAGTCAGGAGGTTTTTTTGGTGAGAGGATGATGGATGGAGAACTTGACGTATTATATATTAAAACACATTATGAAATTTTAATTACTTAAAGGCATGGTCCTAATGTATCTGTTCAAACACACCTTTTTGCAAGTAATAACTCAGTTCAAACTAGCTTAAGCTATCATGAAAATGTTTTTTAAAAATTGTTATTTTAGGCTCATGAGGTACACGTGAAGGTTTGTTATATGGTTAAACTCATGTCATAGGGGTTTGTTGTACAGATTATTTTGTCACCCAGGTATTAAACCCAGTACCCAATAGTTATCTTTTCTGCCCCTCTCCCTCCTCCCACCTTCCACCCTCAAGTAAACCCCAGGGTCTGCTGTTTCCTTCTTTTTTTTTTTTTTTTTTTTTTTTGAGACGGAGTCTCGCACTGTTGCCCAGGCTGGAGTGCAGTGGCCGGATCTCAGCTCACTGCAAGCTCCGCCTCCCGGGTTTACGCCATTCTCCTGCCTCAGCCTCCCGAGTAGCTGGGACTACAGGCGCCTGCCACCTCGCCCGGCTAGTTTTTTGTATTTTTTAGTAGAGATGGGGTTTCACCATGTTAGCCAGGATGGTCTTGATCTCCTGACCTCGTGATCTGCCCGTCTCGGCCTCCCAAAGTGCTGGGATTACAGGCTTGAGCCACCGCGCCCGGCCTGCTGTTTCCTTCTTTGTGTTCACGAGTTCTCATCCTTTAGCTCCCACTTATAGGTGAGAACATGCAGTGTTTGGTTTTCTGTTCCTGCATTAATTTGCTAAGGATAGTAGCCTCCAGCTCTATTCATGTTCCTGCAAAAGACACGATCTCATTCTTATGATGCATAGTAGTCTGTGGTGTATATGTACCACATTTTCTTTATCCAGTCTACCATTGATGGGCATTTAGGTTGATTCTATGTCTTTTCTATTGTGAATGGTGCTGCAGTGAGCATTCGCATGTATGTGTCTTTATGGTAGAATGGTTTCTATTCCTCTGGGTGTATAATTTATATTCCTCTGGGTATCTACCCAGTAATGGCATTGCTGGGTCAAATGGTAGTTCTGCTTTTTCTCCTTGAGGAATCGCCCTACTGCTTTCCACAATGGTTGAACTAATTTATACTCCCACCAACGGTGCATAAGCATTCCTTTGTCTCTGCACCATTGCCAGCATCTATTATTTTTTTTGACTTTTCAATAATGGCGTGAGATGGTATCTCATGGTGGTTTTGATTTGCATTTCTGTCATCAGTGATGTTGAGCTTTTCTCATATTCTTGTTGGCTACATGTATGTCTTTTGAAAAGTGTCTTCGTGTACCTTGCACACTTTTTAATGGGGTTGTTTTTCTCTTGTCAGTGTAAGCTCTATAGATACTGGATACTAGACCTTTTACAAATGCATAGTTTGCAATATTTTTCTCCCATTCTGTAGGTTGTCTGTTCACTCTACTGATAATTTCCTTTGCTGTGCAGAAGCTCTTTAGTTTAATTAGATCCCATTTGTCAATGTTTACTTTTGCTGCCATTGCTTTTAGTGTCTTTGTCATGAAATCTTTGTTCATTCCTATGTCCAGAATAGCATTGCCTAAGTTGTTTTCCAGGGTTTCTCTAGTTTTAGGTTTTACATTTAAATCTTTAATCTACCTTGAGTTAATTTTTGTATGTGGTTTAAGGAAAGGGGTCTAGTTTCAATCTTCTGCATATGGCTAGCCAGTTATCCCAGCACCATTTATTGAATAGGGAATCCTTCCCCTGTTGCTTGTTTTTGTCAGGTTTGTCAAAGATCAGATAGCTATAAGTGTATGGCCTTATTTCTGGGTTCTGTACTCTGTTCCATTGGTGTGTCTATTTTTGTATCAGTACCATGCTGTTGGTTACTGTAGCCCTATTTGTATAGTTAGAAGTTGGGTAGCATGATGCCACCAGCCTTTTTGTTTTTTTTCTTTTTTGAGACAGAGTCTTACTCTGTCATTCAGGCTGGAATGCAATGGCATGATCACAGCCCCCTGCAACCTCCACCTTTTGGGTTCAAGCAATTCTCCTGCCTCCACCTCCCTAGTAGCTGGAATTATAGGCACCCGCCACCACACCTGTATTTTTAGTAGAGATGGGCCTCCCAAAGTGCTGGGATTACAGGTGCGAGCCACCGTGCCCAGCCTCTTTTTTTCTTTTTGCTTAGGATTACCCTTTGCTATTTGAGCTCTTTTATTTTATTCCATATGAATTTTAAAATATTTTTTTCTAGTTCTGTGAAGAATGTCATTGGTAGTTGAATAGGACTAGCACTGGATCTATGATGCTGCTTTGGGCAGTATGATCATTTTAGCAATATTGATTCTTCCTATCCATGAACATGGGATGTTTTACTATTGCTTGTGTCATCTCTGATGTCTTTAAGCAGTGTTTTGTTGTTGTTGTTTGTTTGTTTGTTTGTTTGAGATGGAGTCTTTCTCAGTCATCTAGGCTGGAGTACAGTGGCATGATCTCGGTTCACTGCAGCCTCTGCCTACCAGGTTGAAGCCATTCTCCTGGCTCAGCCTCTCGAGTGGCTAGGACTACAGATGCACGTCACCATGACCGACCAATTTTTGTATTTTTAGTAGAGATGGGGTTTCACCATGTAGGCCAGGCTGGTCTTGAACTCCTGCCTTCAGGTGATCCACCCACCCTGGCAACCCAAAGTGCTGGGATTAGAGGCATGAGCCACTGCACCTGGCCTAAGCAGTGTTTTGTAGCTCTCCTTGTAGAGATCTTTTGCCCCCATAGGTGTCCTTTTAGAGGTTTTTTGCCCCACCCCTGGTTAGCTGTATTCTGAAGTATTTTATATTTGGATATGTGTATGGTAATTGTGAATGGGATAGAATTCCTGATTTGGCTCTCCATTTGACTGTTATTGGTGTATAGACATGTTAGTAATTTTTACACATTGATTTTGTACCCTGAGACTTTGCTAAAGTTGTTTATCAGATTAAGGAGCCTGTGGGCTGAGACTATGGGGTTTTCTAGATATAGAATCATGTCATTTGCAAACGAGGATATTTGACTTCCTCTCTTCTATGTGGATGCCCTTCGTTTCTTTCTCTTGCATGATTGCCCTGGCCAGGACTTCCACTACTGTTTAATAGGAGTGGTGAGAGAGGGCATCCTTGTCTTGTGCTTGTTTTCAAGGGGAATGCTTCCAGATTTTGCCCATTCAGTATGATTTTGGCTGTGAGTTTGTTATAGATGGCTCTTACTATTTTGAGGTATGCTCCTACAGTACCTAGTTTATTGAGAGTTTTTAACATGAAGGGGTATTGATTTCATTGGAAGTCTTTTATGTACCTATTGAAGTAATAAGTGATTTTTGTCTTTAGTTCAGTTTATGTGATGAATTGCATTTATTTGTGTATGTTGAAGCAACCTTGCATCCCAGGGATAAAGCCTACTTGATTGTGGTAGGATAAGCTTTTTGATGTGCTGCTGGATTCAGTTTTCCAGTATTTTGTTGAGAATTTTTGCATCCATGTTCATTAAATATATTGGCTGAAGTTTTCTGTGTTGTGTCTTGGCCAGGTTTTGGTATCACAATGATGCTGGTCTCATAGAATGAGTTAGAGATAAGTCGCTTCTCCTCAATTCTTTGGAATAGTTTCAGCAAGAATTGTACCAGGTCTTCTTTGTACATCTGGAAGTATTCAGCTATGAATCTGTCTGGTCCTGGGCTTTGGTGGGTAGGCTATTCATTACTGGCTCAATTTCACAGCTTACTATTGGTCTGTTCAGGGATTCCATTTCTTTCTGGTTGAGTCTTGGAAGGGTGTTTGTGTCCAGAAATTTATCCGTTTCATCTAGATGTTCTAGTTCTTTTGCACAAAGGTGTTAATATTCTCTGATGGTTTGTATTTCTGTGGGGTCAGTGGTAATATACCCCTTGTTGTTGTTGATTGTGTTTATTTGAATCTTCTCTCTTTTCTTCTTTATTAGTCTAGCTAGTGGTCAATTTTATTTTTTCAGAAAACCAGCTCCTGGATTTGTTGATCTCAATGTGTGTGTGTGTGTGCGCGCGTGCGTGCGCACACGCATGCCTATGTCCTTCAATTCAGCTCTGATTTTGGTTACTTCTTGTCTTCTGCTATCTTTGGGATTTGTTTGATCTTGGCTCTCTAGTTCTTCTAGTTGTGATGTTAGGTTGTTAACTTGATCTTTCTAACTTTTTGATGTGGACTTTTATTTCTATAAATTTTCCTCTTAACACTGCCTTAACTGTGTCCCAGAGATTCTGGGATGTTTTATCTTTGTCTCATTGGCTTCAAAAAACTTCTTGATTTCTGCCTTAATTTCATTATTTACCCAAAAGTCATTCAAGAGCAGGTTATTCAATTTCCCTGTGATTGTATGGTTTTGAGTGAATTTCTTAGTCTTGATTTCTAATTCAGTTGTGCTGTGGTCTGAGAGATTGTTATTTTAATTATTTTGCATTTGCTGAGGAGTGTTTTACTTCTGGTTGTGTGATTGATTTTTACAGTATGTGCCATGTGGTGATGAGAAGAATGTCTATTCTGTTGTTTTGGCTTGGAGAATTCTGCAGATGTCTATCGGGTCAGTTTGATCCACTGCTGAGTTCAGGTCCTGAATGTCTTTGTTAATTTTCTGTTTTGATTATCTAATATTGTCAATGGGGTGTTAAAGCCTCCCACAACTATTGTGTGGGAGTCTTAAGTCTCTTTGTAGGTCTCAAAGAACTTGCTTTATGAATCCAGGTGCTCCTGTGTTGGGTACATATGTATTTAGGATAGTTAGATCTTCTTGTTGAATGGAACCCTTTACCATATGTAATGGGCTGTTTTTTGTTTTTTGTATTTTTTATATTTGTTGCTTTAAAGTCCATCATTTTGCCTGAAACTAGAATTGAAACCCCTGCTTTTTGCTTTTCATTTGCTTGGTAGATTTTTCTCCATCCCCTTTTTTTTAAGCCTATGTGTGTCATTGCATATGGGATGAGTCTCTTGAAGACAGCATGCCAATGGGTCTTGGTTCTTTATTCAGCTTGTGACTATGTGTCTTTTAACTGGGGCATTCAGCCCATTTACATTCAAGGTATTGGTAAGTGTGGATTTGATCATGTCTTCACAATGTTAGCTGGTTATTTTGCAGACTTGTTTAAGTGATTACTTTATAGTGCTACTTGTCTGTGTACTTCAGTGTGTTTTTGTGGTGGCTGGTAATGGTCTTTCTTTTCCATATTTAGTGCTTCCTTCAGGGGTTCTTATAAGTCAGGTCTGGTGATAACAAATTTCCTCAGCATTTCCTTGTCTGAAAAAGATCTTATTTCTCCTTCGCTTATGAACCTTAGTTTAGTTAGATACGAATTTCTGGGTTGGAATTTCTTTCTTTTAAGAATGTTGAATATTGCCCCCAGTCTCTTCTGGCTTATAGGGTTTCTGCTGAGCAGTCCCCTATTAGTGTAATGGGCTTCTTTTTGTTGGTGACCTAACATTTCTCTCTAGCTGCCTTTAACATTTTTTTCACTTCAACATTTTTTTCACTTCTACCTTGGAGAATCTGATGATTTTGTGTCTTGGGGATGATCTCCTTGTGAAATATCTTACTGGGGTTTTCTGCATTTCCTGATTTTGAATGTTGGCCTCTCTACCTAGGTTGGGGAAGTTCTCTTGCATCATATACTGAAATATGTTTTCCAAGTTGGTTCTATTCCCCTCATCTCTTCCAGGGACACCAATGAGTCATAGATTTAGTCTCTTTACATAATCCCATATTTCTTGGAGATTTTGTTCATTCCTTTTTATTTTTTCTCTGTTCTTGTGTGACTGTCTTATTTCAGAAAGCCAGTTTTCAAGCTCAGATTCTTTCCTCCATTTGGGCTGTGCTGCTATTAATACTCATGATTGTTATGAAATTCTTGTAGTGTGTTTTTTCAGCTCTATCAGGTCAGTAACATTCTTTTCTATACTGACTATTTTGTCTGTCAACTTCTGCACTGTTTTATGATCTTTAGCTTCCTTGTGTTGGGTTTCAGCATACTCTTGTAGCTCAGTAACCTTCCTTTTACTCCATATTCTGAATTCTAGTTCTGTCATTTCAGCCATCTCAGCCTACTTCAGAGCTTTTGCTGGAAAAGTGATGTGGTTGTCTGGAAGAAAGAAGCCACTCTGGCTTTTTGAATTGTCAGGATTCTTGTACTGATTCATTCTCATTTTGTGGGCTTATCTACCTTCAGTCTTTGAGGTTGCTGACCCATGGATGTTTTTTTTTTTCTTTTATCTCTCATGAATTTGAGGATTTGATTGTGGTATAATAAGGTGGATTTGGCCAACTGGCTTCATTTCTGGAAGATATTTAGGGTGCCAGCACTCAGCTCCCAACTACTAAACTGCTGTACCTTATCTCTGGGGGACTTGTATTGGGGCCCGAGATTGTTCTCTGGCTCCTTGGAGTTAGAAATCCTCTGTGCTTGCGGGGCCAAGGTGCTCCTAGACCACTGATCACTATACTCTGAAGGGTGTTGTCAGTCAAAATGTTTCATAGTATGGTGACAGCAGAATCTATCCTTGTAGCAGCAGTTGCAATACTCGTGGGTGCCAGGGTGCTAGCGGGTTCTGGGGTGCCTGCCTCCCTGCAGGCACTCACCAGAGTGGTGGAGGCAACCCAGTTGGGGGGGCCTCTGCGGGCAACTATGTGTGCAGTGGCAGTAGAGGTGGTCTTAGCTCAGGGGGAGGGCACTGGTGGACCCAAGTCTGGGCGGCCCTTCTGTGCCCTGCAAACAGGAGTGGTTGCTCAGGGATCTGGGAGGATCTGCTGTTCTCTGCACCATGTTAGCACAATGGTAAGGTAATGATGGGACTGGCTGGCTCTATGCCCACCAAAGCTTTATCTGCAATGACAGATGATGAAGGTGGGAGGGCAGACTGCACTCCTGTGTGCTTGGCAGGGCAAGGAAGGCAAAACCTGCCCACAAAGACATGTGCCAGCAAGGAGATGTGAGAAGTTGCCTTGGGCCTAGGGGAAGCCGCAGTGTGGGGAGAGGGTCCCTATGGGACCCTCCTCTAGGATCCACCCTGCTGGAGCTCTCCACTGCTCAGGCAAGTCTGCCAGTACAGAAGTTCTGATGCTAGCCCCCAGGGCACCTAAGACTGCCCTGCAAGCAGGCATGGCCAGGCTAGGGCCCCAGGAGAGGCCAGCAGACCAAGGGACGCTCAGGTCGATCTGGCCCTCTGTGATGTGTAAGACTGTCCTGCGGAGTTCAGATCAGACAGCTCCCCTAGGGCTAAAGTCTCCTATGGGAGCAAGCCATGCCTAGGGGGATGGCCGTCCCTGGTTGTGCTCTGCTACAAACGCTCCTGCACCAAACCCTCTGGGCTGTACCTCAGCTGGCTTGCTGCCCTTACCACTTCTCTAAGCAGCTCTCCCTGCTAACTTGAGTGTTCATGGTGGTCAAGGGGTCTCCTCCTGCTGGGGTTCTGGAGGCCTGTGGCGAGAATGGATTGCTCCTTGCCAGTTCAACTGACCCATTTCCCTGGAGCCGTTGGGGACCAGGAATGAGTTCCAGTGTACAGTAGCCCCATGCAGTGTTCCCAGCTTCCTCCCCTTCAGCCCAGCTTCTGTGTCTTCCCTCCGTCCACTCTGGGTGCCCTCCCTCTGAAGATCTGTTAAGAGCACACCTGTCATCTGGATCCCTGGGTGGGAGCTGTTCCCTCTGGCTGCCTCCAGATGACTTTTATGCATCTAAACTGAGCATGCTTTCTGTAATACTGAAAAGTTACGGTGCAGCTTGTACTTAAACACTTCTCATGGGAACACTAAACCATCCAAAGTGGCCTAGCCTACTCTTGGGCAGAAGTATTAGAAGACCATGGTAAAATTGGGTAAAAGTTATCTTTTTATTGCTTCTAACAAGTGGTTGTATCAATTCTTGGAACAAAATCAAAACTTTTTTTTTTTTCTGAAATGTCTTTGGGAACTTGTATTTTTTAAATTTGAGCAGACCGTCTATGTTTTTTTTTTTTTATACAAATAATTGTACCATTCTCTTTGTTGGAGGAAATAGAAGTAGATGATAGTATTTTTTGTTCTGTGATATGTTAGCATTATTCCATATTATCCAAACTTAGCAGCTACTTTTTCCCTGTCACTCATTTTTTATTGTTAAACATTTAAAACATATAAAAAGCCAAAGAAAAATCACGTGAGGGGCACTTGCCTCAGACTCAAACCTTTTGTGCCTCTTCAGATTTCACTGGTGCCACCTGCTTCCTGGGCTTCCAGCCACTGGTTCCACCTTCATTTCCTGCACCAGACATTTTTCATGGTTCTTCTGCCTGGGGCTGCCCAGTCTTTTGTCCTTGGCATGTTGGGCCCTTTGGATCCCCTTATATAGCCAGGCTGACCAGCTGCACCCAGGGTTTCTGGCTCTTCTGCTACTACCAGCCTTGGCTATAACTGCCTACTACAGGGTATGGATCCAGTATCCAGAATGAACTCCTAGAGGTCGGATGATTCCATCCAGCAGTTGGAGGGAGACTTGCTGTGCCTTGTGGTGACCTTTGACCAGTAAGAAATAAGAGATGGAAGACAAGTAGCAGATTCATTCCTATTCTTTCTCCCTCCCTTGGACGACTCCAAGACACTATTTCTCTTCACAGAATGCCTGGTGAAGCTCCAGCGTTCCGACGGGAGGCCCCTGCTGAACAGCTCTGTTGCTCTTCCTGGCTCATGGTAGAGCAGCAGCTAGGGTGCTCATGCATTCATTAGCATTGCTGCATGTCTTTCACTGCACTGCTTTCCTCATACTTGCAGTTGTAGGGGCCCCAGTGAAGCATAATTATGTCAGTCTTTGCCTCAGGTTAGAGTCATGAAAACCCAAGCTAAGAGGATACCTTGTAGACACTACATATGATAAACAGGGAACAATTCATTTCTTGTTTGTTATGCCAAGTATAGAATACAAACTCTTCTTCTTTGAGACAGAGTCTTGCTCTGTCACCCAGGCTGGAGTGCAGTGGTACAATCTCAGCTCACTGCAACCTCCACCTCCTGGGTTCAAGTGATTCTCCTGCCTTAGCCTCCTGAGTAGCTGGGAGTACAGGCATGTGCCACCATGCCCCGTTAATTTTTTTATTTTTAGTAGAGATGGGAGTTTTGTCATGTTGGTCAGGCTGGTGATCAAACTCCTGACCTTAAGTCATCCACCTGCCTCAGCCTCCCAAAATGTTGCAATTATAGGCTAAACTATTTTTGTGTGTGTAGCATTTAGCCTGAACTCATTCTGGAACTTACTCTTCATGACATTTTAATATGCAGGAATTCATTTCATAATTTATACTCTTTAAACAAAACCGTAAGAGTTTCTACCAGTTCCTCACTGGCTTAAAAAAAAAAACAAAAAACTTAATTTTCTTCTACTTGCGTGTAAAATAAAAGAATAAACTGACAATAATTGGGTCATGAATTTTTACTGATATTGACAAGGGTTCTGTTTCATTAATCTTCATTTTGTGTAGGTGGGAGGCCCTATAGCTTGGCCATAATGTTAAAAGTTTAAGTGGATATTTCCAACTTCTCCTTCTGGCAATTCAGAGTCTCATCATTTCAAGGTCATCTATTATTCTTATTCTTGAATTACATCTGCCTAGATCTACATTTCTGAATTTACATGTAAAATATGATGTATATCTAATTTTTATAGATTTTTTTAGTATGAGGCTCAACTGCAGGTAATTCAAATTATGTGGAACAACTTTTAGGTTTGGTCTTTTAAAAAAAATAATAGTTTCTGCTTACACATCAATATAGTATTGCTCATGTTAGGATCATTATCTGTTATACTATATATGTTGTTAACCAGATCTATAAAAATATTTTTTTGTGAATAAAAATTAAAAGGCCTATTTTAGCCGTGCTTAATGAAGATAGTATGCACATACATCAAGTTCATAGATTTCCAGGAAGAAAATAAATATAAAATTTATGAAAGGAATTGGAACATATGGGCATGCAGGGTTGGTAGGTGAAACTCCATGGTTTTGCAAACATGAAACTTTAAGTATTTATTTTTAATTACCTGCTTTAGATTCACATTAGCCATACAATTAAATTATACCATTTTAGATGAAAGGATACTGAACTTTGTTCTGTGAGAGATGTGTGCTATTAATATTTATGGCTATTAAAAAGCCCTGACTCCATCCATGCACTCCTATCAAGATTAGGATGCTATTGAACCAGTGGCTGTCATAGACATTTTTGAGTGCTGGGCAGAAATGTTATCAGGAAGGTGACAGTGAGGTCATTCTCTTCACAACACAATGGAGATGTTTGAAATAATCTGGGGAATGTCTAACTGTTCAAGCCTGTTCCATGTCAAGTTTACCTGCATTCCGTGTTTGGGTAAGTGTATTTTCAAAAAGTTCTCTTTCACTGTGCCCAGAGTAAATAAGGCACTCGCCACGCACAGCCACCCAAACACCTTAACAACAACAGGTATCGAATTGGTATATTCACCCAGAAAATAGGAGCTTCAGAAAAATATGAACATTTCCCTGGTGAAGCAAGATAGTGAAAACATGTACAATTTTCCAAGATATAATTTTTACAAAGTATTTTCATTACAATATGACTTTTAAATGAGTTCTTGTGGGACTGAGAATAAACTGTCTCCTGCACACGGAAAATGACCATCCGAGGAGTACCAGTGGACATTGATGACCAGGGGCATTTGGAAAACTTCAACTTAAATTGTGAATATAAACTTATTTTATGGCGTAGATGCAAAAGCTGTTTCTAAGGAAAAAAAAAGGAGAGGAACAGATGAAATAAGGACAGAATGATGTCTCTAAGTGTTGTAGCTGAGAATAGGGATATGTGGGCGTTCATTAGAATTTTTTGGGGGGTGAATGTTTGAATATTGGTCTAGTATTTCTAAAAGGATTCCATTTCTTGACTTTGGGTCACGCAGTCCTGAGTTGAATTAGAGAAGTGGAGAGCTACATTGTGTTTGAGATTCACTGAGGCATTTCCTGGGGGAATTCATGCTGATAAAGAAAAGTTTCCTCTTCTCTTTGGAGGCCCTGAGAAGGGAAGAGGGGTCTTCCTCTAATGGTGAGCCAGTGAGGAGGCTGGGAAGTGTGATTTTCTCCAGTAACCAGCTCTGTTCCTTTCCTCTTTTTCCAACACTCATGTCTCCCAAATCCCAGCCCCTCTTTCTCTCAGAGTCCTTCTGCCACCTCCCAGAACTTTAGAGCTGGGCACCGTCAGGAGAGCCTATTTAAGAGCCTGCAAAATCTAGAGGCAGCTATGTGTTTATTCAGTCACCTCCCACCTGTACTGTTGCTTTGTGTCACCTCTGATTTGGGCATTATAACTAGAACACCTGAATCTATCAGTGGACTTTGTGTCCTGGAAAAATATTCATTCCTCTCCACTAGATGCTTGCTCTGCAGTGTTTCATGGCAAACGGCAGTGCACTCTTTGATGTTTTGTGGAACTGACCTCATTTATTTTACTCAGAGTCTTCAGAGCATCAGATCACCTCCCTGAACAGGCTTGAAAATTCCTATGGTACAGCCAAGTTTATTCCTTTCCTCACATAAAAGTGATACCAGAAGACAAAGGCAAAATCTAGAGACTAGCACTGTGATGTTGAGCTGGTAAGGTGTAAGATGACAGAGAAGTCACCGGTACCCACAGCAGTACTTTGCACACAGCAAATGTTCAATTGGTTTTTGAATGTTTAATACACCACATACGAGGGTACTGATTCTCTTTCATATTAAGACAGAAAATGAACTCCTATTATAGGAAATGAATTTGCCCTGAGCAAGGAAGAGCTTTCTAAAATGAGAGTTCTATAAGAATTAAATAATCTGGGAGATAAGCGATTTTTTTTGTTTCTGTCATTGGAGGTTTTCAAGAGGTCTGCCTGATCCATATAACAGGGAAATGACAGGGGTAGGCCAGGTGCCTGGGGACTCTGAGGTCCCACAATGATATATACAACAGCAGTCTTAGAGGTGCCAGGAAATCTGACAGCGTTAGTCTCAGTGCAGTGTTTGAGATTGTCCTATATCCACCTCAAGTTAGAAGCTCAAGATTTTATGAGTCCCAGTTGTAAGTTAAATGGAGAAAGAAGAGGATGAGAAAGTTAGTTAAATAGTTTAATCAGAGCGGTTTTACAATTCTAAAATTAACAAGCAGACTTGTAATAAAAGAGCTCCAATGTTTGCAAAATGACATTGTTTCCATTCTGAATCTGACTTCTTAATTGTAAAGGTTAGCATTACATTTAAAAGGACTCAAAATGGAAAAAAAATGGAGTGATGTATATTATCATCCGTGTTTTGTGATGCAACTGATGAAATCCCTGAATGGATATTGCTTCAGCTTTAATATTAAAAAATGACCTGACAAGAAGTCCTTAATCAACAAAACTGATCACAGGTGGCTGAAAGAAAGAGAAAAGCCCAAAACTACTGTCAAGTTCATAACGTATCACATTGTTGGTGGATGACACTGGCTCCAGATACACAATTAAGCCCACGACACTTTATTACTATGAATATAATTATCATGAAATTTCTCTCACGTTAATCAACTTGTTTCCGAAGGTTTTCTTTGTTCATTTAAACTTGCATAATAAACATGCAATGAATGGTTTCTTTTGAAAGTGTATTTTTTGCAGTCTTTTTGTTTTCATACAAAGATTTCATAAAGTTGCAATGTTGCATCAGAGCATTACCAAAATAATAGCAGGAGCATATGGCGGGGGTGGGGGGGGGAGGGCAAATGTGAATTTAGCTGAATGAGAAGAGCCTCCTTTCGTCCTGAGACACCACCCGCTTTTTTTTTTTTTTTTCTCTTTTTAAGGTGCAAACTGCTTTTCTTACCCTCCCCCACCAAAGAAAAGACTAAAGGAGAAAAAAAAAAAAAAAACCTCACAAAATCAATCTAAGAAAAGAAAGGTCGACATAAAGAAAATAAAGATGTTTTTTCATGCACGTATCTTCTGCATAGCTCAACCCACATATAGTAAGGCACTATTTCCCTTTGCAACTGGTGTCCATGGCAGTCTGTTAAGTGCTACAGTGCTCTGTGACCATTAGACAGCTTCCTTCCAGGATGGTGAAATAAAGAGGCCGGGTGAGTGTGGCTGCCACGCGTCTCTGTGAAGGTCCCGTAGCTCAAGGAAACTCCAGGAGCCTCAGAAGAAAATCTGTCTATGTGTGTTATGACAGTGTCCAGAATGGTTTTCTTTCCAGAATTCTTTTTTTGTCTGAGTACGAATTTAGATTATTCTTCCGTGTTTAGTCTCAACGTAAATACAGAAGGTGGCGGGGGGTGGGGAAACAGGTCTTCCGAAACAGAGTTTCGATGCTCCCAGAAAACACACAACGCTGGCAATTCACACAATCAGCAAAATGTTTCCAAGAGAGCAGAGAAATAGAGGGAGAGAAAGGGGTGGGGTTTTAGTTTTGAGAGGTGATTGGGGTCTGAGTTCAATTTAGCTGGTCTTCATACTGTTTCCGGAAACAATCCCCTGCTGGGAAAAATTCCCAACACCTTTCTTGATACATCTTCCAGACATAAGATTCCTGTAAAAGTCAAGGAAATGTATTAACATTTTCCCTTAAGTGTGTGCTAACAAAACATAAGGTAGAAACTCAATTTTGTTACCTATATCACACGGAATAGAGAAGTCCACATTCATTTAGATGGTTCCTAACTAACTATACCAGACCTTATTAACTTCTAGTAACAATCTTCATCCTCACCATAATAATGATTAAAAATATGTTGGCTGGGCACACTGGCTCACGCCTATGATCCCAGCATTTTGGGAGGCTGAGGTGGAAGGATCGCTTGAGCTCAGGCATTCGAGACCAGCCTGAGCAACATAATGAGATCTTGTCTGCACTAAAATTAAAAAAAAAAAAAAAAAGCCAGGCGTGGTGGTGCATGCCTGTAGTTTCAGGTACTTGTGGGGCTGAAACGGGAGGATTTATTGAGCCCAGGAAGTCAAGGCTGTAGTGAGCCCTGATCACGGCACTGCACTCCAGCCTTGGCAAAACAGCAAGACCTTGTCTCAAAAAATATATATGTATATGTGTGTGTGTATAAATATACATTTATGCTTTTGAGGGCTCTCTTAAAATATTGTATCCTTCAAATTCAAACTAACTGCACATTGGAAGAGGAACTTCAAATAGCTTAAATGCCTTAGACATTTAATATGCATTGTACATAATACTTTGAAGTTGATTGGAAATCATCTATCTGATTAAACAATCAAGGACATTATGCAATAATTAAGAACTCAATTTTTTAAAATAATGGAATTCAAAACTCTAATCCAGCATTTGCAGTTAGTAAAAGCTTATTGTTTTACATAAAATTAGTATAGAATTCTACTGTAACAAAGGCAATCTTTTCTATACTCATTCAACGTAACAGGAACTTTATATCAAGATACCACAACTAATATCTGAAAGTAATTCCATCCCTCACTGTTTAATGCACTCATTTTGTTCTGATATTTAGAGCTTCTCTATAATTTCAGAAGATGATACGTAATAATTTACCTACCTGTCCTGTGTGTTCTGTTTCATCTTTGTTTATAAGATACATCAGAAAAAACCTACAGATGCAGAGAGACTGATCAGAAATGAACTGTATGGAAATATTAGGATAAACAGGGCATATTTAGATAAATTGTATGCTGCATTCAATTATGGCCCACACAGAGAAAATACCACATGCACATTTTTGGAAAAATTACAGCGTACCAGAAAGAGGAAAGGCTGTTGACCTGACTTTTCTGATCTGTTGCTATTTGACCCTAGAGGCTTCAAGTTAGGAATATGCACATTGGTCGGAATCAAATCAACACGGATGAATTAGAACTGAAGACTAGCTTAAGGAGAAGTTCTAATTTACTGATCAAGTTCCATTGAGTATAGTTAGACCAATTTTTTCCCTATAATGCTACTCGGCATCTCTTCTGTTTGTTACTACAATTGGGTCCAAAAATGAGTAAGAATAGCATTTTACCAAACTGTAGTTTTGGCTAATCTCGAGTAATGGAAAGATTTCTATGTATTAATATTTTTTGAAATGCAGCTTTTAAGTTGGTATCCAACAGTGCCTGTCGAGATCTGAAAGTCCTCTTAAGATCTGTAAGAAGAAAAACGGAGACTCGCCTCTCCCTAGGAAGCAGCCTGGGAAATCTTATCTAAAATGAGAAACATGACCAAGACTCACAGAGAGGCTCTGCTCTTCCCTGTCCACCTCTTCATTTCAAGTTCTAGAAAATACCATTTACATGAAGAGCTGCAACTTAAGTCAATCTACTCCAGAGGAAAAGAGAGCCATTAGCTGTTGGTCTTTCTCTTAAAGCATCTGCAGCAATTGTTTTTTAAACAAGAAACAAAAACCTCTCTATTCTGAGATGGGTGGGGACTGGTGGCGGCTACTGGAGGGTGGAAGATTCTGAAACGGGCACACTCACAAGTAATTAGCCAAGTTGTGCTCCTGTAAAGTGTGGGTTTCAAAGCCATGTGGCACTGTGTCGAAGTAATCATTGCCTATCCCACAGATGAAGCATTTGGTCTAGAAAACAAAGGGAAACATTAACGTCAGAGTTCAGAAAGCAAAACAAAAGGAAAACACAACTCGCCATGTAGGGGCAGCTATTATTTGGTTCACTCCATACACCTCAAAGATCATCACATGGAGGCTGTGCCAAGCCCACAAATATAAATAGAACTGTCTCTGTAACTATATCTTGGTGTTGGCTTAAATGACACAGGTACCAGCAGCAATAAGTAGCAGACGCAGACAGGGAACAAGAGGAGGATGATGATGATGGCTGCAAAGCAAAGTCTCTTCCTTTCTCTAGCCTAGGTGAAAATGTCCAGGCTTAGTGATCAACTCTTGTTCATGACATTGACTAAAGTTATCTAAGCAGGATTAACTGTGTCCTCAACTGAAACTACAAACTTAGTACCCACCCACCCAAAGTCTGATAACCAAGGGGGAAAAGGTGCAGATCACTTTCCTTTAGAAAAGGCCAAATCAAATATCAAGCTATGAAGCATCCCATCTACAATTCAGTGAGGGTCTGCCAGGTGCTGTGCTAGGTACAGAATTAGCCAGTGGATGTGTATGGAGAACAACTTTCAACTCTAGGGACCAGGTTCCTGGTCTTCTTGGTTCCACTTTCTCTGGACCATGCCTCTCCTAAGCAGCCTGTAGAGAGGCACCTGCTTAGGTCTGTCCCTTGCAGACAGGCCTGGTCCACAAAACCCAAGGAGAAGCAGACCCCCTATTTTATTATTGGAATTGTATATGTATCATTTCAAATGTATTCAATAACTGTCCCATGTGACTCTGGTGCTCATCTTTCCCTACCAGTTGTAAGCTGTTTTATGCCATCTGAAGCATGTTTATGAGGTCCTGTATTTTAGGAACTACAATCACGATGATTATCACAGTGTATAAAATTCTTCCTGCCTTATTGATCCCTATCTGCTGACAGCTGATAGGCCACATTGAACAATTGGGGAGAATAATTGATCAGGTCTTCATACCACTGCAATGATGTCTCTTCCATTGAACTGGCTCAGATCACACTCATCAGCTTTACTGATGAACCTGTTCTTCCTCTGGGTTACCTGTGTCAGCTAACTATGCCACCCTCCCTCTGGTGGCTAATGCCTGAAACCTGGATAACCACTTGCTTGCTCCATTCTCTACATCCTCTGCATTTGGTCAATCACCAAGTCCCTCACTGAGGATGCAGGAACTAGATGGATTCAGGCAGTACTTGCCCAACTCCCAAGTGACACCTCGTTAGCAAAAGCTTCAGAGTCTCCCACCTGGAAAATGCTGACAGTCCACTTCCCTGTCCCTGTTCTTGCCAGTTTCTAGTTCATGCCTCACATTTTAAACCACAGTGATCTTTTTAAAATGCGAATCCGATCATCTGGCTGCCCTGCCTAAAGCCCGTTTCTTGTTTCCCACAGCCCATATACTAAACTGTAAATTTCTCAAATGAGTGATTATGTTCTTCCTTCACTGGTCTTCCTCTCCGGCCTTGTCCTCAGAATTTAATCTGCATCTGGGAGCACGGAGGCTGCTAAGAAAAAAAACCTGCACGTCAAATTCCCTAAAATCAGTCTTGATATATAATTTCAGGTGGCGATGGGCTCAAAGATCCCATTGTGAATGGTACCCCTGGAGATGTTCATGGTGTGGGAGAAGGGGGTGGGAGGTTGCCCAAACTGTCCTCCTCTCTCCTTATCAAACCCACGGACTTCCATAGTCTTCAGACCTCAGCTCAGACATCCCTTCTTCTAGGAAATTCCCTGACCATCCAGGAATGAATCAGATACCAGCCCTGGAGACCCTAGCACTCAGGGTTTTACTCCTATAAAGGACTCACCACACTGCTCTGTAATCATCTGTTTACTTGTCATTGAATCTGTGGTTTTGAATGAATAGTCTCCTCACTTCTGGAGGGAAAGGATGGTGTCCTATTGCTGTTTGCATGCACGTGGGGTCCACCACGGTTTCAGCCGACCATGCTGTTCAACTATATGTATTGCTTGAATGGAAAACAGGCTAATGAAACCATGAGTTGTGTCCTTTCCCCTCCTCCTTCCCACATTCATGATTCTCTTGATAAAGGCAGTAAGGAAAACCAGGGCCCGGGACAACAAAAAGGCTGAGTCATGAATGGAGAAGCTTACCTCCATGTCTTCTTTGACTTGTTCCTGTTGGTCTCTTAGTTCTCCAAAAGCATCGATAATTAGACCTGGTGTTAAATAAAAACACAATTTAATCTGTATCAAGCAATGAATAATTCAGTTCCTTGGCTAATCCCCTCAGGGAAAGGGGAGATGTACAACTACTTTGCAAAATGCTCAGAACACAGTAAATGTGACTACATATCCGATACTCCTAGGAGAAGGGAGCCGGTGTTCTCTCCTTGGGGGCAGAAGTACGTGCAGTTACTGGGACATACGCTCACTGAAAGAGTGTTTTAAAATGAAGTGACAGCAGGAAAAACCTTTTGTTAACTTGGCATATACAGATGTTATTACACACTTCATGCTGAAAAAGAGCAGCTGAGGTTTATGAGTAAGTACAGAAAACTCCACTAATAAGATTTTCAAGTACTAATGTAGAAATAAAACATGATCACTTAAATGAAGAAATTTGCCTCAAGTCACTTTTTTTTTTTTTTTTTTTTTTTTTCCGAGACAGTCTTGCTCTGTCACCCAGGCTGGAGTGCAGTGATGCAATCACAGCTCACTGCAGCCTTAACTTCATGGGCTCAGTGATCCTCCTGCCTCAGCTTCCCAAGTAGCTGGCATTACAGGTGCATACCACCACACCCTGCTAATTTCTGTTTGTAGAGACAGGGTTTCATCATGTTGACCAGGCTGGTCTCGAACTCCTGGGCTCAAGTGATCCTCTGGCCTCAGCTTCCCAAAGTGTTAGGATTACAGGCATGAGCCATGGTGCCAGGCCTCAAATTACTTTTTTTCACAAGTCCCTTATAAGTAAGCTTCCATAATTTCATTGGCTGTGGCAATCAGAAACACTGTGTTGTTTTAAGCTCCTTTTCCCTCCTGAGACCTGCTGGCTTCATACTTTCTTCCAAGTTATCTTATAACTTTGCCCTCTTAGAAAACACGTTATTTTTACACTCACTAAGAGCACAATGAATGAATTGAGTCCCTTAAACTTGTCCATGGTACTTTACTAAAAAATAGTGTCATTTGATGTCTGTGGACTTTAGATTGTCACATTTACAGACATTTAATTCAAGCCAGGATAAATGTGTTAAGCAGAAAAGATAACATGACATTTCTGAGAGAGAAAAGCACCACACTCCAAGTTGCCCAGAAGTAAAAGGAAGAACTAGTGGGTCAATACAACACTGTGGTTGCAAGGGGTCTGGATTCAGATTGCCTGGGTATAGATGGATTCCAGCCCTGTTTAGCTGTGCACTTCGGCCAAGTTCCTTAGACTGATTGTGGCTCAGTTACTTCACACAGAAAAGCACCATTCTCATAAGGTTGATGAAATGGTAAAATTAGTTAATACATGTGCTCGGCAGATAGTAGGTACTCAACAATGATACTATTAATAGCTTTATAGTTATTTATAAAGCACTGACTATGCATCAGGTATTACACTGGGTACTTGAATGTATGTCCTTTTTTATTATACTTTAAGTTCTGGGGTACATGTGCAGAATGTGCAGATTTGTTACACAGGTATACATGTGCTATAGTGGTTTTTGCTGCACCCATCAACTCGTCATCTACATTAGGTATTTCTCCTAATGCTATTCTGACCCCCCAACAGGTCCTGGTGTGTGATGCCCCACTGTGTCCATGTGTTCTCATTGTTCAACTCCCACTTATGAGAACATGTGGTGTTTGTTTTCTGTTCTTGTGTTAGTTTGCTGAGAATGATGGTTTCCAGCTTCATCCATGTCCCTGCAAAGGACATGAACTCATCCTTTTTTATGGCTGCATAGTATTCCATGGTGTATATGTGGCACTTTTTAAAATCTAGTCTATCATTGATGGGCATTTGTGTTGGTTCCAAGTCTGCTATTGTGAACAGTGTCACAATAAACATGCGTGTGCATGTGTTTTTATAGTAGAATGATTTATAATTCTTTGGGTATATACCCAGTGATGCAATTGCTGGGTCAAATGGTATTTCTAGTTCTAGATCCTTGAGGAATCGCCACAGTGTCTTCTACAATGGTTGAACTAATTTATACTCCCACAAACAATGTAAAAGTGTTCCTATTTCTGCACATCATCTCCAGCATCTGTTGTTTCCTGACTTTTTAATGATCGCCATTCTAACTGGCATAAAATGGTATCTCATTGTGGTTTCGATTTGCATTTCTTCAATGACAAGTGATGAGCTTTTATTCATGTTTGTTGGCTGCATAAATGTCGTCTTTTGAGAAGTGTCTGTTCATATCCTTCACCCACTTTTTGATGGGGCTGTTTGTTTTATTTTTGTAAAGTTGTTTAAGTTCTTTGTAGATTCTGGATATTAGCTGTATATCAGATGGAGAGACAGCAAAAAATTTTCTCCCATTCTGTAGGTTGCCTGTTCACTCTGATGATAGTTTCTTTTGCTGTGCAGAAGCTCTTTAGTTTAATTAGATCCCATTTGTCAATTTTGGCTTTTGTTGCCATTGCTTTTGGTGTTTTAGTCATGAAGTCTTTGCCCATGCCTATGTCCTGAATGGTATTACCTAGGTTTTTTCTAGGGATTTTATGGTTTTAGGTCTTATATTTAAGTCTTTAATCCATCTTGAGTTAATTTTTGTATAAGTTGTAAGGAAGGAATCCAGTTTCAGCTTTCTGCCTATGGCTAGCCAGTTTTCCCAACACCATTTATTAAATGGGGAATTCTTTCCCCAGTGCTTCTTTTTGTCGGGTTTGTCAAAGATCAGATAGTTGTAGATGTTTAGTGTTATTTCGGAGGCCTCTGTTTTGTTCCATTGTTCTATATATCTGTTTTGGTACCAGTACCATGCTGTTTTTGTTACTGTAGCTTTGTAGTATAGTTTGAAGTCAGGTATTGTGACGCCTCCAGCTTTGTTTTTTCTGCTTAGGATTATCTTGGTTATGTGGGCTCTTTTTTGGTTCCATATGAAATTTAAAGTAGTTTTTTTTTCCAATTCTGTGAAGAAAGTCAATGGTAGCCTGATGGGGATAGCATTGAATTTATAAATTACTTTGGGCAGTATGGACATTTTCATGATATTGATTCTTCCTATCCATGAGTATGGAATGTTTTTCCATTTGTTTGTTTCCTCTCTTATTTCCTTGAGTGGTAGTTTGTAGTTCTCTTTGAAGAGGTCCTTCACATCCCTTGAAAGTTGTATTCCTAGGTATTCTATTCTCTTTGTAGCAATTGTGAATGGGAGTTCACTCATGATTTGGCTGTTTGTCTATTACTGGTGTATAGGAATGCTTGTGATTTTTGCACATTGATTTTGTATCCTATGACTTTACTGAAGTTGCTTATCAGTGTAAGAAGATTTTGGGCTGAGATGATGGGATTTTCCAAATATACAATCATGTCATCTGCAAACAGACAATTTGACTTTCTCTCTTACTAATTGAATATCCTTTATTTCTTTGTTTTACCTGATTGCCCTGGCCAGAACTTCCAACACTATGTTGAATAGGAGTGGTGAGAGAGGGCATTCTTGTCTTGTGCCAGTTTTCAAAGGGAATGCTTCCAGTTTTTGGCCATTCAGTATGATATTGGCTGTGGGTTTGTCATAAATAGCTCTTATTATTTTGAGATACCTTCCATCAATACCTAGTTTATGGAGAGTTTTCAGCATGAAGGGCTGTTGAAGTTTGTTGAAGGCCTTTTCTGCATCTATTGAGATAATCATGTGGTTTTTGTCATTGGTTCTGTTTATGTGATGGATTACGTTTATTGACTTGCATATGTTGAACAAGCCTTGCATCCCAGGGATGAAGCTGACTTGATCGTGGTGGATAAGCTTTTTGATGTGCTGCTGGATTTGGTTTGCCAGTTATTTATTGAGGTTTTTGCATTGATGTTCATCAGGGATATTGCCCTGAAATTTTCTTTTTTTGTTGTGTTTCTGCCAGGTTTTGGTATCAGGATGATTCTGGTCTCATAAAATGAGTTAGGGAGAATTCCCTCTTTTTCTATTGTTGGCAATAATTTCTGAAGGAATGGTACCAGCTCCTCTTTGTACCTCTAGTAGAATTCAGTTGTGAATCCGTCAGGTCCTGGACTTTCTTGGTTGGTAGGCTATTAATTACTGCCTCAATTTCAGAACTTGTTATTGATCTATTCAGGGATTCAGCTTCTTCCTGGTTTAGTCTTGGGAGGGTGTATGTGTCCAGGAATTTATCCATTTCTTCTAGATTT
This sequence comes from Rhinopithecus roxellana, assembly GCF_007565055.1. Taxonomy (NCBI): domain Eukaryota; kingdom Metazoa; phylum Chordata; class Mammalia; order Primates; family Cercopithecidae; genus Rhinopithecus; species Rhinopithecus roxellana. The sequence goes on along the minus strand of NC_044556.1, from coordinate 102,132,595 downwards.
TCTAGTTTATTTGCGTAGAGGTGTTTATAGTATTCTCTGATGGTAGTTTGTAGATGTATGGGATCGGTGATGATATCTCCTTTATAATTTTGTATTGCATCTGTTTGATTCTTCTCTCTTCTTTATTAGTCTGGCTAGTGGTCTATCTATTTTGTTGATCTTTTCAAAAAACCAGCTCCTGGATCCACTGATTTTTTTTGAAGGGTTTTTCCTGTCTCTATCTCCTTGAGTTCTGCAGTGATCTTAGTTATTTCTGTGTTTTTTTGTTTGTTTGTTTGTTTTTGTTTTTTTTTGAGATGGAGTCTTGCTCTGTCGCCCAGGTGGAGTGCAGTGGCATGATCTCAACTCACTGTCTTAGTTATTACTTGTCTTCTGCTAGCTTTTGAATTTGTTTGCTCTTGCTTCTCTAGTTCTTTTAATTGTGATGTTAGAGTGTCAATTTTGATCTTTCCTGCTTTCTCTTGTGGGCATTTAGTACTATAAATTTCCCTCCACACACTGCTTTATATGTGTCCCAGAGATTCTGGCACGTTGTGTCTTTGTTCTCATCAGTATCAAAGAACATCTGTATTTCTGCCTTAATTTTGTTACTTACCCAGTACTCATTCAGGAGCAGGTTTTTCAGTTTCCATGTAGTTGTGCGGTTTTAAGTGAGTTTCTTAATCCTGAGTTCTAATTTGATTGCACTGTGGTCTGAAAGACTCTTTGTGAGGATTTCCATTCTTTCGCATTTGCTGAGGAGCGTTTTGCTTCCAATTATGTGGTCAATTTTAGAATGAGTGTGAATTGGTACTGAGAAGAATGCATATTCTGTTGATTTGGGGTGGAGAGTTCTTTAGATGTCTGTTAGGTCTGCTTGGTCCAGAGGTGAGTTCAAGTCCTGGATATCCTTGTTAATTTTCTCTCATTGATCTAATATTGACAGTGGGGTGTTAAAGTCTCTCACTATTATTGTGGGGAGTCTAAGTCTCTTTGTAGGTCTCTAAGAACTTGTTTTATGAATCTGGGTGCTCCTGTATTGGGTGCATATATATTCAGGATAGTTAGCTCTTCTTGTTGCATTAATCCCTTAACCATTATGTAATGCCCTTCTTTGTCTCTTTTGACCTTTGTTGGTTTAAAATCTGTTTTATCAGAGACTAGAATTACAATCCTTGCTATTTTTTTCTTTCCATTTGCTTGGTAAATATTCCTCCTTCCCTTTATTTTGAGCCCCTGTGTGTCTTTGCACATGAGATGGGTCTCCTGAATACAGCACATTGATAGGTCTTGACTCTTTATCCAATTTGCCAGTCTGTGTCTTTTAATTTGGGCATTTAGCCTGTTTATATTTAAGGTTAATATTGTTATGTGTGAATTTGATCCTGTCATTATGATGCTAGCTGTTTATTTTTCCTGTTAGTTCATGCAGTTTCTTCATAGTGTCAATGGTCTTTACAATTTGGTATGTTTTTGCATTGGCTGGTACCGGTTGTTCCTTTCCATTTTTAGTGCTTCCTTCAGGAGCTCTTGTAAGGCAGGCCTGCTGGTGACAAAATCTCTCAGCATTTGCTTGTCTTTAAAGGATTTTATTTCTCCTTCGCTTATGAAGCTTAGTTTGGCTGGATGTGAAATTCTGAGTTGAATATTCTTTCCTTTAAGAATGTTGAATATTGGCCCCTACTCTCTTCTGGCTTGCAGGGTTTTTACAGCGAGATCTGCTGTTAGTCTGATAGGCTTCCCTTTGTGGGTAACCTGACCTTTCTCTCTGGCTGCCCTTAACATTTTTTCCTTCCTTGCAACCTTGGTGAATCTGACCATTATGTGTCTTGGGGTTGCTCTTCTCAAGGAGTATCTTTGTGGTGTTCTCTGGATTTCCTGAATTTGAATGTTGGTCTGCCTTGCTAGGTTGGGGAAGTTCTCCTGGATAATATCCTGAAGAGTGTATTCCAACTTGGTTCCATTCTCCCATCACTTTCAGGTACACCAGTCAAATGTATATTTGGTCTTTTCCCATAGTCCCATATTTCCTGGAGGATTTGTTCATTCCTTTTCACTCTTTTTTCTCTAATCTTGTCTTCTCACTTTATTTCATTGAGTTCACCTTCCATCTCTGATATCCTTTCTTCTGCTTGATGGATTCAGCTATTGGTACTTGTGTATGCTTCACAAAGTTCTCGTGCTGTGTTTTTCAGCTCCATCAGGTCATTTATGTTCTCCTCTAAACTGGTTATTCTAGTTAGCAATTTCTCTAACCTTTTTTCAAAGTTCTTAGCTTCCTTGCATTGGGTTAGAAAATGCTCCTTTAGCTCGGAGGAGTTTGTTATTACCCACCTTCTGAAGCCTACTTCTGTCATTTTGTCAAACTCATTCTCCATCCAGTTTTGTTCCCTTGCTGGCGAGAAGTTGTGATATTTGGAGAGAAGAGGTGTTCCAGTTTTTGGAATTTTCAGCCTTTTTGTGCTGGTTTCTCCCCATCTCCATGGATTTATCTACCTTTAGTCTTTGATGTTGGTGACCTTCGGATGGAGTCTCTGAGTGAATGTCCTTTTTGTTGATGTTGATACTATTCCTTTCTGTTTGTTGGTTTTCCTTCTAATAGGCCCCTCTGCTGCAGGTCTGCTGGAGTCTGCTGGAGGTCCACTACAGACCCTGTTTGCCTGGGTATCACTAGTGGAGGCTGCAGAACAGCAAAGATTGCTGCATGTTCCTTCCTCTGGAAGCTTCTTCCCAGAGGCGCACCCACCAAATGTCAGCCAGAGCTCTCCTGTATGAGGTGTCTGCTGGCCCTAATCAGGATACATGGGGGTCAGGGACCCACTTCAGGAGGCAGTCTGTCCCTTATTAGAGCTTGAACACTATGCTGGGAGATCTGCTGCAGTCTTCACAGCTGTCAGGCAGGGACATTTAGGTCTGTTGAAGCTGCACCCACAGCCACCTCCCCCAGGTGCTCTGTCCCAGGGAGATGGGGGTTTTATCTATAAGTACCTGACTGGGGTTGCTGTCTCTTTTTTCAGAGACGCCCTGCCCAGAGAGGAGGAATCTAGAGAGGCAGTCTGGCCCCAGCGGCCTTGCTGAGCTGCAGTGGGCTCCACCCAATTCGAACTTCCCAGTGGCTGTGTTTACATTGCGAGGATAAAACTGCTTACTCATGCCTCAGCAATGGCAGATGGCCCTCCCCCGACCAAGCTGGAGCAACCGAGGTCAACCTCATACCACTGTGCTAGCAGCGAGAATTTCAAGCCAGTGGATCTTTGCTTGCTGGGGTTCGTGGGGGTGGGACCTGCCGAGCCAGACCACTTGGCTCCCTGGCTTCAGATCTCTTTCTGGGGGAGTGAATGGTTCTCTCTCACTGGTGTCCCAGGTGCCACTGGGATATGAAAAAAACTTCTGCAGCTAGCTTGGTGCCTGCCCAAACAACCACCCAGTTTTGTGCTTGAAACCCAGGGCCCTGGCGGCTTAGGCAGTAGAGAGTATTTCCTGGTGTGGTGGTTGCAAAGACTGTGGGAAAAGCACGGTATCTGGGCTGGAGTGCACCATTCCTCCCGGTACAGTCTCTCACGGTTTCCCTTGGCTAAGGGAGGGAAATTCCCCAACCCCTTGTGCTTCCCAGGTGAGGTGACACCCCACCCTGCTTCTGCTCACCCTCTGTGGGCTGCACCCATTGTCCAACCAGTCCCAGTGAGATGAACTGGGTACCTCGGTTAGAAATGCAGAAATCACCCGCCTTCTGCATTGATCTTGCTGGGAACTGCAGTCTGGAGCTGTTCCTATTTGGCCATCTTGCCAGCTACCCTCCTTTTTTTTTTTTTTTTTTTTGGAGATGGAGTTTTGCTCGTCACCCAGGCTGGAATGCAATGGTGCGACCTCTGCTCACTGCAACCTCCTCCTCCTAGGTTCAAGTGATTCTTCTGCCTCAGCCTCCCAAGTAGCTGGGATTATAGGTTCATACCACCACACTAGGCTAATTTTTGCATTTTTAGTAGAGACAAGGTTTCACCATGTTGGCCAGGCTGGTCTTGAACTCTTGACCTCAAGTGATCCACCTGCCTCAGCCTCTCAAAGTGTTGGGATTACAGGCATGAGCCACCGTGCCTGGCCTGTATGTCATTTAAAAAATTCTCAACAACCATAGGGCTCAGAAGTTGGTGGTGGTGGTGATGGGTTTGTGTGTGTGTGTGTGGTTTATGAAATGGAGTTTCATTCTTCTTGCCCAGGCTGGAGTGCAATGATGTGATCTAAGCTCATCGCAACTTCCACCTCCTGGGTTCAAGCAGTTCTCCTGCCTCAGCCTCTCAGGTAGCTGGAATTACAGGCGTATGCCACCATGCCTGGCTAGTTTTGTATTTTTAGTAGAGATGGGGTTTCACCATGTTGGTCAGGCTGGGCTCGAGCTCCTGACCTCCAGTGATCCACCTGCCTCAGCCTCCCAAAGTCCTTGGATTATAGGCATGAGCCACTGCACCCAGCTGGCTTAGAAGTTTAAAGGTTAAATGGCTCATCCACCCAAGATTGTAAAGCTGGGGTTCATGAGTCTGAAACCCAGAGGTGAGAATCAAGCCAAGGAAAGTGCCCTTTCCATTATGTTATTTGAAAGAAGACAAAATAACACCGTATCTTCCATTCATACCAGGGTTCCATGCCGCTTTACCTTTCCCCCTGTAGACTGCATGATGAAGAAATACTGAAAGGAAAAGTTTGATTTGGCTTTGCCAGGAAACACTTGATGTTATTACCCTACCTTGAAGATTAACTTCAGCAATATGTGGCTCAAATTCTAGATGTTATCAGCTTTAGCGAGGATGACACTTACCTTGTATTATGGCCAAGAGAATGACAATAACAAAGAAGAAGAAAGTGATGTCAAAGATGATTCGATAGATCTCATATTCATCTCCTGCTGGGTCTTCGATTTCATCCCCGATCCCTCCTCCAGCACGAACTCCAACATACATGTGGAACATATAGCACTGGAAAAAAGACATGGTATCACTTCTTGGAGGGACATGACCCATTTTTATTCTCGACAAACCCGAGTTCTCTCTGTAGTTCCTAATCCTCACTCTGGAAGTGAGAATTATTGCATTCTATATTGCCTCTTTTTGTTTCCATATTTGTAGCTGTGAAGCAAACACTTAGCTTTTGCATGTTGCTGTCTTTTAAACAAAAGTGTATACTGCATACTCTGCCTAGCACTTTCTCTCTCACTTTGGAGAAAATGGAAAATTTTCTAGTATCTTGTGTCTTGTATCTAGTATCTTGGCTCTGAACTGTCTGTTCTAATGAGGTAATCATATTATGAACACATTAAGGGACATACGACTATATTGCATTGTTCAGTTATTTTGGACATAACAGACATTGGAAAAGTGAGGTAGTAAGATAGAATCTTAGAAATTAAGCTAGAAGAAAACATACTAATGCCCTCCCCTCACCTAGTATATATGAAATACGATGCTGAAATTCTTTTCTACTTTCATATCTGCAATAAAAAAGAGAGGAGACCTGAGGAAGAAATAGCATCTTACTGTTTAAACCCTAAAACATCAAAGCCACCAACAAATACAGCTGCCTGTGCCTACTGCTAAAATACGAGGGGTTCATTAAAGTGCATTTTAGGGCAGTGTTCTCAGCCTCCGCACCAGTGACATTTTTGGCTGGATAATTCTTTGGCCAGGGGCTATCCTGTGCACTGTACTCTATTTTAAAAAGATCCCTTGATCTCTACCCCTTAGTTACCAATAGCACCCTACCTCATAGTGACAATAACAGATATCTCCAGATACCAAATGTCCTGGGCGGGGGGGGGGGGGGGCAGTGGGGGGTAGTGAGGAATGAAGTCATGCTGGATTGAGAGTCACTGGCTTGGAGCATCCAATATTTTATCCTCATTTAAGCTAAGTCCAAACTCCTTTATCAGGCCCTTGAATTTAGCCACACTCACCTTTCCTAAAAATCTCCCTCTCCGCTGTCTCCACTCTCCTCATACCTCCTCCAAATGAACTATTCCTGATTCCAGATCTTTGCTGGTACATTCTCCTTCTCTTGCAATAGGCTTTTCCATTCTTACCCCATTCCTACTCATCCTTTGGGCCTAAATTAATAATCCTTCCTCTGAGATTTTCTTAGACTGTCCCAGATACCCTGACTTAATGGATGTGTCACCCATCAATTCAAAACCTAGTTAGTTGCTGCTGACCAGAACAAAGGGGACAAAAGCCTAAACACAGAAACACCACACTCTTCTGCTTCTCTTCATTTCTGGCCATTGCTTCCCAGTCTCCTTTGCCAAATCTTCCTCATCTCCCTGTGGCTTCATGAACAATTGCTCCAGGACTGGGTTCTTTGACCTTTTTACTTCTAGGACACTCCCTTGGGGGAACCTTCCCGGTTTCATGGCTTTAAGTTTCATCTCTCTGCCAATTACACTCATTTCTATTTCCAGCCTGGACCTTTTTCTTGAATTCCACACCTGGATATCCAGCTTGCTTGTTTTTTTGTCTATTTCATTCCCCTAGGACTGACTGCATTCCAACGAGAAATGTTTTGGTTATTACTCTGTTGCCAGTGCCTTACCATGAGCACATGGTCAGTCCTCAGATCATTTGTGGGATGAATGAGGAGCAAGACCTGCTGTTTTCACAGAGCCTTCACTGCCTCAACCCACAGATCTCACATTCTCAGGACACTTGAAAAAGCACAATGTGTAGGCAAAGAGCAGCCAACAAGGTGATACCAAAATGCTCACAGTTCAACTCTGAGTTCAACAGCTGATGGATCTGTCAGATGCAGAGGAGAAAAAGTCTCCTGGGTTAGATGGCTGGAATTTAGGGAACAGAATTAAATGTGTAAAAATTTGGAAATTTAAATTTCCAAATTTAAATTTGGAAATGTTTTATCAGCCTGGCATACAAGGATGAGATTGGGCACGTTCAGGGTGGTATGGTCGTAGACTCAGCCTGGCATATAATAAACAGCATTAGAAGGCCAGCTCAGCCCGTGCCCACCAAAGATCTGGTCTGGAGCCCAGGTTAGGGGTCTCTTTTGCAGAAAGGCCCAGGAGATCCTTAGAGCCAGATTAGCCTGATGGGGTCTAAACTTAACCTCATCTCAGAGCCTCCTGGATGTGGCAACATTCTGGGTTCCTGGTACTACCTAATGAATCAATCTCCGGAAGTAAAATCTTACAGACCATCCATCACTTAAAAAAAAAAAAACAATCCTGAAGCCACTGCTGTAGTTTCTCAAAGCTTGGTGCTTGAAACTGCTAATAGTGAATCTGTGAGAAGGGGAAACTATTTTCACCATATCCTGAGGCATACTGTTTGCATTTGTTTTACCACACATTTCTTATTTTTATTAAGTAAGAATTGGATTGCCTTTTTTTTTTTGATGGAGTCTTGCTCTGTCTCCCAGGCTAGAGTACAATGGGGCATTCTCCACTCACTGCAACCTCCGCCTCCCGGGTTCAAGTGATTCTCCTGCCTCAGCCTCCCGAGTAGCTGGGATTACAGGTGCCTGCCACCATGCCAAGCTAATTTTTGTATTTTTAGTAGGGATGGGGTTTCGCCATGTCGGCCAGGCTGGTCTTGAACTCCTGACCTCAGGTGATCCGCCTGCCTTGGCCTCCCAAAGTGGTCGGATTACAGGCGTGAATCACCACGCCCAGCCTGGATTGCTTTTCTCCAAATCTGTGTCTTCATTTGTATTTAATTGTGACTACAGGAAATCAATAAAGAGTAGTTAATGCAGCTTCTTTCCCCTTTAGTTAGACCATCTTTCCCATTGCTCATGTTTCCTTGACTTCACAAGTAGCTTTGTGCTTGCATCTCCCCTCCAGGGATTTCTCTGAGGACTCAGTTTGGAGAGTATACCTGGCTCTGGACTGGTACTCCTCCATGTCAAGTTCTGGTCCCTTGGGTCCCCATTCCAATCCCCACAATGAGCCAACAGTGGATTGTGCAGTTCCCAGTCCAGGTCTTGGAAGGTCCTAGCTCTCCATCCCTGCTTGTTTGAGGAACTGTGTGTGACAGTACTAGTGGCTGAGATCACCCAGCAACTGATGGATGAACTGATCATCCATCAGTTCCTCTTGGTGATTCCTGCTGACCAAGACTCTTGGTCTTGTACTTGGGAGTCGTTAGGTCTTGGGTTATAATTTGGCTTCCCATATAGGTGTTTGTCTAGGGAAGAGACAACTTGTTACATGAACTCTTAATGAGTAGCATGTTGGTATTCTGACTCATACATCAGACTTATGTAATACTGGTTAATGTGAGTCTGTCCCCAAAAGGATGATTCACTTGTAATTTCTAGACATGTAATGTTGAAGATAGGACCATGGAATGAGGCTAAATTACCAAGGAAAATGTTTCCTTCTTTGCAGATCCCTTGTCAGTCATCTAACCAACCTTTCCTGGAAATACCCTTCCTCACTGCTCTCCTTCATTTTACATCAGTTTTATGCACTGTGATGAAGGGATGCCAGCAGAGAGCAACAGTGGACTTAACAGTCATGCTGAAAAGACAGTCTTGTGCATTTGATTATTTAGGCTTAATAAATTACCACATTTAAAAAGAATAAAATGTACAGTTCACCTGTGGGATGTTGATACTGATTTTCCCAGCCACATCCTTTACTACCTGGTCAGCCCTAGACAATTGTATGTAGTTGGCTGTGGTGTTGGAATAGGAGGTATGTGGTGAATAACTTCTAATACATGGCTGTCAGACTGTCAGCTACCAAATTATCCCGCTGCAACTGAAAATCCTTTTATCCACCTTTCTTTTCATAGAATCAGCCTAAACCTGATAACGAGGGCCGGAAGTGGAAAGAAGTAATTCTGTGAGACAAAAAGATAAGCTTCTTTCAGACAATCTGAGTAATGAGTTAGGAAGGTGCCTGGTCCTACAAAAATTGAGAAGAGGAAGTTGTTGATTCCTAAGACGTTATTGTCTGCAGCTTCCCTCCCTCATCCATCTCCTAAACGGATTCATTCTGAGGTTGATCATAGTTTCTATTGGTTTTAGGGAACACTAAGGGTCAGCTGCTGGTGAAAATCCTTATGAGATCTTCATCTTGGGAAAAAAAAATGGGAAAAATGAGGAGAGAATTTGGAGAGAGAGAGAACTAGAGAGACAGATTATTTGTTGGGAAGGTAGGGTAAAATAAGTGATGACAATTAAGTGAGGTAATTTAGAACAATTACCCAAGTAAGTTTATTTCCCTAGGAGTATACTTTTCATCTTAATCGCCTGCAAAGCTATTTTTCCCCAAGTGCATAGTCTTGACACCTTCCCTGCAGCCTCTGGTTTGGGGGTCCCTCTCCGTCTGAGATGAACATTCTCCTTTATGTCAAGTCAGTCTCCCTGGCTATCTAGTGACAATCATCTTTTTACCTTGGACTTTACATCATTTTTCACTTTTCCCTCCTATGTTCTTGTAGAGGTTCAAGTTCTATCAGGATACCGCTGGTTTAATTAGATTCTCAGGCTCAAAATATCCTAATCTGGAAAAAAAAAAAAAAAAAAAAATCCCCGTGTGACTTGTCTCTAACACTGCAGCTATGGCGCCACCTACTGTAAATTATGAAAAACAGACGGGCGAGTTGCCTACTTGCAAAACCTAAGATGTTCTCTCAGATCCACAGAAAACAACAAAGAAACTCAGGATGAAGTGAATACAATGTGACATGAGTGAGGAAAATTTATCTCAAGAGAGAATATAGACATCGCCCTGTGAAAGGAAATGTCCAAGAGACTGTCATAAAGAAAGGATGATCTTTGGAGAACTAAATTAAAGAAACTAAATCTTTCTGTTTCCTATTCTGTGCTGCTTTCTTGCTGGCAGGCTGGTTTTAATAAGCCTCTACTTTGAAAGCGCACTACTGTAAGTCATCAGTTATATTTTAAATGTTGTTGGCTTTTTAAAGAAGCCCCTGCACAAGTACTAGTAAGAAGCAAATCAAAAGCAAGTGTTTGGACACTACAATTGGAAGGTCAATCTAGGTAATGTGGCCTCCGTTCCCATGTGGGAGTTTTTAGGGACAATCACTGGGATATGAGCTTGTGTAATGCTCCACAGACTCCTGTCTGGTTTGACTGGTCGGCAGCAGCACCTCATTGTGAATGAGCTAGGGATGAAAAAGTGACTTGTGTCTTGGAACTGAGTTTTCTCTTGCAGGGAGGAAACATCTAAGACATATACTCACCCCAGTCAAAGACAAGATAGTAAGTTTATTGTTATATGTACAAATATAAAAACCTTCAACAGAGCTGGTCATAAATAGTCTTAATCATGAGGACAGAAATCCCTCAAACTGAAGAAAATCTAGGCTCTAGTTAAGTCCATAGTTCAAAACATCAACAGGTCATATTTCCTCACTGGAACCAAGTTTCTCTGTCTTCTGTATTCATGCCCCATGAAATTGGGCAAAGTCAACCAGGCGAAGGCAGTTGTCTTCCTAAGCAAAATTAACAAAAGTAATGGAAATGCATACTGAGAGTGAGGTTCAAAACGTAGTCGTCTAAGGATCCTATGATTACAACTTGAATGGGGTCAACTATGATGACTGCATAATAAAAGGAGAGACCAGGATGTTGCTGGGGCCTCCCTGTGGTATAAAAGGGAGATCTAAAGTCACATATTGTTCTCACTACCTGACACAGGTCACTGAATGTCACAATCTGAAATCATTCCTATTTTTCTATTAATTTTTAGCAATTCTCTGAGCATCATACTCTTTAGGAATACATGACCTAAGTAAACTTTCTGCCCTGACGCTGGTAGATTTTGAGATTTATAAATTTTGTCAGGTGTTTGTTTGTCCTAGAATAGTACTGAATTTCTTGGAAGTCACTGCAGGCAATGTACCTGCTGCTACTACCTTCTGCATTGTGCCATGTAGCCTTTCCTGGCCTCCCACTCCCCTCCTGCCTTCAGGGTCACAGGGTAGAGAGGCTGTGAGCGTGGCTGATATTAAAGGCAGCACATGGGAGAGGAGATGAAGGATCCTTGACACATCTTCAGTCCTAGGCCTGGAATGAATGAATAGGTGTGGGAGGAGGGGCAAAGTGTTGCATGTTAGTGACTCTGATGAGAGTCATCACTAGTCAGTCTTATTGCAGTGAACCCAGTTTTCTTATAGTTGCTGTTAAGTTTTTTAAAAAAAAATTATACATTTTTCTCTGCTTTGCGGTGTGAGAAAAGCAGCAACAGGAAGGATAGGAGATGGTTTTAAGAAGCAGACAGGTGGGCCAAATCAGGGGGTGATAGGCAGTCAGGGAAGAGCTCCAGGCAAGGTGCATGAATTATTCGTCCAGCAATTAATCAGAGAAGAAGAGTATCAAAGGTAAGTATTGCATCTCAGTCATGCCAACTTATGATGACTAAAATGGATCTCAAGTATTAAGGCACATAAATTGTGTCTATATCAATATCTTCCACTCTAGTATGATGTGACATTAAAAAGTTATTTTTATTTCCCTGTCTAGTAGCCATCTAAAGCAACTTCTCAGTTGCAATATTTGAACAGTGATGTTGAATCCACTATTTTTGTACAGTATATTAAATGTTCTGTATGTAACAGGAATACTGATCCACAAGGTTTTCCAAAACTTCTGGAATTTCTGGGGGCATTCTTTTCTTGGAAGATTCTAGGAAAAAGAATGAGCTTAGCAGAATTGCTATAAAGGTGCTTACCATGCAAGTTCCATGAGGGCAGGGACTGTACATACTCAGACTTTATCCTTAACAAGTGCCTGGTATAAAAACATCACTCAAATTAGTAACAGAAGCATTAATGAAGTTACTATCTGTGAGGTAGTGTAACTTAAGAGCACCGGTTGAAGAGTGTCACCTCTTCCTAACTGTGTGACTTATGACAAGTTACTCAAATTCTTGGTAGCTCAGTTTCCTCATCTGTAAAATGGGAATGATAGCAGTGCCAACCTACAGCAAAAAGTTGTTAGGAGACTACTGAGTTAATATTTGTAAAGCTCTTGAGATAATACCTGGCACAACATCATTTATAGCCAAGTGCTATATAAGCACTTGATAAATAAAAAAAAAAAAAAATCTACAAGACTGGATTTGTAACTGGGATGGCATTTTCTTCCAGTTGAGGAATTAAGTGTATGGATGAACAACCATGAACATCAGAGTCCTTTCAGCTCTGACACTCCGTGTCCTCCAAGTAGGTCACTAGCACATGGAAATCACAAAGTCATATGCGTAGCACCTCAGAATGGCAATAATGACAGGAAATACTGAAAATTATAGATGATTTTTGCATGAACAATACGATTTGCTCTGCTGCCAACTATGTACGGACTGATGAGTTGAAAGCTTTTTCCCGCCTGCATTTTCCATCAAAAGCATCCCTTTTTGAAGTTCTAAGCCTTCAAAAATTTAATCTTGACCTAAGACAAGGGAATATTTTTATGTCAGCAAGCTATTATGTATCCCCAATTTTTAAATAACCTGCAATTCATTTGAGAGTTGTTATTTATTCTCAAATTTTTTTTTTATTAAAAATAAAGTTGGGAAGAGAACAAAATGCCTAATATTGAAAAGCTAAAGAATTGTCCGAAGATCTCTAAATTGGTAAATAAAATAATATTTGTTTAAAGGAGAGGAAGGATGGGCAATTCTATATTAATGATCATTTATGATAAAATTTTAAATACAGAAAAACTTCTTTAGACAAATAAGAGATTCGGGCGATAAATAAATGGCTCAAGAACAGGAGGTGGATGAAAACGTAACATCAGGTTTCACCAGAGCTTCCCTCAGCCTCTGTCCTTTCATTCCTTCAGGTCAGCCACCTGTATGTCCTGTTCTCTCCTTCCTGCCAGGAAACAGTCCCTGCATGTAGTTAAACTAATTTTGGGAATAACTGAAGGCAGATTATCTTTTATAACATGGTGGGGAAAAAATTGTCTTAGACTTTTAAAAATAAAAAAATACCTACGGTAAAAAGAAATAGTATCAATCATTCAGACAGTCGATAAAATGAAAAGCAAACAAGTTTCTTTCTCCTGTGATCTATGGTCCTACCCCGGCAGGAATCCTTGTTCACAGTGTCCTATGAATAAATCCCTCCAGAAATATGTTATGCATATTCTAGCATATCAAAAATATGAATTATTGTGTATATATCATTTCACACAATTAGGATCCTATCATACTGATCAAGATCTTGTTTTTTTAAATTAAACGTAATTTAATTACAATGTAATTTGTGTGTCTGTCTCTCCATATCTGTATATATGAATTTCTCTCATTTTCAAACAGATGCATATTTGTTACAGATTTATCATAATTGACTTAATCAGGACACTACTAATGATCATTTAGATTATTCCTAGCTTGTGAGGGCAGCTGATGTCCTTGAACATACAGAGGCTTAGTTGTGAGTAAACCTTTAGGTAAATTACTAGCAGTGGAATTAAAAGGTCAAAAGATATATATACTTAAAAATTTGATAGGTATCACAAAACTTCTCTAAAATTGTTGTCAATTCAAATTCCCAACCAGAGTCATGAAAATGCTGATTTTTTCCCATCAATTCACCAACTATGGGTTTTAACAAATGTGAATACTTTGCAAACCTGACAGGTAAAAAGTGTTTTTTTCATTGTTTTAATTTGCATTTCTTTCACTTTGACAGAGGCTGAGCATCTTTTCAAATCTAAAATTTTACCGTGAATCGTCTGGTCATGTGATTTACTTGTTTTTCTGTTGGTTTATTTCTTCTTATTGATGTGATAAGGACTTGGTAGATTAAGGAAACTGGTCCTTTGTTACGGTGTTAAAAATATTTTTCTCATTTTACCATTTGCCTTTATGACTGTATTTATAGCTGCTCTTTTTTCAAATAATGTTTATGCTTTCATAGACCCTGAGTTTTATGTCACACTTAGACCCTTCTCCATATAAAAATGAGTATTATTACTATTATTTAAGGCATCAAATTCTGTCTTGTGATTATTCCTTCTTATTGCATTGAAATATGCTCAATTGAGAATTTATTTTTATTTATAAAGCCACATTGGTATCCATTTTTATCATTTTCCCCCAAACAGCTTTTCCATGGTACTAATGTCATTTATTAAATTATTTTTCATTTCCTTACTTCAAAAGCTATCTTTATCATCTTTTAATTTCCATGAGTATTTGCATCTGTTTCTGAACCACTCTGTCCCACTGATTTGTCATTCTTTAGTATAAAATTATCTTAATTGTTAGTCTTTGTAATAATGGCCATTGTCTCTCACCACTCTTTTGGGCTATTTTTTCTAGAGTAATTTATGTATCATTATATCAGCCTCTATACCTACATCCCCAACACAAATGATGTAGGTATTTTCGTGAGGAGCTTACTGAAGGATACATCTCTTTCCAGCTAGTGATATATATTTTGTCTCATGTTCCCCTTCCTGATCTAAGATCTCATGTATGATAACTTCTCATTTGCCAATATTAGAGAGACAGGTTGTAGAACGGTGATATAAAGCAATATGAAAGCTTTAACAGCTGTTGATTTTTGAAAACCAAAACCAAAAAAGACATTTAAGCCAAGATACTCAATATAAAAGCAAAAACCAGTAGTTCTATGAAGAGATACACTTTTGAAATGTAGTAATTTCAGTTAAAGTCATTAAGGTGACAAAAAACTAAGGCTTCCAAATGTTCTCTGGGAAATAATTTTACCTGCTGTCCTGGGATATGTGAACAGGCTTAAGCGATGACATTACTCTTCTGAGTTCTAAGTACATTACTCAGCAATTCTAATTATTAGGCTGTGCAGCACATATGGAAAATTGACAGAAATGCTCCTTTATGTTCTGCTAGAATTGAAAACTGCTGACTCTTTAAAGAGCCATGCAACTTTTTATTGTTTAGACTATTTTCTATTTTGCACTGTTAGAGAATAAATACACAATTACTTAGATTGCAGAAGCAGGAGACATTTTTGTTCATATGAGATCAAAGGTTATGAACTTACTGTTAGCATATCATCACATTTCATATCTGGTGTATCACCATCTTCACTTTTATTGTAGAATTTTCGGAAAAAATTGAATGCCACCACAGTGTACAGGTATACAACAACAGCTAACAAGCCAACGGTTAATACGAGCTGGAAAGCAATGTGACAAGGAACAGGTATTAGAAATGTACACATGTGGCATCTATGTGGGTGGGGAGTGCTCTAGTGAGAACACAGCCATGTTTACTAGAAGCTAATGGGATCCATAACTTATTTCTCACCTTTCTTACCCTCTCGTGCAGACATTTACTTTCATATTCTCTTTATCAAGTTGTCAGACTATATTTTATTTTATTTATTTATTTATTTATTTAGAGATGGAGTCTCACTCTGTCACCAGGTTGGAGTGCAGTGGCACGATCTTGTCTCACTGCAAGCTCTGCCTCCCGAGTAGCTGGGATTACACGCGTGCACCACCATGCCTGGCTAATTTTGTATTTTTAGTAGAGATGGGGTTTCTCCATGTTTGTCAGGCTGGTCTCGAACTCCCGACCTCAGGCGATCTGCCCGCCTCAGCCTCCCAAAGTGCTGGGATTACAGGCATGAGCCACTGTGCCCTTTCTTCGTTTTATGAGGGCTATTTTCCACAATTTACATTCCTAATAAAATGCATTTTGTTTTTATGACTGTAAATTATTTTTAAATTTTCAATCATATCCTAAATAGAAATTGGTATTGCCCCTGAAATCTGGGGACACACAATTAGTAATAATGTATAATATAAATATTTTTTAAAACTGAGAAATCTTGCTTTGTAAACAATGACCAAAGTGAAAAACACCACAGCTAATGACTAACACTATTTTGAAGGCTATTTTTTCTCAATCTATAATTAAATATCTCTGTTTGAAAGGTCTTTCAGCTCTACTTTAATTTTTGGATAGTTATAAGTATATGATAGAATTGTAGAGTATTTTTGATAGAATATGTATATGCTAAAAATGTGACTTTTCACCAAGTTGGTGAAAATATATTTCTGGTTTCATCACAGAAATTCTACCACGCTAACATGCCTTATCTTTATGTGTACTTTCTCTGATTACAGCACAACTTTATGGTCTTGACTGCGACTGCTTATGCTGATTAAGTCTTTACAAAATCACTTTACAATTATCTGGAGAAAACATGTTAGCTTAACAGAGGGTTTCATTCATTTCTATAAATGAAGTACAAAGCCACAGTGAATTTCTGCATGTTTTACCGGTTAGGACTATTAAACTCTACATATTTCTGCAAATGAACATTTGAGGCCAGGTGGGGTGGCTCATGCCTGTAATCCCTGCACTTTGGGACGGCGAGGCGGACAGATCACCTGAGGTTCGAGACCAGCCTGGCCAACATGGTGAAACCCCATCTCTACTAAAAATAGAAAAATTAGCCGGGCATGGTGGCATGCGCCTATAATCCCAGTTATGCGGGCGGCGGAGGCGGAGGTTGCAGTGAGCCAAGATCGCACCACTGCACTCCAGCCTGGGTGACAGAGCAAGACTCTGTCTTAAAAACAAACAAACAAACAAAAAATTTGATACCTCAAAAAGAAAGAAACCCCACGAAGTTCAGAAACTGAAAGTAGTGCCAGATCTTTTATGTAGAAACACACATAGATTTGGCATCTCCAGTTCTTTACTACACATACTGGGAGCTCAAACACAACTTATGAACTGACTGGCAGATAAATAGACTTTTGTCACTAGACCCATGACTTGCTGTGCACATCATAGCCATAAGGAGAACCTAAAGTGACATATGTAAGAATAATGTGCTGAAATTTAGAAAACTAATGATAATGGAGACTTAACTGTGGACCCAGTTCAAAGCTTTTAGAGAGGCAATTATTTTAAAATGTGCTGGGCTACAAGACTCTGGAAAAGAAGGATTCTGTTAATCCAAATAACTAACACAGCATATGTTACCACCCAGTGGACACTTGAAAAATAGCAAATGAATTAATAAATGCATACTTCTGCAATATGCTTCAAGATAATGGAAAGTTTTAACATTACAAACGGGTTCCATTAGAACATGCATACTTCTGCCATATGCTTCATGATAATGGAAAGTTTTAACATTATAAGCAGGTTCCATTAGAACATAAGTGCATTTTCTGGACCTAGACCAGTTTTCTTCTGAGTCAGCACGACCTTGTCAAATATGAAACATTATCCTTTTTGCTCAATTTAAAAGTAAAGAGTATAAGATAAACAGTTTAAAAATATTACATTAAAATACAGCATCTCATATTTTACAGCTAACACAATGAGTGCATCAGGATTCTGTAAACTATTTTGGTTCCGCATAATAGCAAGTGGAGCAAACACTATACTAGAAACAAAGTAATAACTAAGTTCCTGAGTGCTTAATACGTGCCAGGGGCTGTGTTAAAGCATATACATTTGTTTTTATTTCATTTTCACAAAAATCTGGTAAGGTATGTACTTTTATTATTTTCAATTAATTTATCCAAAGTCAAGCCAAGGCTTGAGTATAGGCCTAGAAGACCCTCAAACTGCTACTCCCTGCAGTATAGAAGAGGTACAGACCCTTCCTTCCAAAAAATCTTTAAAAATGTACATTGCCATTTGAGGGGTGGTTTTATTTTTCTCTGCTTTATTGGTTGCTTTTTTATTTTCTGCAACGGGGAGAAAAAGATAAACTGCTTACCTGTTTGCCATTGTGAGTTACTGAGGACAAGATGGTTCTTAATGTCTTGAATCCCATAGCAATGTCGAGAAGGTGAGCAGCAAAAAAAAAGTTGTTATAGTGTCCAAGAACAGACATAGTCATATACCAGGCTAGGTAGAGGAAGGACTATCAAGACAAAATGGGGGGGAATCATGTCAGAAAAAAGAATGCATGACTATTGTTATGGGTTAAGCAAAACAAGCCGGGAACAGAGAGTTAAACTCTACATGTTCTCACTCACATGTGGAATCTTAAAAAGTTAATCTCATGGAAGTAAAAAGTAGGAGACAGGACACTAGAGATCGGGGAGAAAAAGGAGGTGTAGGAATAGGGAGAGATTTGTTAAAAGATACAAAGTTATAGCTAAATAAAAAAATAATTTCTAGGGTTCTATACCACTGTAGGATGATGGCAGGTCACAATAATATATAGTTTCAAACAGCTAGAAGGAGGATATTAAATGTTCCCAACACAAAGAAGTGATAAATGTTAAAGAAAATGTGTATACTAATTGCCCTGATCTGATTACATTATATTTATCAAAATATCACTAGGTACCTCATGAATATGTATAATTATTTGTCAATTAAAAAATAAAATTAAAAAGCAACTCCAATTTCACTCTTATAATTACTCTATTCATCTTCGTACATTACACTTTTTTTTTTTTTTTTTTTTTTGGAGACAGAGTCTCACTCTGTCCAACCCAGGCTGGAGTGCAGTGGCCCGATCTCGGCTCACTGCAAGCTCTGTCTCCTGGGTTCACACCATTCTCCTGCCTCAGCCTCCCGAGTAGCTGGGACTACAGGTGCCTGCCACCATGCCCGGCTAATTTTTTTGTATTTTTAGTAGAGACGGGGTTTCACTGTGTTAGCCAGGATGGTCTGGATCTCCTAACCTCAGGATCCGCCCACCTTGCCCTCCCAAAGTCCTGGGATTACAGGCATGAGCCACCACGCCTCGCCTATGATACATTTTTATAATTCTAGTTAGCTGTATCAGCTTGTTCTTTGTGTATTTTATTTTTACTTAATTTGTTCTGAAAAGGTCAGTGTCATTTTCCTTTAAAACAGTTTTAAAATGTTTTAAGAATTGTCATTGTTCTTATTTATCCTCCAACAGAGAAACATTTATTGACTTCCTATTCAGCAGCAGGCTTTCTCAACCCGGCGCTATTGATATTTTGGATCAGATAATCCTTTATTATGGGTGCTGTTCTGTGCATGGTAGCATGGCAAGCAGCATCAACTAGATGCCAACAGCACCGACCCCACCTCTCCCCCGAGTCATGACAACCAAAAATATCTCCAGACATTGCCAAACATCATTAGGAGACAAAACTGTTCCCCAGTAGAGAAGAACCCTTGCTCTACAGCCAACCAAAGAACCAGTCACTTTCTCTCCCTCCTTTTCTTCCCTTCTTTGCTTTTCATTTATTCACTCACTAAATCAGTGTTTGCTGAGACCTACTAGTTATGAAATTACATGAAGTGTTTTATTAACCAAGCATCTCACTTTACATGAGCCACAGTAAGTCTAGGAGAAACCCAAATACCATGTGACGTCACTGAAAGCTACAGTACACCTAATAATACAATTGGTTCTGTTGTAGAAGTCTCCTGGGTTATAATTAATGTTGATTATTCACATAGGCTGGAAAATGAATATACTTTTTGGGGAGGGCCGGGACTAATGCTGAATAAAAACATGGTGGCTGTTCTTACTTATGGGACTACAGTCTTTGTTGCAAAAGGGATGTTTTGCTGGTGGAGTCAGAAGCTATCCATTTGGGGAAGGGGCGGACACTTTCATTTTGACTGTAAGATATCTTAATCTTTCACAGAGAACAAAAAGAGGGGGCTGAGCTAGGAAAGGGACTTCAAGGACCATGTGGAACTGAAGCTAGAGGTCAAGTGGCAGAAAAGAAAATAGCATTTATAAAAAGCAGAGATATAAGCAGAGTTTGCTTGGGAAGGAAAATTGGGTTTGAGTGGCGGGTTCTTGTTTTGCAACATCAAGCTGGAAAAGTGTGACAGAGTTGGAGAGGCTTGAGGGCAAGTTAAAGGACATCTGTGTACCCCACAGGAGCTTGAGTGCCACTGCAGTATCATGAGAAGGATAATGGTTTATGAAAAATGGCATTTTAGGAAAATTTCTGGAGCACCTACTAAGTGCTGGTCAATGTTCAATATAATTGCACACATGGTCTCTTTTTTATTTTAGCAAGATCTCTGATGAATAGGCATGTTTAGCCCCAATTTATATATGAGGAAGTGAGCTTGCTGCAGTTAAGCTATTGTCTAAAAACATTGTAAGTGGCACAGCCATTAAATTAGAAGACTACTGGACAAGCCCCAGGATGACGTTACCAGAGCCCAAACAAGCAGCAAAAGTAAGGATAAGAAGGGAGAATTACAGAGGACACAAACAGGACCAAGATTCAGCAAATAATCAAATGCATGCTTTGGAGGGAGAAAGAAGAGGAGTCCATATGAATAACTTAAGCTTAGGTAGTAAGAAGAAGAAAAATATTAACAGAGAAAATTGTAGACTGAAGACTGGATCTGGAGGGGAGGAGCAGAGGAGAAGGAAGATGAAAATGTGCCATGGGATGTTCAGATGGAGCTAATCTAATGAGCCATTAAGAAACGCAAAGACTGAGGAAAAGGAAAATTTATGGGCATAAGATGAGTAAGGAACTAAATGACAAGCTGGGCCAAAGGTGCATGTGTGGTCTACATATGTGCTTGCTGCACAGTTAAATTTGAATGAGAGAGAAAGAATAAATGATTTTTAGTTTAGGTATGTCCCATGAAGTAATTTGGGACATACCTATGCCAAATATTATTTTCTGCTTATCTAAAATTTAAATGTAACTAGGAATTCTGAATTTCATTTGGTAACCCTGTCTATGTTTCAGAGAGACACGGTAATAGTGAAGGATGAATACATGTTGAGAGGTGATGGGCCAAACAGAAGCCATGAAACTGCAGGTGGACAGAAGCCTACTAAGGTAGCAGAAAACTGTCTGAGGGAAGACTCTATCCTGGATCTATCCATGCTCAAGTTATCTAGAGGACAAAAAAATACATAGCAAGATGAATATTATGGATAAGCTGCATCTGGGCAGAAGCTGCATCTGGGCAAAAGTGGGCTCTGCAAATATTGTGGCATGGAAGATTGAGCTTAGCAGGCAGAACTTAAGATGGACTGGCCACTTGAATGGAAAATGCCCATTGGAGCCAAAGTTGAGGATCCCCTCTTGTTATTTAGAGGAGTTGCTTCCATTTGGATGAGAAATTATTTGTAAGATAGTGTATTAATAGCTTATAGTTCTAAAAGATACTTGGAAGACATGATTTTGAACTCTTAGAGAATGCTCCTAAGACACCCAGAGTTCTGGGCCCATGGCTGGATGAGGGAAGGGGTAAGGATAGAGGCAGGAGAATTTGGGGGCTATCAAAGACTTCTAAATAGGAGAATGGAACTAATGTTAACTACAAAAGTCAGTGCCAAAATTAAAGAGTGAAATCTTGAGACACCTGGCGGTTTTTAGTAATAGGTAATTTTTTTTTCTATTTTATTTGGATATATATTAGGGCCCTATATTTAGTCTCCAAAGAATATTTGGTAAAAGGAGAATTAAAAAAAAAAACTCCATAATTTAATGTACTCAATTTGGGGAAAACCTAAATTTAGCACAATTAATGTTCTTTGAAAATTATTTAGGAGTTTCTTTCTAACATCTATAAAACTGAAGTATGCCATTGCCCAATTAAAACCTTAATGAACATACTCACAAATCTGCATCTCAGTTTTTCTTTTGTGTAAATATATTTTCATTTTAATGTTTCGGCTATTGAAAGAAATGGAATGAGAGATGGGCTCGTTAATCATATCATTCTGTGGCTCTCTCTCCAGATCTGGTCTGTCTGCAATGAATTGGTATTTGAAACATTTTCTAAATAACCATCCTTCCATCTACAGAACTCCCACAGACTTATCGAATCAGAGTGCATTTTCTTTTGTGATAATGAAGTAGGCTTACGTTGTCAGTGAAAACGACTCCTAGTTTCCACATCTGATACTTCACATCAATAGAGTTCAGTCTGCAATGACAAAAAGAAAGTGTAGTTATGCACATTAATCAAAGACTCATAGGCTGGCAAGAGCTGACGGCCTTCACATTCTATGGCACAAGACTTGGAAACCTTCTAAGGAAACTAGTTCTATCCAGATGCCAAGGGAGGAGCTGAGAGCCAACTCTGACACTGTATCCTAGAGTTTCATGATGTGTTTTTAGAGGATCTTGGAAACCAAAACACCATCACCTTAGTCTTATGTTATTTAAAAATAGTCCTTTCTTTTTCACCTTTTCCTTTCCTACATTCACTATTAACTTTTTTCTTTTTCTTTCTTTTTTTTTTTTTTTTTGAGACAGAGTTGCACTCAGTCACCCAGACTAGAATGCAATGGTGCAAACTGGGCTCACTGCAATCTCTGCCTCCTGGGTTCAAGCGATTCTCGTGCCTCGGCCTCCCGAGTAGCTGGGATTACAGGCATGCGCTACCACTCCTGGCTAATTTTTTTTTTTTTTTTTTTTTTTGTAGAGTTGGGGTTTCATCATGTTGGCCAGGCTGGTCTTGAACTCCTGATCTCAGGTGATCTGTCCGCTTTGGCCTCCCGAAGTGCTGAGATTACAGGCATGCACCATTGTGCCCAGCTACATATAACATTTATTCCTTGAAACTGTACTAAATTGGCCAACATATGTACACATCAAACATTTCCTCACTAACTTTTATATGCACTTGCAATGGTATGCCAACAGAGTAACTTTTGATTCAAATAATAAAAGCTAGCATAAATATACACATTTATTTTACAACTATCTTATTTTATAAATGAAAGGGCTTTTAAATTGTTTTTACTTCATTTCCAGAAAATTCACCTTCTCTGTTTCCTTTTCCATCGCGCAGGAATTTAGCCCTTCCCCTCGGTTCTCATAGCATTTTGTAGCCAATTCCTTTTATTATTATTTCCTACATTGTCTTACAGTTGTGGGTACTGGTATATGCATGTATGTGGATATATGCCTCTCTCACTAGTCTGTGAACTCCCCAGCTCCATGCATAATAGCTCACACACTGAATGTCTAAATACATATATGTTGAATGAATAAATCCTAAAGTAAATATTTGTGATCTTTGTAGATTACAAACACGTATATTAAAATATATGTGTTAATTTTCATTTTTCAGAACTTGCCACTGATTTATTGGCTAGAAATTATAACTTTGCCAACCTTTCCAATATTCCAGCTCTAAGTAACTGATATGAAATAATGCATTATAACATAATGGCAATATTATTTTCTAAAGGGTTTCTCTAGACTTAATGTTTTAGTCTTTATTGCCTTCTTTAATCATTTCTTTTAATTAGGCTAATCTTAAATTATAAATGCTAAGTAGGTGCAAATCAAAGGTGACTTTTTCGGAGATTTTTTTCACTAAGGGTTAAGGCTCATTTAACTTAGTACAGGATTTAAAAAAAAAATTTATCCTTAAAGAAATAAAGTTATCTATGAACTAGAATTAATTTTATCACAGGAGCCTTTAAAAAAAAGTTCCACAAATATTTATAACAGGTTTCAATATAAGAATGTTTTTTCTTAAATTAAAAAAGGAAGAGTTGGGAGAAAAAAATGGAGTAATTTGCGTGAGAGCATAATTATTTTACATTAAAGCAATCTAAAACAAAATAACGGTTTATATCAGGATGTATGAATTTCCTATGGTGGTTTCTTATTTTATTTTAAAAATTATTCTTAAGAGTTATTTTCCATCTCTAGCATACTTTAGTGTGACAGTATACCATCAATTTCACACAGCAGCACACCCCACTCATTTCTCACCCTTAAGTGGTAGCCATGCTGTTTGGGTGAGGATGACCCCACCCCTGGGGCAGGGCCATGGCTGAGCTAAGCCAATCAGAACACGGTCTTCCTGGTCGCGGGGGCGGGAGGATGCCAAAGCTCCAGTCAAGGGTAAACTATAACCAGGAAGCTTAGTTTTGCTAGATGTTTTGAGACATGATCTCCTTTCCTCCCCAATGAGGACACAAATGCAGACTTTCTGACTGCTTGCAGCTCTTCCACCCCCAGAAATGGAGCTGGCCACTTATTTAAAGGTGCACATACCAAGCCTTATGTGTTTGATAAATAAATATATAAATCATCCTTGTATTTGAATGTTCACATTAAGATAGGGTTCATATATAAATCGGATAATCTTTTAAAACCTGATCTTCCTAAATGCTTTAGTAAAGCGACATTATATGTAAATCTTTTTCCTAGTTGTACATTAGTTACCAGAACTTTATTCTTCTAATTTTATTCTCCATATGTAAAGATGTTAAATGCTATATGAACTTCTTCGTACGTTGCTAGGGGTCAAACTTACAACATTTACTATGTATAATGGTAGAAAACTATGCCAATTTAAAACTTTCTTCACAGCAGAAAAGCAGCCTAAACTTCCCTTCTGTTTTTTCAGACTTTTTTTCTAGAGTCACAAATGTGACCATAGAAAATGCATAACTCAGTAAAACTACTCAATTCGGTATTGCTTATTAAGGATCTGAAAATGTCTGTGGGATGCTCAGCCTCACTCACACCCTAGTTCTTGTTTCATATGATAAATATTTTTTATACTTTTCTAACATAAGGGACATGGGTCCTAAGGATTGCTCATCTGTGTTCGATTTTACATGCAGTGGCACAACCTTTAAATACACATTTGTTTTCCTAGAGTACTCAAGTAATATTTTGGACCTTAATTCACATTTGCTGATCTAAGTTCTTTTCAACAAGAAGTTCAAAAAAAAGTTCATCTTAACTTTAAAGACCCAAGTAGCGCTAATAAGTTTTCAGATAGATAAAAACAATATGACCAATGAGATAGGCCAACCAAACTATCTTTTTAATGCTAGGTAACAGATTATCTAAGAAAATAATACTGCTTCACAGAACCATAAACATGTTTTCAAAGTAACCATCACATCCCTAATCATGTTAAGAGAAAGTATTGTTTCTTCCAAAATCATTCAGTGACTACAACAAGCAATTACGTTTTTAAAAGTATGTTTTACTTTTATTCCAGAGATTCAGTTGATCAAATTTGCTAGATGGATGTATGTATATATCTCTACACTCACACTATATGTGTGTGTGTGTGTGAGAGACATTTAAACTCAGATACATTCAACTCAACTGGTTTAAAAACATTATTCCACGAAAGCAGTATATAAAGAGTGTTTCATTTTGAAGTAAACTTTACAAGTAATAGTATGACGGGATATTATTTCTGACATACTAAGCCTTTTGCTATTCAAAAAAATACAATAATTATAATAAAGTAATATGAGTTCCTCTGAACATTGTAAATAAAAGGGCTACATCATTTTCTTATGTTTTGGAAAAGGGAACTAACGTTTTTTCAAACAGGAATTACCAGAAATCAGCCATATATTGAGTTTTTGTGTGTGTTTTACTTAGATTTAAGGATCATTTAAAGACAGAGAAGGCAAATTAAGTCAAAAACATGAATAGTCTTTCTTTTCTCTTGTTAATATTAAAAGGTACCTCCAAAATTAATAGAAAAAAATCCGGAGTGCCAAATACCAAGAAGTGTAAAAGTGGACTTTATATACATCCTCTTTTCCTCATCTTATCTATTCTTCTGACATTAAAGGAAAGGAAATCAATGCACAAGTTTAGAAATGTATTAATGTTTTCCCTTTTCAATCTAAGTCTGTAGCATACAGCCCAAGTAACACTTACACAGCTGATAAGGAGCTGTCTTTCTTTGGCTTCTTCTTTTCTCTGGCATCACTGAAGTCCAGAGCTGCCTTGTCCATGCCAAGTAATTCACTAATTCTGTCTCGGCCATAGAACTCTCCGTATTTATCCATTACCTTGGGGTATGAGAAAAAGCATTTTGTTGGCTTCAACCATTAAATAACATCTATATGTGTGTACAAAACATCTAATCATTTTTATACTTACTGTATATTTGCCCTAACAATCACCGAAAATCTAGTTTATGACTCATCTTCTGTGATCACATGCTTAAAGTCTAAACAAATTCACAGCATTTTACATAATACCTATCTGAGGAATAAGATTTCTCTCTCATTCAAGAGAGGGAGACATTCCAAGGAAGAAGATGAGCTGAAAAAAGCATAAGAAATGGAGGGAAATGGAATGAGAGTGACCTTTACTAAATTAATACTTTGTGTCAGCAATTATGCTTCATTCCATGTGACTGTCACAATATGTAGGTTTCATGTTATTGATATTCTGCACATAAAGAAACTGTACCTTAGAAAACTTTGTGTAATGTGCCTAAGGTTGCTAAACTCAGCAAGAGATGGGGTCCAGGAAGCAACCAGGCCATGCCTGACTCCCCAGCCAATGATCCTCTGCATAGACCTCTGCATGCTAACAGGGGCACATGACAGGAGTGGCATTCTTCCATGCTCTCGATTTCAACCCTTCAACTCTCTGACCACAATGCCCATCTTTCCACCCCACTCCCCTGAGTATCCTGACCCCAGCAATTCTTCAGTAACACCAGGACCTGCAACCTTGTCACCATCCTCAGCCTGCCACCACGCCCGGCCATTATGTGCTATTCTGGAAATTCGTATTTGGCCAGACGTGGTGACTCACGCCTGTAATCCCAGCACTTTGGTAGATCAAGGAGGGTGGATCACCTGAGGTCAGGAGTCGGAGCCTGGCCAACATGGCAAAACCTCGTCTCGACTAAAAATACAAAAATTAGCCAGGCGTGGTGGTGGGCGCCTGTAATCCCAGCCACTCGGGAGACTGAGGCAGGAGAATCGCTTGAACCCGGGAGGCGGAGGTTACACGGTTGCAGTGAGCCAAGGTCGTGCCACTGCACTCCAGCCTGGGTGACAGACCGAGACTCCGCCTCAAAAAAAAAAAAAAAAAAAAAAAAAAAAAAATTGAGACACTAATAGGCAGATAAATTATACCTCGATATCTTATTCTACAGCTGAATCACATCAAATTAAAATCCGAACTGTGCTTTAAGAAAAATATAGAGGATTCCAAGTAGTATTACCTTTCTTTTAACAAATTTGTCCCAGTAGTTGTTGGGAAATGACCTAAAACATAGAAAAGCATAGAAGTAAATAGTATTATTTTTAATGACAAATAATATATCATTTGGGATATATGGCATACTTAAAATAATATGTAAACATATATCCTGCCATCCATGTAAACTTACAATGAATTTGGTTAACATCACATAAGTTCCTGCATCATAGGTATTTGAATTATTATTTTAAATATTAACATGTAAATACATACAAAAGCATATAAGCTGATACTTTAATGGAGAAGAATATGAGAATATTTATTAGGTAGTATTGCTATTTATTTGTTTTTATCATATCAATACATAGACCTGTTTATCAATTGCCTTTAAAAATTAAAGTATCTAGAAACCTGTCATTGTTATTCCTATGAAGAAAAAAAATCTTCCTACCAGTTATCCTCAAAGAAACTTCGAGCTTAGCACCAACGCACAACTCTAGCACCTTAACTAATACATAAAGAGTTTACCTAAAGGGAATGACTTATTTAGACTTAGTATTAATGATAGAATTGCTAAACAAAGCATTTAGCATTTAGAATAAACGTGTATCATGTATAAATAAATCATCTCCATTTGACAACTCAGAACCCATTAGCAAATAACTTTTTAATAAGCAAAACTAATCACAATTTAAAAAAGATTTCACTCTTGAATAGTAAATATAAACTATTACAACTATTGCAGTACTAATTCTTTTTACAGTGAAAAATTACACTTTTGTGATGGATTTATATTCAGAACAGCAGCTGGTAGTTTGGATCTTGATCTCACGGGGCTAAATGATCATTGGATAGAAAAAGCTTTTGTTTTTCTGTCTTACATTTTACACCATGTCCTAACATTTACTTAGTTTCATGCTAGGCCGCTTGATGGTACTGAAAGTTGATAACTCAGGTATATTCAAGGTGTAAAATTCAATATGTTTTCCTTTAATGTTACAACTTTTTCCTTAATGAATAATTTTTGCTTCCTCTGCTTTTGGATGAGATAACCCTGCCTGCAGGTCATGCACTTCCTGTTACACACATCCCTGAACGCTGAGTAATGGATGTGAAGTTCCATCAGTGCTGTGGAAATGAACTCTAAGCCATTTTTGATTAAGGAATTCAGAACTCAGAGGGCAAAAATTGAGGACATCCATTAAGGAGGCTGACGGCGCCGAGTCTTTAGATTTTTCTTGACTGAATATATAACTATTATTCACCTCTGCTAAATTTTTGACAAATCTGCAGGAACTCCAACCAAGTATTTTCATGTCTGGAAATTTGTGAGTGCAGAAATGTCTCATATAATTCTTTACTCACTGTGTGTTGATTACGAGTCTATCCCACTGGCCTTTAATATCATCTTCTGAAGGCTGTTCTGTAATATAAAGCCCATCAAATTCCAATTTCCGTGCTACTTCCTTTTCTCGCTTAAAAATAACCAATGGGACCTACGCAGGGAAAATAAATATGTTAAAATTAGTTTAGATTTACTGGCATCTCTTGTGGTCACTATCTTTATAAAACAGCTTTCGGAAAGAAATATTTCCTGTGTACTTCCAGGAAGGTAAAAATTGAATGAAAATGAATCGGCTATATTCAAGCAGGAAGAAGCATCTAGAAGGTTTTGGAAAAACAGTAGATAGAATAGATATTACATATATGCATGTTTTTAAACACATAGGGGCTTATAGATAATTACACTAATGAAATCATTTTTAAACTTCAAAGATGAAAAGATGATTATGCAAAATCATTTTCTTTTTACATATATCTCTCAACATAAATGAATGAAATAAAATTTAGCAATCGCAGCAGTGTTCCCAAATGCATGCTACTAAAGTGCAGTTTCATTTGAGAAACCTCTTTAATAATTTCATGCTCAGGATCACCACATACTAATTTGAGATACGTTTTAATTTCAACATCAGCAAAAATCTTTGTCAGTTTGTCAAAATATCTCCAGAACATAATGATCCTCTTTTTATATGGACAGACTTTACACAAGGCACAGATAGCAGACAGACACAGATATTCTGGAAATAGCCAAGAATATGCACTCCCATAAAACAGAATAAACGGGAGGAAAGGAGTTCCTGAAGAACACTTTACATTCTAGTCTTTTGCTGAGCCCTGGTTTTTTCAAATGTCTTCTGCAAGATTTACAACCAGAGGCAGAGGATGGTGAAAGTGAAATAAAGCCATCACAGTGAACAAGCACCTTGCTAGGAAAAGATAAAGAGGTTTGCACAGGTAATGGGCAGCCTTGAGCACTCAGAGAGATTATCTTGGGTTCTATTCACCAAATTATATTGTTCCCTTGGCAGGCCTCTAGGGATAAAGCTGCACTATTTTCTGGGTGAAGTGTGACAAATCATGAGGCATTTCCGCCAAGAATAGCAATAGATACTTCCCTAATAACAAAACAATAAAATGACTCCTACGATCGATACAATGTAATTCTGTAAGTCTTAATATACTGGAGTATCACTGCATTACCATGAGATATAGTGGGTGGGTGAGCTTACTTCTTTCTGTAGGGCCAAGTTATAGGCAAAATTCTCTATGTGAATAATTATCAGTCCATGAAAGAAAGCTACTTTAAGACAGCTGATGGCCATAGCCCCTTCCCAGGGCAGACTAGTCAATGTAGACATAAAATGGCCAGGCTCCAATGCCTCAGGCCAGGACAGCCCTGAAGGGGCATCCCAGCTTTGGAGAGTGCACCTGCTGTGTCTACAGTAGCCCAGCTTTCCCCTCTCCCATCCTGCTTCCTCCATTTGCCCCAAGCACGTTGATTCATGGAGCATTCTGTCAGAAACTTTGTACACAACATTTCCAGTTCAGAATCTGCTTCCCCAGAAGTACAGCCTGCAACACACACACACACACACCACACACACACACACACACACACACAGAGGTACCTTGGTGCCTTACTATCTTACTTTCAAGCAGTAGTATCCAATGATGCAGAAGAAAGAAATGACTGTGTGGAGAATAGCTAAGATACGCAAAGTGGGCTCCATGTAGCCGCTGCTCTCCTCCAGTACATAGTGAACTGCGATGATTCTGTGGGAGCTGCTGTCCAGGCTGGTCACTTTGGCATTTTCACTTGAACTTCTAGTGGGGAGCTCCTTTCCTTCAACCACAGAAGAAGTGGAGACCTGATTCAAAGCATTTAAAGTAGAGTCAATTTGCTGCATCTAGGATATCATTGCAAGCAAAAGACAAAAGAAATATAGCCTTTTTAGCAAATAGTTGAATGTGAAGTTACTGCATAATGAAAGGACTAATAGCAAAGGCTAAAAACGATAGCTTTTCAAAAACCAAAGGCAAGTAGTGAACACACTTTTAAAATTCATTCTTATTCAACCAAAAGTTCTGAGGATTCCAGTGCATGCAAGAAAAAAAATTAGATGGCTAAGCTCTCTTCTTAATTATAAAAGAATGTAATATAATACAGGTATGCCACACCCAGACATAATCACAAGTAAGATATTCAGCTAAATTAGGCTGGGAATACTGTGGGTAAGCCCTCTGCTAAATCAAATGCCCTTCAGTTGAGGCATTTCTCACTTCTCAGGAACAAATCTTGCCTTCCTAGATAACAGTGATATCAGTGCCTAGGCATCAGTATTTCATAATAGGTTTAGACGTGTTCACTAGCAATAGTAGATATGTTCATCGTGAAATCTTTACATTCATTTCTATTTGTAGTTTTATACCAGTTATTAAAACAGAAAGATGTACGTACCTTATAAAAGAGCAAGATGAAATTGATAGCAAATGCGACAAATAAGGCTAACATTCTCATGTTGTAAAAGTTGCGAGCAAAATAGTTCTGAGGGTGAAAAACATTAGGAGAAGGTCACTGAATCAAAAGACTTGAAATCTGCAATTTAAATAAAGCATTCGTTCATTTACCCCAAACAACTGATTGCAAGCCTACTGTTTCAAGCACCATTCTTGGCGCTGCAGACCTAACAGTGAGGGAGAACATTTCTGCCACCATGGAGGAGATAAAGAATAAAAAAGCATACCCATAATTTCAGAGAACATTAAATACTAAGAAGAAAACTACATGAGGTTAGGAGCTTAGGGAATAGGGGTGCTATTTTAGATGGTGCTGGTCTGGGAAGATTTATCTCAGGAGGTGAGCTTTGAACAGAGAGGCCTGAATACAGGAGGGGAGCAGGTTATGCAAACATTTGCTGAAAGAGTGTGTCAAAGACAGGAGCAACAAGGGCAGAGGCCCTGAGTTAGGAGTGATGTCGGTGTGTTTCAGAAATAGAAGGAAACACAGTGAGAAGAAGGGAGACTGGTGTGTGGGGGTGGCAGGGGGATATGATCAAACAGGTGAGCAGGGGGCAGGGTTTTGTAGGCTTCTGATAAAAGGTCGTCTTGTCTTTGACAGTGTGGTGGTTCAGTTTACAACCTCTGAGGCCTCACTGCCTGGATACGAAAGTCTGCCTGCCTCCACTTCCTAGTGTGGGATATGGACAAATGGCTTAATCTTTTCTGTAGCATCACTCTGCTCATCTGTATGCGAAGTGGGATAATAATAGACCTTAACTCTTAAGTGTGCTTTGCGGATGAAATGTTAATATAGGTAACGTTTGTTATTAATATTATAATTATTATATCATTATAATAAATGTAATATTCTAGTATAATTATTATTTTAGTCTAGGTGGGATGGGAAGCTATTAGAGGATTTGAGGAGGGCTTGATGCAGTTGGATCATGATTTGGAAGGACCACTCCAGCTACTATGTGGAAAACTGATAGTAGTAGAATAAGAGTGAAAGCAAGAGGACTAGTCAGAAAGTAAGTTATTATCAGACGTCAGGCAGAGGTGAGGTTCATGGTGGTGGGCTGGACTTAATGGTACCTGTGGAGATGGGAAGAACTGGGCAGACTCGATGTATTTGGAACAACTGAGAATAATTATCGTTGGGTTGTATTTAAGGTGAGAAAGAGGCTTCAAAGATGATAACCTCTGAATTTGGCAGCCTGAGCAACTAAGTGAACCGCTGGTACAATTTGTTGGGCTGGGAAAAAATAAAGCCTCGAGAAATGGGTTTAAAGTAATAGGTTATGGTGGACATTAAGTACTTGTTTTAATATTAAGTGGGAGATGTCAATATAATATAAGTGGATATGTCAGGGGATTTACCATAGTAAAGCTACATCCAAATGTAACACCTCAGAACGCTATCCCCCTCTGTGTACACACCCCATCTCTGTTCGTGTCATTTCTCCACACAGGACCCCATCTTTACTGCCAGAGCTTACTGGAACAAGGCTGTCCACCACACCCAAACTGGGTCAGTTTCACTGGTTCTCCTTGGAAGGAGGATCTGGGTCACAGAGGCTGAGTTAGCTAGCCTGAGCTATCTCACTTAGGGGAAAAGGGGCCTTTGGTAGACGGATGTGGCCATGATTGGTCACGTGCATGCAAATCGGTGAGCCGAGAAAGATAGCAAAGAGATGCAGGAAAAGGGAGGAACTGTGCAGAGACAACAGAACATGTGAACCCTGGCACAGTGAAAGCTGGAAGCAAAATCTCAACTACTTGGTTCACACAACTATAGTTAAACACATTCTTCAGGAACCCACTGGGGTAGTGCGGAGCCCATTCAACCTTTAAACCATTTGTAATAGAACTATGCCTGAAGCCATGGAAGCCAATATGGCATACCAAATTAATAATTATTCAGAGTTATCTAGGAAACATTTATGTTCCATGTATTCTGTATTACATAATATAGGGAAAATACAAGATGGTTTAGGAAAATGTAGTTACAACTAAATTAAAATATATTTGCCTAAAATACATAATACATAAACATATTTAAAGATGAGCATTTAGAATATATAATTACTGAGGACAGTTCACTTTCCTTATAAGAGAAATTCTACAGTCCATTGAGTTTCTGGGTTGTCAAATTTTGATTTCTCAAGGGCTATAAAATACTAAATATGATTCTGCTGTTCAAATGGCTTTATTATGAGGGTTGTTGTTCTTAATTTCTAGGTCTAACATCACTGGTCAGTACCTCTTATAGGTGGATTCTACATGCTTATCTCCTATCCTTTTCCTCTTTTATAAAGATTATAAAAATTTATAAAAATTATACATATATACACATATAATTATAAAAATTATACATATATAGATACATTTGTATAATTTTTATAAAGGAGGAAAAGGATAGGAGATAAGCATGTAGGAAAAGGATAGGAGACACCCATGTATGTGTATATATATGACATTACACACGCATGTTTATAAAAGGCCTTTCAAACAATATTTTTAAGAATTTCAAGATCAATATGAATAGACAGAGCTATACCTTTTTTCTTTGTTTTCCAAATATGAATGTGTGCTTTACTAATTAGGGGAACACCTCTGCAAAATGTACAGGACACTACATAAAGAACTGTAATCCCTCTTTCTAAAGAACACTTTTGAATAGACTCTCTTATTATCAATGGAAAGTGGCTCAATTAGCTAATATTTTTATACCTGGATTTTTAAGTAAAAGGGTGATGTTATAGAAATACTGACTAATTGAGTTCTGGAACATTAATTTGAATTACTTGTGCCCCAGAAGGCACATCTTGCTTTAAAATCTGTTGCAGGTCCTCAGAATATTTTTATTCACTTGTCCTAGTGTCTTTGTGGGCAGACACTGGGAGTACTGTCCTGGCAGGAACCAAATGAAAGGGTTTCAGGGAGTGTGAACATGAGTAGAGGTCATGGGTTTGACAGTAGGGAGCAGTGGGCCAGATACATTCACTATAAAAGATAAACACACTACAATGGGCAAATCAAACATGTGCTGGGCTAACCTGGTTCCCTAACTGTCACTCAGGGAGAGGTCAGCAAATATTTACTGAGCCTAAATTATCATGGTATTGTACTAAATCAGTAACAATATTCATTCTAAAACATCTTACTAGAAGTTTCTGTTGGTATGCTATGATTTTCTTCCAGAACGCTGACTCGGGCACTTCTGGTTCTCCGTATCTGTGTGTGTGAAGCTGCCTCAACTTTTGTTTGCCCTTGTCTTCCTTGGCTTTCTCTTCTTTTTCTCCATCTTCTCCCCTATGAAAACAGATGAACAAAACATAAGCTCCACAGAAACTAAAGAACTAAACGGGTGTTGTGGAAAATTACCCAAGTGAACAAATATTTTAGACCATTGTATCACTTCTGAAAACTAATTTCTTTTCCAGTGAACGATAATATTCTGAATTTTAGAATCAGGGGTAAGAGTTCCTGTTGATCACAGATTCTAGGAAGCTGAAATATAGAGGACATTTTATAGGCTTGACTTTATACGTAGCAGATTTCTTCCAATTCTGCAATAAAACATTAAAAAAAAAAAAATGAAGACTGACTTTGCTGTGACTGTCCAACATACCCTATTTTTAAATTATAATTTCAAATTTTTTTTGAGAAGGAGTCTTGCTCTGTCACCCTGGCTGGAATGCAGGGGCACCATCTCAGCTCACTGCAACCTCTACCTCCTGGATTCAAGTCATTCTCCTGCCTCAGCCTTCCAAGTAGCTGGGATTATAGGGATGTGCCACCATGCCCGGCTAACTTTTATATTTTTAGTAGAAGACCGGGTTTCACCATGTTGGCCAGGCTGGTCACCATGAACTCCTGATCTCGTGATCCACCCGCCTCGGCCTCCCAAAGGGCTGGGATTACAGGTGTGAGCCACTGCACCCAGCCTATAATTTTAAGGCACAATTTTTAACATTTGCCATTAAGATTTAAAATCAGAAGCCTACACAATTGTTCACATGTATAAAGTGTATCATTATACTCATACTTTGACATATATTAATTGTAATTAATTTTATTAAATAAAATATAGTAAGTGAATTATAGTAATGTTATATTAATTCCAGACAATAATGGAATTAGAAGAATTGACATTTGATATCCTTTGGGTACAAAATAGCAGTCCTTCATTAAATTGAAGTGAAGTCATATGTATTAATACATAAACTAGAAATATTAATATATAAGCTATACTTAACTCATATAAGATGGATATTAAAGAATTGCCATTGAAATGCCTGTCTTGCTGTTATTTTTATGTGGCCATTTTTACAACAGACCCAATAGCGTAAGGTCTATGACAATGCATAGTGCTGACTACAAAGAACATACGATGAAAACAGACCAAAGAAAATAACAGAACAGAGGAGAAAATTTCAACGCTATGGGAGAATAGTGGCACTACAGGCACCTAAAAGCTTCCTTTCTTCCCCCAACTTTTCAAATGTGTGTATAAAAGTCTATACACGTGGAGAAAGATGCAGGCTTCGATTATTCACAGAAACCTGATGTGATGAGGGAGTTAGGCATTTTCATCGCCTCACATCTAGCTCTTTGTTATTGCTGCATTGATACCAGGAGCACTGGTGAAAATGAAGGTTCCCAGGCCCCACACCAGACCTGCTGAGACAGGATCTACGCCTTGGGGCCCAGGAATGTTTGTTTTAACCAACTCTCCTGGGGATGTTTATGCATGTGGCCCTGGGTCTATGGTTTAAGGAGCATCACTCCACAGGATTCTATGAAGGTGCCTTTGGAATGTTTGTTTCCTCCCTCCTTGAAAAGGACAGAAATACATGAGTGATTTTTAAAGACAGAATTGTGGCCCTGAGTCCTCTTACAAAGAGCATTCCATGGAATCACTGGAGTCTTTCCTGCTGACAGGGAATCACACAAACGGAGGTCCACATGGAATGAAAGGAAAAGACTAGAATGGCAGCCCTGGGGGCGTCTACAGTGATCACTGCCCAGGGCCTGAGGTCCTCGCCATCAGAACCTCTCCACAGAGATGGCAGAATTAGTTCTGTGGCTCCTTGGCAATATGAGATTCTCCCTTGCAGCTCCCAAAGACAGAGTACAAGAGAACGAGATGTAATGACAAACTGAAATGAAGGAAAAGTATCTGCAAACTATACATACTCAGCTTTTTCAGGTTCAGATTTGGTTTCTTCTTTTTCTTCCTTTTCTTCTTCTTTTGCTTTCTGTTCCTTGAATAAGTCAATGGGGAAAAGAAAACCAGGATTACCCATCACCTTTGGATGAATTTAGGGAGCCATGTGACCATGTGTCAAACCATAACCTATAGAAGATACCCTCTTGCTTACACCACGATAAAAGTGCCACGTGTTTTTCATTTTACGTGGCCAAACATCTCCCACTTCTGCACACTGACCTACTGCACCAGCAGGAGGGATAAACTTTCTGGGACTCCTTTTTACTCTCTTTTCTCATTTCAGGAATACCCTTCTTCATCTTAAGCACCTACTAAAATCTTACTCATCCTTCAAGGCCAATTTAAGTCTTACCTCTTCATTCCTATCTAACTACTTTAAACCATACTGGCATTGCCATTCTCTCAAGATAAGCAACCCCTACTGCCCTGCCTATACTATTTAACAGTTAATCATTTTCTCGTTTCTTCATGTGTGTTAATTTTATCTCTGGAATAAACTTTTCAAGGTAATTTGAAGGCAGTGACCCCATCTTACCTTTGAATTCCTTATGACACCCAGTGGTGTCAGACACTTGGTAAATATGCCATATTTATGGATGGAATGATGGCTCTAAGGACTAATGACTACAAAGAACATACAATGAAAACAGGCCAAAGAGAATCACAGAACAGAGGAGAAAACGTCAATGCTCTGTGAGGATAATGCCACTACAGGCATCCAAAAGTTTTCTTTCTTTTCCCAACTTTTCGAATGTGCACATAAAAGTATATAAAAGTGGAGAAAGATGTAGGCTCCAGTTAGGGTGGGTACTGAAGCTTACACCTTAATAATTTAAGATAATGTAATAATTCATAAGGACTCAACACTAACTTTGTCTACCAAAAAGCATTTCTCTTGGGAAATTCAAGTCACGTAGGTAACACCGTTCTGGCAGTAGCATGGAACCTGGTCTAATGATCATCTATTATACCCCCCTGAAGTCCAGAGAGAATGCTGCTGTGACTTAGAGATAAATTACCTGAAATTTTTCTTGCACCTCAGGCATGGGGACTGGGTTGCTCATGAGGTCACTGAGTCCAGCATTTGGATTATGAGGGATTAGTTTGTACTGTCCTCCTTCTCTCTTCAGATCCAGGCCAAAGATGTCTGAAAGAAGGTCACTTTCTTCTGTCAGCTCCTTTAAGTCGGTCAGATCCTCAGAGGGCAGGGCGGCTTCCAGGGGTTTCCTCTCTCCCTCCTCCCCATCTCCTCTAACCTCATCCTGAGTGGGGTCTGGCATGTTGGCTAAGAGTTCTGCAACTTTGATCTTTTTAGCACCTTCGACGAGGCTTCCCCCAAGCAGCAGGCTGCAAATGATGCGGAAAAAGCCTCTGAAAACGCTGGCCACGAAGTGCAAGAGGGTCATAAAAATACTCCAGTAGGATGAAAAGAAGGCCGTGACCATGTCCTTCACGGTCATCTTTTTGACTTTTTTCATCTGCTTCTTCAGGCTCTTCAGACTGAGCATTCGCATAAGGGTCAAGATATTGTACCTGAGCGCAAACAGGGCCGACTTGACCGTCAGAATGGAGAAGAAAGCCATTCTCGGGCCCTGCTCTTCCGGCCTCTCCTTCTCACTTTCTTCCTTATTCGCAGACCTCTCGTTCAAATCCGACTCTGAGATCTGAGCCGCCAGCTGCATTTCGAAGATGGTGTCCTCACAGAAGTTCACAAAGAGTTCCATCTTCTCTTTTTCTCCTCCTTCATTGACCACATCAAATATGAACTGTCGTTTGGACTCCTTGACCTGGGGCTTCTCCCACTGGGTTCGGCTAGACTCACTGATTTCAAAATAGACCCTCTCGATGCGTTTGGCGCTTCCCATGATTTCGATGCGGCCCAGAAAGGGCTGGAAATAATTCAGGACACTCTCTGCTAATTCTAGGAAAGTCTGAAGTCGGGTATCGTTGGGCATGTGCTCAGAGAGGTTTGTCAGAAGGACGGCGACATTGAAGCTGATGTCCTTTGCAGGTTCGTGGAAGCGTTTGACGAACTCCTCATAGTCAAGGGTTTCATTCTCATCTGTCTCCGCACAAGACAAAAGAAACTCCGTTTCTGACTGCGTGTAGTGCTTATGACTCTCCATCGCTTTGTGGAAGTCCCTCTTGGAAATGACTCCCTTGCCATCAGGGTCATATTCTTTAAAAGTATCAGACGACGTCAAATCTTTCAGTTTTAAGAACATGTCAAAAAATTTGAGAATCATCTCCACATTGTTGGAAGATTCCACAAGCATATCCACCATCTGTTTGCCAATCGTTCCGTTAACAACATTACCTGGTGGTAAATCAATTGCATTTGTTTACAAGAAACTGTAACAAAATCAATGATTATAGAGAAAATAACAATATAGATCTTTAATAACATCTGAATCAAGGATATGTCCTGGTTTATCTCTCACTCTATAAAAAGATAATTACTTACAAACTATAGTTTGAAAAGTGATTACACAAACATGCATAACGCTATTTACAAAGTAATTAGACTGACACACATAAAATATTTCAACAAAAGTTGACATTTTTCCCCTCAAATTAATCAAAGAAGCAACACGTTTGAGATAAAGAAAATGAGCCAAAGAGCCAGAAACTAAAATCAAGTTTCATATTAATAATAAAAATAAACATTTGCTCAGCCCTTTAGAGTTGAAAAGTCACTATCATAGACAATATCTGATTTAACGTTCATACGTAAGGCAGGTACTTTTTGTTAACCCTAATTTTACCGATGAGGAAATTGAAGTTCAACAAGACTAAATTAAAATGGACCCATTGTGACTTAATTATTAAAGGTTAGTGCCAGGTCTTCAGACCAGATGCTGAGAGCAAACTGTACACTTTTTCTGATTCATAATGGAAAGCACCTTTCTACATTTCTTCATGATTTGTGTTGTATAGTTAGAAAATGGCAGATTCCTGAACTACAGGATTACAGAGTGCTTTTACTCATTGAACAGAATGTGCTATATAACACAAAGACAGGCAGGAGAAGAAAGGTCGCTGGTCAGAGGTCCACAGAGCCGATCTGGGAAGCAGTGAGCACCATGGTGTTAAGAGTGTGCCATCTGGAGCTCCATTGTTGGGTTTGAATCCAGGTTTGATGTGCTCAGCAATGTGGGCAGGTTTCTTAGCCTCTGGGTACCTCAGTTTCCTCATTTGCAAACTTGAGATAATAATACCATCAAACTCATAAATCTGTTACTAGGATTAAATAAGTACTTACTCCAGTACCTGGCACATTATGAAGTTGGTTTTAAGTCACTGCCGTGGTTGCTGCTGCTGCGGTTATTATTGCTGCTGTTAGTATTTAACCCAAAATTTGAATCGGGGCCATGCATGGAAGAGTGGATCCTGTGCTTAAAGGGTATAAAGTGGCTACTGTTGCTGCCAACTAAGGGCTTTAAGCAAATGCTGCCACTTCGAAGTCCTAGCACGAGGCATGACAACTGCCTCAGTTAACTAAAGTGGAGTTATGCCACGTGTGGCAGACTCGGAGAGAAAATAGGAAGAAGTTAAGAAAAAGTGATAGGCATTGTAATACCAAACATCTTTCAGTTGTTTTGGTTGTATTTATAGGATTCCACTGAATTCTCACATCAATCTATCATTTCTATTTTGCAGAAGAGGAAGCTGAAAAAAGGGAGATGCAGCTTGTCCAAGGGTCATACCGCCCAGAGGTAAGGAAGTCAGGATTTAAACTCTGGCGGTGGGTTTGGAGCCCAAGCTCTTAACCACTACGTTTCCTGCCTGCTACAGAAAAAAAAAAAAAAAAAAAAAAAAGAGAGAAAATTAAAACTGAGGCTGTGGTGGGGAGAACAAGACTACGATTGCCAGCATCCTTGGGGGACAGAGGCTTTCCCCGCAGTGCCACGGCTTTAACCCAAAGGAGTGATTCTCTGGTCTTTTCAAAGCAGCAGCTTACCCAGTTGGACATTATCCCAATGTCCGAAATCCCCACTGATTATGGAAGTAGCTTACACCGCTGGAGGTTATCCCCTGTGGATTTCAGATGTCTGAAACCCCCACCGCTTATGGACAAACACACTAACAAATAAAATATTCTTTATGGACTGTCTGGAGAGCTTCCTTTTTAGGACATCACTATGAAATGAAAAGGGTTGTTATAAAGTACCATTTTCATTCTGTAGATATGTAAACTGAGATATGCAGGATCTCCCTTTAAAAAAAAAAACTACTATGAGAAAAAGAATAATAAGCCAGCAATAATTCCAAGACATCTATCATATCATCTTAGTGTTATTTTATTCTATGCTACACTCTGATTCCATAAGCAAGCCCATGCTGATCCTTTAAATAATAAAGGGAATTTAAAAGTATATAAATCAAAACTACCTTCTAGCATGGACAGCAACATGACCACCATATCCTTCTGTAGATCCATTAATTCTTTCAAAAGCTCAATTTGACTGGAATCCTGAAAATATTAACATTGCATTTGAGATAATACAAGAAAACTGTGCAGCAAGAACACCATAATTTACTCCCACAGAAAGATACCGCTCTGGCAATAAATGGTAAGCACGTGAAGCATTATGGAACTAAAGGAGGGTCAAATATTAAAAACAGTTATACTTCACAATTAAAAAGTATTACTGATTTCAGCTAATGTTCTTTAAAGTATTTGTAGGCTAGGAACAGTGGCTCACGCCTGTAATCCCAGCACTTTGGGAGGCCGAGGTGCACCGATCACCTGAACTTAGGAGTTTGTGATCAACCTGGACAACATGGCAAAACCCCGTCTCTACTAAAAATACAGAAAGTTAGCTAAGCATGGTAGTGCACACTTGTAATCTCAGCTACTCAGGAGGCTGAGGCATGAGAATTGCTTGAGCCTGGGAGGCGGAGGTTGCAGTGAGCAGAGATCACGCCACTGCACTCCAGCCCAGGTGACAGAGCAAGACTGCATCTCAGAAAAAAGAAAGTATTTGTACGGACAATGACCATATCTAGCAATAATATGAAAGAACCATAACAGTGGTATATTCTCCAATGCCAAGCAAGACTCAAGAGCTTCTGCACATTTGACATCTATCTATCTTTTATTGGAAAAGCCCGCATTTTTTTCTTCTAACTTTCTAACTTCTTCTAGGTGCTATTATGTAAAAATCAACTTCACATAGAAAAATATAGGCATATAAGCACCATAGAAGATAAACTTATAAATTTATTTGTTAGATAAACAAATTAACCAACAACCTACACAGGTATTACCTATTACTACAACATTGTACTAATATTATACAATGTATCTTATTTACCAATTTGATTAAGCTTTCCAATATTACTCTGGTTAAAATTTTGTTTCTGCTTTTGATTTTTTACCATAAAGAAACATTTTTTTTCAAAGACATATTTGATCTAAACATCAGTATGCTTAGCTACAGTCCCTGGAAATACAGATCATACTTACATCTGCATAACTTTACATCTCATCTATTTTTTAAACTATTCTTTAAAAAAATTGTACAAGGCATTTTATTCAGATTTTGGTACGTATGAAGCTAAATTCCCACCGTGTTGGGAGGATGAGACATTTCTTTCTAAATAGCTATTACAGAAACTATAAACCATGAACAGGTGCTAGGTAGCACCAGATGTCAATACCCTGATGGAAAAATATCAGGATGAGAACTCTCTTGTGAGGGTCTACATTTGGTTCATGTCGGTCTCCTTTACTTACCAAAATATCCCTAGTGATTAAAATGAAAGACTGGAATTTCTCTATTGGGCTCAAGTCACCAATAACTCCATACTGACATTCTCTCCTTCACCAAACTCTAGCCAGGTACCTCTGAGCCCTCTTCTCAACTTGGCCTCAACTTTGGTCTATAAAGACTTGAACAAACACTAATATAGTTTCTAACTGTTCAAGACTGCATCTCTAGGATAAGCCCAGCCCTCCACTAAAGTACCTCCCTGGGAAAACGCGAGGTTCATAAAAAATCGACTGTTCTAGACAACATCTAAGGATAAGGGCTCTGGAGAAGGACAGAATCCTAACTTTGACAATTGCCAGTTAGCAGATATAGCTGGTCTAATCGCATTTACACCAATGAACCTGTTGTAACTTTTCACTCCCGTGACTCTACTGAGCCCCTGTTCGCCCCTTCTCTAATCTTCATTTTCCCATTAATATTCCCAGTCACCTCTGCACAAATCAAATCGGGTTCAGTTTATGCTGAACTCTTTTTCCTTGTTGCAATAGCACTACTGATTAAAATCCGTCCTTATTTGCTTAACTAGTATCCAGCTTTGTTTATCTTTGACATTAAGATGTATCTTTACCACTTTTACTAGCATCCAGCCTTGTTGATCTTTGGCAATACATCCTGCTACTGTCATATGCAGGCCTGAGGGGCAGGTTCTTCATTTTACTGCAGAGAAACAAGGCCTCAGGGAAGAGACCTGGCCACATGGGTGGAACAAGTCATGACAGCTCAGGAATTAGAATGGCAGCATTCTGTCTTTTAATCTGACATTCTTTCTTCCACCTGACCACCTGGCAAATGCCCACACTCTGAAGGTCTCAGGTTATACCATCAAAATTCACTGCATTGAAGAGACACATTCACAAGAACTTTTCTATTTGTGTATCTCTTTGTTTCAAATGAAACAAATACAGCAGTGAGAAAACAAGCTGATATTTTTCAATAGGTTCTCTCAAGTTAACATTAAAACATGGTGGAAAATCTGTTTATTCTTCATTTGCTTATCCGTATAATAGCTACTTTTTCTCTTTGTCACAAAATTAAATACACTGGTTATGGGTAAACATCACCCTACTGAGAACATCTGCTTGTTTAAGACCCTATAACAAAACTGTCTCCCTTGTAACAGATTATAAAACCTATTTCAATTATCTGTAAGGGGAAGAAAAATTCCAGTGAGCCGTGCCCAGGAAGATGAAGCTTGGGAAATGTACAATGTTTGGGGACTCGACTGTTTCATTTCTCCATTACATTCAATTTCCTAATATCCTTTGTCTCAAATTTGAATAATGAATCCTATCTATTTTCAGGTTACATAATGTTTTTTATTTAAAAAAATGCTAATGTAGAACAAAAGAGGAATGATAAAATGATCTTAAAAAGACAAGTGATAAAGTGATTTTAAAAAGATAATGTTCCAACATCAAAAAGCACATTTAATTTGCTGATGACTACAGTCTCCAGTTTGTCATTTAGGAGAGAGGAAGGTAGTTAGTTTACCTGCGACAGCTTCATCTGCATATGGGCAAATACATGAAGAAAGCCGACTACAGCATCCCACAGCCTGCTGTGTGCCAAACTCTGTTGATTCCCAGTGCAAGGACCCTGGAGCGTAAACAGACAAAGAGCAATTATTCCTCAGAATTTATTTACCAAAACAAACTTCACAATAACAGGGGAAAAGTTGCCTTAGTGCTGACGTATCTCACTGCTAGCACATTATCTAAAAAGATAGGAACTCAAAGCGAAAGAAAGAGATACAGTGATGATAATAACCCTTAATAGATAAATACATTCCTCTCTGAAATGTTTAATAGATTCCAAAAAATTTCTCAAGGATTTTTATATTTTGTGAATCATTTATTTTTGTCTGAATAAGGTCTGGGTGCTTTGGCTATTCAGTCCAATCAATCAGTCGTCACCATTTGGTATTGAAAAGAATCTGAGAATATGCTTTAGATGAGAGCTGATTACCCTTTTACTCCTAAATAGTAACCTGGATAAAGCATTCACATGGAGAAAAAAATCCTCTTCAACGTTTTCTAAATTGGACAACTGTTTTACAAATGGTACAACCATTGAGGTGTTTTAAAAGAGTAATACTTGTTTATTAATTTCATGAATCCAGAATCCAAGACAATTGGAAGTGGTTAAAATAACTAATTGAGAGATCATTAGGCTGAGATGGCTCCAGTGTCTTGGGTTCCTCCCTAAGAAAACCAAATCCCAACTCAGTGTAAATTTAAGCTTAACCAATCAGAAACTTCCAACTAACTTCTCACTAGAGTTCACCAGTCAGAAACTGCCAACTAACTTCTAACTAGGAACTTTCCACTTTTACCAATCAAATCTCTTGGCTTGTCTTGCTTCCAGGAGCGCCTTATAAAAGTGCCCCCACCCTTGGTGAAGGGCTGAACCATTAGTGTTCTGGTGTTGCTCAATTCATCAATTGTTGAATGCTCAGATAAACTTTGTAAGATGTTATCGTGCCTAGGTTTATCTTTTAACAAGCCTAACTTTGTTCTCTTAGCTGACACGTCTGAAGTATCAATACTAGAGTGGATCTGCTGTAGCAGGCAGACTGTTTTCTTGGAGCCGATTTCTATTTTCACTTTCCAATGAAAAACTTCTACCATCATTCAGTTTTGTAAACCCATCTACATCAACTATGAAAATAAATAACAGGGATTTTACTTAGAAAGGAAAAAAAGTACATACAATACTGTTCTTAACTTCAAATTCCTTCATTCCTTTAGGCAAATAACTCATAATAACTTTAAATTGCAGACCACATAAAAACATTTCAGATCTTATGCTAGACACAAGTGATTGGAAGAGATGGCCATATCCGCGATGTTGAAATAGAACTTTTTCCTGTCTCAGTATCTCTTGAGGCCCTACAGCTGAGATATTGACTATGTGTTCTCATATGATTATGAGAATGACATGTACCCACATATTACAAAAGCAGTAGGCTATCTGCAAAAGGGGTGAATAAAAATAGATCTTTCCACTCTAAGGATATAAAGG
Source organism: Rhinopithecus roxellana (assembly GCF_007565055.1). NCBI lineage: Eukaryota > Metazoa > Chordata > Mammalia > Primates > Cercopithecidae > Rhinopithecus > Rhinopithecus roxellana. Next base: position 102,087,880 of record NC_044556.1, on the reverse strand, counting down.
GGTTGAAGTTGAAAAGGGGGAGACTTTGGAGGGGGTTCTCCATGTGCTGAGCCTCTCCATTTCATTACTTCTGCATCCCCTCACAGCAAGTGAGAGAAGAGGCTTCAGGACAGCCATCATGTGAGCTCAGTTTCTGTCTTCTGAAGTTGGGAAGCATAAAGTCTGGTATTAGAAAGCGTGACAGACAGCATGTGACAAAAAAAGGTGTGTGTTTCTTACATGGACTACTCAGGAAGGGGCCATTCTGCCCCATCTGAAATCAGTCTGAAATGGTAACAGAATTCCAAGGTGGATGGGAGCCACCAGATGCATGAGGTCTGATGGAATAACTTTAAACTGGATGGGAAAAGAGTCATTTCCAGGCACTGGAGGACTAAGAGGGCCAGGCTTGTACGTTAGATGACAAAATACAACACATCACACCAGAGGGCCAGCTCCATGGTGCACTCTGGGATTACATGTGCCTGGAGGAGACCTTTCCTTCCTTGTACCTCCTCTCTCCCACAGCTCCAACCCAGAGGAAGCCTGGGGTTAACCAGGAGGGGAAAGGGAAAGAGTGAGAAGAACCTTGAGGGGAGAGAGTGAAAAAAGCGCAGATTGGACTCCCTCCAGAATGAACAATATCCAGATGGGAGTTCTTGCCTACACCCTCACTCCAGGTTTTCCAGCTGAAAATGAGGCCCAAGAATGAGGGGAAGCTTTACTGAAATGAGACTATTTTTGTGACAAAGTGACTGACATGATTTTATTTATCTGAAAGTGGTCAGTGCTCAAGATTCCTTCTAGTGGTAAAGAAATGGTCGACAGAGCAAGTCTGAAGGGACAGTGGTGAGAAGGAATCAGGTTATTTTAATCTGGAGGTCATTAAATCCAGCTCATTTAATGCACCAGATATAGTAGTTTTATAGTTTCCTTCATCCCTGGTTGTAATTAGTCCAAAATGGCTATTGCAGCTCTGGTTTGAAAGCAATCGATCTTTAGGGTTTTCCTGTGGTTGATGTTCGGTGTCAGTTTGGTATTCCAATGGCATATAAATGAGGGAGGATGAAAAGTGCAAGAGGCTATTAGGTGAACACTAGAAAGCCATTTTTAGGAATATAAACTTGTCTTTTCTTCAAGTCAGAAATAATATTCTTCCTGTGATAGGTAAGGTTTAAATCAGAAGTTGAAGTATTACAAGGGGTTATGCTCTCGTGCAACCCCTAGGTGACCAAAAGCTGTCTGGCCAACCCTCACGTGACAGAGTCGCAAGCCCAGAGCCAAAGTACCCATTTCTTCTTCTAAAACCTGAAACACACAGAATGTCCTTTCTAGGGCTTGCTCAACCTTAGGTCATCAGCTTCTGGGAGCTGTAAACTCCCTAGCCTGGTGCCTTGCATTCTTTTTCTCGTGATGTATGTGCCTGCAACATGGAAAACCTTTGCTAACTACCAGAAGGACCTGTGCCAAGGACAGATCAAGCTTTCCCTTTTCTCAACAACTACCTCATGGTCTTACTCTAGGAACCTCGACAATACAACGTCCTCTTACTCAAACAGTTCTTCCCCTTTTATTAAACTGGGATTACAATCTTATAGGTAATTCCATTGATTTCAATGGTGTTGGATCTCCCCCTTATATGACTTTCTGTAGTTAGAAGTTTGAATAATAAAGCAATATGCAATGCTGTAACCTAAAAGGCAGTCCAGAAGAAGCACGAGACTAACGATAAGCTTATCTTCATAGTATCAATATTTATCAGCAGATATGCCACTAAGGCAAGCTTCTCTAAACCATATTTCACTAAATGTAATGTGGTAACTTGGATTGTATCCCAGAATTTTAAAAAACAAAGAACATGAATGGAAAAACTGGTAAAATCAAAAGAAAGCCTGTAATTTAGTTAACAGGATGTGCCAATGTTAATTTCTTAGTTTTGACAAAAGTGCCATGAGTATATAAAATGTCAGCATTAGGGAAAGCTGGGTGAATCGTATACAGAAACCCTCTGTACTATCTTCGCAACTTTTCTGAATACCTAACATTATTCCAAAATACATATTTCAGATATTATTGTTATTTTAAAATATGTCATATAAAAAAGAAGTAACAAGAGAAGTCACTTGTTACTTCTGTTTTTTTTTTTTTTTTTTTTCCGGTTCTTATTGAACCAAGCATGATAAGCCATGTGACTTTATCCAATATCCTTTGAACATTCACGTAGAAATCCGTGTTCTATGACAACACCTAATAAAGAGTTTTACACATAGTAAGAGCTCAATGGATGCGTCTAGCTTTCGATAAATTCAGGAATCTCAATTATTTTAGGAACCAAGAAATGCCCACTCTTAGCTGAAATGGCGGTGCATTTTTCTACGGAATTCAGTGCTACAGATAGCAGCCATGTTTAAATGTTTACCTGAATATACTCAGTAAGAGTGTTAAAGACTTGTTTTGCCACTTGAATAGCTTTGGAGAAATTCCGTTGTCCTTGTTCATCAATAACATCTTTCCCAGAGTAATACCAATAAAAGTCACTAATTGATTCCTGGGAAATAGAGACGATATTGTTTATTATTCAGTCACATTCTAAAGTTACCATTGACTAATCAGTCTTGGACTCTATGCTTGAGAAGTATTTTAAATAATAGATATGGTAGCAAACAAAAATATCTGTGAATTAAATATCATTCTTCAATGATTTTCCTAAACATACAAGATGGGAACCTCCTTCTTAGATATAGCTAACAACTGAAGAGAAGACCAGAAGAAAAAATCTTAGCTTTAAAAATTACTGTCTGATAACCCTGAACTTCATAAACATAAGAATTCATTAAGACTGGAGCATATTTATCCATGAGCAAAGTTAGATGTTTACTATGTGAGCACAGAAAATAGATGAATCATGGAATAATCTTTTTTGGGGTGCCGACATCTGACCTCCTTTTTCTCCAACAAAGCCAATAACATTTCATCAGTGAGAACTCACTGATATCCATGGCTTTTGCACCTGTCCCTGAGAAAACTGGTTGGATTGCTTGTAAATACTAATAGTTATAAACAATTATCTAAATAAGATCAATCTCTATAAACCAGTTGTATTTAACAATAACATACATTTTAAAGAAATGTTGGTTGGATAAGTAAATAATGCAATTTAGTTCAGCCTGTGAACTACGTTTGGGTTTTCAGACAATTTTTAAAATTGCAAATGTGTTTTCAGCAACACTTCTTGGTGTACTGACTTCAAAATGGACTTTCCCCCACCACATTAAGCTTTCAGTTAGCCAAAAAAAGGTTGTGATATTACACACTCAAAGATTAAGGAAAAAGCTGAAAGTCTGCATTGATAGTTTTTAAAATACTGTGCTTGGTTTGGCTTATAAATAAAATGAGGGGAAAAAAAGTTGTACAGGGCTCTCATTATTTAAGAGGCCTACATCTTCAATTCAGTTTGAGTAACGTTCTCAAATATGATCAAAATATCAGAGATTTTTAAGCAATGTAGTATGAAAATTAATGCAAATATTAGGACACCTGAAAAGAAGTGACCTTAGACTATGAAATTTCAGTGTATGGTAGCAGTTACAAAGCCTTTCTTTCCTGTTGTATGAATGTTCCAAACATTCTTCCCCAATTTGTCTAACAACTATAGAAGAAGGAGCAGAGTATAAAAGTGCTTTATAAAATGAAAATGACTTTAAAATACCATCAAGCTAAAGATACAGAGGGGAAGAATCTCTACTTACAGAAATAAAATATGAGCAAAAGTAGGAGGCAGGATCAGGAGCAGGGATAACAGTGGCAGTTTTGCTCTAAGAATTGCTGAGAGATTGTGATCAGAGATAAACTATCTCAAAAACTCCTTTCTAGTTATAAACCAAAATACATTAAAATTCTGCTGTATTGTTTCAACATATCAACCCTTTTAATTTGTTACTAATATAGAAAGCAACATACCTGAACTCTCAGTAGGTAGTCTACAGTGGAGATAATTATGTTGACAGTTGTATTATTGCCAGTCTGAGTTCTCAGATAATTCTGAAAATCTATGCAAGATAAAAAAAAAATATTATTAATGCTTGTTCAGAAGTTCAAATTAAGTTATTCTAAGAATTCCAAAGGCAAATGTTTTCTGCAGCAAAATCATTGTGGGTTAGTGCAGTGTTTTTATCTAACAGTTTTAATATGAAAATAATTTATATTTTCCATAAAAAGTGATCACCCCAAAAGAGTATCTGGGTGCTCCACAGATGATCCATATTCAATTTTTGTCTCAGATGTTGCTAACATCAGTTTCCTTATTCCTAGTTCTAGAGCTCTGGGCAAATGAATGACTGAAAAAGGTTGCTATCCTTGAGGATATAAGAAGGAAATTATTTATTCATTCATCACTTACTCCTCAGTACTGTGCAAAGTGCTGGGGTCAGCCAAGATAAAATTAAGATAGAGTTCCTGCCTTCAGGGGTGCACAAGCCTGGTAGAGAGTTGGATGTGTAAACAACTAATGGAGATACATTATGTTAAGTAGTACAATGAAGTATGTGTACACTCAAAGTAAAGAGAGGTGGTGCAAAAGAAATAATGCTCTATATTACTCTACAACTATTTATAATCTTCATAAATCATCTTTTTTTTTTTAATTGAGAGACAGGATCTTGCTGTGTTGCCTAAGCTGCAGTGCAGTGGGGCAATCACAGCTCACTGCAGCCTCAAACTCCTGGCCTCAAGCAATCCTCCTGCCCCAGCCTCCCACGTAGATGGGACTATGAGCATGCACCACTATGTCTGGATAATTTTTTAAATTTTTTGTAGAGATGGGGGTCTCGCTATATTTCCTAGGCTGATACTGGACTCCTAAGTTCAAGCAATCCTCCCACCTCGGCCTCCCAAAGTGTTGGGATTACAGGTGAGGAACCGCGCCTAGCCTCATGTGTCTTCCCTAACATCAAAATAATTGATAAGACTCAAGTGAAATAGCTATCTGAGGACTGTGAAAGCAGGGAAGCAATGTATAAAATGTCCCAGTGCCCAATGCAGAGACATGTTCTAGAACAATTTGTTGTCTCTAGAATGATGCATAATTGGAACTAACAGGTTCCTGTTACTACTGGCTTGAAAACATTATTTATGCCTTACTAGCATCAGAAGTTTTGGGGACTCACAAACCTGAGTTGTGTCCCTCACAGAGTAGCTGCAGGAATCGGAAGAGGTCACAGGTGAACTCATCGTCCTGTAGAACCTTTTCTCCTGCGGGAAGTCCAGAGGGATCAAACATTACCAACCACCCCAGCCTGCCCCTCCCTTTCTGTCCCCACCTCCATACAACTTGCATGTTGATCTAGCATTGTTCTGAATCAAAAACAGTCACAGGTCATAGCCACTTTTCTATCTGAAGCTCGTAAGATCATGCGCTTGGCAGATAGACGCTCTTTTTCTTTGTAAGAAAAGAATGTTTGAATTTTAAAACTCAGACTTCTCTGTTAAAAGTAGCAGCATGGGATTGGCAACATTTTACAAACGACCTAAAGGCTTAAACTTTGCTTCTTTCTTTCTTTATATTCTTGTATTTTGCAAGGTGTGTATAGAAGGGGCCTTTTTCTGCATCTCTCACGCATGTTAAATTTGCTTTGTACCTGGATTATGGCCAAATGATTCAATGGAAAGTATTCTGTGTATCCAAAAAAGCAGGGCCAAGAGTTTCTTTCACTAAAGAATAATTCATGGATTTTTGTGAAAGCCGTAAATCGCTAGAAAATTGTTGATTAACTTGTTTTAATTAACTTTGTTATCAGGCTGTCTACTGAATTAAAAAAAAAAAAAAGGAAAGATTTCTGAAATCTAAAATAGAGATGTGACTGGTTTGAGCATTACTTCCATAGGATGAGGAAATGGCAAACAACCTTAATTCTAAATATGAAACCAAAAGAAAGACTTTGGTGGCTCGTGTTGTGAGAGCTAAAATTAACAAAGAAAGGTGAAAAGAAAGGTGAAAAGAAAGGCATCCCCTAGTTACAGAAGTTTCTCTGCATCATCCAACACTAACAAGTATTTGGGGGCAAGGAGAAAAGCCTCAGAAAAGGGCTCAGTCTACTTATATTTCAATTTAAATGTATCTTGATCACAAGTTACTTTGAAAGCAAAAACACAAGGAAAGAAGGAAACTCACAACAGCACCACACAAATGAAGCTGATTTTCAAGACAGAAAGTATCCGTGGGGAAGGAAAAAAAAAAAAAAAGTTCCACATTATGAGCACCTGCTCCAAACTCTAAATTTGTTTAAAAGCAAAAATGATAAGATAGCCAGTGAATGAATGGACTAAAGTATTTAAAAAAAAATGAGAACTTTTTACAGAATGGAAATACTTCGGGCTGAGAAAGAAAACGATGCAATGATTGTATGTTTACTTTAAGTGAAGTCATGAATGATCGCAGTGACAGAGAGCTGATGGACTTACCAGTCCGCAGTCTGTGACTTTCAAAGTGAGAGGCTTCATATAATGGTAGGGTTAGGAAGCAAAACCATTTTGAAAACTAATATAAACATTAAAAAAAGTACATAAAATCACTGTACTCATTTCCCTGTTAGCCCACAAGATATGAAATTTGGTGACTATGCTACAATCACCAAGTATGCAAATCAGACGTTGTGGCAAGTTTCAGTGTTACAGGCACATTGTTGTGTTGAATCTCCCATAGTTGGCTGATAAGTCCATTCCTCAGTGTTTAAATTCACGACAGGATAGGAAACAAAAGGGAGAATGTTTTCGGCAAATAAAGGAACTAAACTCTTCATTGGTGATACTTAGTACCATTTTTATGAGTCACTTTAATCAGAAGAGTCTTTAAAGTGATATTTAAATCAAAATATTATGAGTTTGTTACATAGGCTTATTGATTCTTGCCCTGTGAGCCCATCTGCAATATTTTATTTTTCAAAAAACAATTCAATAGACCATGTACACACTTTAAGTGTTCACATATTCAGTGTGAAAGAAGTAACCCTTACCAGAAAGTATTCAGAAAAACACTGAAATAAATATAATCTATCTGTGTACCTAAAAATGCTCTGCACAATAATGATTTATAACATAAGGTTTTATTTATTGTTGACACACACAGTATTTTCTTGACTGTATACCGAAACACGTACAAGTAACTTCACTTATATAAGGACACACTGCACATCACAGAACAATGGGAAGAGGGGAGGGGTAAAGGAGGGGACGAGTCAGGCCTTCGTTTACCAGCAGGTGAGACCAGGTATAAGCCGGGGTGCTGTTGCTTAATGAAGACATTCCTATCTGATTAAAATGCTGCCATTGCCCATGCTGCAAATAAGTGGTAGAATAACAGAGATGGATGATGGCTTTATGTCTGCAGAAGGTACAGGTTCAGCAGTCCATTTTGTGATGTGTGCAAAAGAAATTCCATTGTAAGATGGAAACTAAGATCAATAACAAATAACGGAATGAAGTAACATGTAGTTGAAAGTGCTCTTACGTTGGTCAATTACGATTTGTAATTGCTGCCTGAGGGCTCAAGGTACATACTGTGAAGGACATTCCTTTGGTTTCATTTTTATAAGAGGCTTAAGATTTTCAATACTGTAATAAAGGGAGAGGTATTCCAATATTGCTGCTGCTGCGGAGTTCATTCTTTGCACCTTCGTTTTCTCTTGTATAAAACAAAGATAACATGTACCCTGTCTATGTCCCTGGCTCTTCACCATCTGTGGCAGTTTTGTAAATTGTGGAAAGGTTAATATATTAGGTGCAGTGGCAATAACACTAAAAAATATGGAAATACCATGCCAAGCTGCTGAATATAGCGATTTGAATTTATTAACTGTTTATATCTCCTGAACACCATCTTCATGGATTAAAATGTTCTCAAAATTACAATTTTTTCCTGGAAATAATCTAGGTAGATTGTGTTTAATCAAGCTAAGAGTGAAACAGTAAGTCCTATTTTAAAGATCTAACGAAGTTAATACATTGTTAAAGGCCACTGTTCTACCTATCATTGGCGAATTAAGATAAATAGACTCCAAAAGACTAACACTCTCATTATCAGGTCCTGTCATGTCACTATCTACAATAATGCACAGGTAAAAGATGAGTCATGAGGCATAGGACTGGCCACATTAAAGGATCCCCTATACTCTATAAAGTTGACTCAAAAGCACCCCACTGCCATAGAGGAAATTATGCTGATTGTTGATCTGGAGAGGACTTAAAGATCAATTCTGCATCTTGCCAAAACTGAAGAATGCTAAAAATATTTTAAAATAGTGAAAAGTCACGTATTTTATTCCATATGGGAAGTTTTAATATTGCCACTTAAGTGGCTTAAGTATGACTGCTTCAATTATATTACAATTCTATTAAAAAGTAAATTTAGAAAATAAGTCTACCGTTAATATTAAGTTAGTGACTATGATGCGCTAGATATGTTATCTCATTTCAATTCGGGTTTATTAGAATCCTGTAAATTAGCTAAATGTAATGCCATTTTGTTGTTCAGTGAACAACCAAGAAATTAAATAACCAATGTCATATAGCCATCGGCTGGTAAAGAGTATGATTCCAGTAAACTTCAATAAACTTTCACTAAGTGTCTCTTCTATGGCAGGCACCTTGTGAGGTGAACATAATCTTGAACCTGAAGAAGTTCACAGTCTAATGGAAGATACAGGAAATAAACAGATAATTTCAGTATTATATGGCCTTTCTGAATTCAGTGTGCTATAGTTTCTAAATGTTGTAAAGTTAGCATGAGTAATGAATAAAATCTTTGACTAATTATCATCACACATACTATATGTTATTTAAATCGTGAACTCGTACTTGTTCTCATCAATTTCAGAATCAAAGGAAAACCATTTCTAGATATGTGACTTTAGTCAGTTCACTCTTCTGAGCCTTCGTTTCATCATGTCGATATGGAGATTAACAAACTCCTCAACTCCTCATTTCATAGGACTGTTGGGAGAATTGAATTGGCTCAAACAATTAAAAGTGCTTTGAAGTCTACAAAGCACAAAAGAAATAAATGTGAAGCCTTAGGTCAAATGACCTAAATTTCCAAGTTACAGAATTTCTGTAGGTTGTATGACCAGCAGTTCTATAAATTCCACTGAGTGCATTTATTAACATTTAGTTAACAATCTGACAGCAGTGTATACAATGCATTCCTCTTTCTGATGCCAAGACAACAAAAATGACCACTATGTGAAATAAATTAGGTTTGTCCCAAGGATAACAGAATTAAAGTATATTCTGTTAAACAAATTAAACTAGCTGGAGAGGAAAAAATATCCCTTTGCTTTCAAATGTGATATGCATGTTGTTTCTCTTATAGCCAAAGCCTAAGTTTCTTGGCTGTCAAGACTCTTACTGAAATTCTTACTGTTTTTCATCCATTCCATTCATCAACATCCTTACTGATTTCCCTGCCTTGAGACTCTGATACCTATCTTACACAATGTTACCTGTCAGTAATTTTTCAAAAGCATGAATCCAATTATCATACTTCCCTGATAAACAGATGGATTTCTTTAACTGTATGAAAAGTCTACTCTGAAGAATTCCGTCTAATCTATCATTAGGCATAACTCAGAGCTCTCCCACTGCCATGAAGGAAATAATGCTGGTCACTATCTTTGGAAGAGTCAATTTCTATTTAGTAGCAGGACTGAGAAATGGGAAATCTACACTGTACTGTTTGTTAGTGGAGTCTATCAGAAGCATTAGTTGAACAATAAACGTCAGGAACTCAATTCTAGGTGGATCATTTAACAACACACACAGTGTCACTTAAGTGGTATTTAAGGGCTCTCTATGGCCTCAGAAAAAGTGCAGATTCCTTGGCAGGGCAGAGAAGGTCCTTTGTGGCCTCCCACGTACTATCTTTCCATCCTCTAGTCTGATCATTCCTTCACAACAGCTTAGTCACCATTCTCTGCCATGTTTGGTACCTTGAACTTTGCATATCCAGTTCCCTCACATTGGAATGTCTTTGCCTTCCTTATCCACCAGCTTGATTCTTAACTCAGACTACATGTCACTTCTGTGCTGTTTCTCCCACCACATCCCAGCAGCTAAGTACTTCCACCTAAATTCCTTTATATGCATAAAGCATTGTTCTGAAGTTACTTGTTTACAAGTCTGTCTGCACAGTACTGAGCTCCTAAATCATTTCCAATGCTTAAGACACCATCTAGCACATAATAGTCACTCTAATTTAAATGAGTGCTTCAAAGTTTAAAAACTGTGCAAGGATGTTAAGAAAACATTTGGTGCCATGAACCAACATCACAAGTTTTCCTTGAAGAGAAAATTTACCCACAAGAATGGCAGAATAAGGTACACAGAATACTAAACTACACTTGTGAAAGTATTTGGAAACTCTTGAGGAAAAGGTAGCCCATAAATTACTAAGCAATCAAAACAGTAACAAAAAGTTAGGGTAACCAATACTTAAAGATCAACTCAATCCTTTTGCTTAATTAATTTGTGTTGCTTCAACTTCACATAAATTTGATTACATGATTATAAATATATCAGTAAGAACCTCAGTGAAACAAATTATCAGATACAGATAGAAAGGTGGGGAAGGTTAATTGGTAGTTAATGTTGTAGTGAGGATTTTAAAAAATCAAACTATTTTTAAGAAATCAGATCAACTTCAAAACTTCGTCTTGCTTTTATGAAGTCCAGGACTACCTCATGATGATCAAAAACAAAATTCAATATCCTCTGTTATATTCCAAGAAGAATTTTGAAAGCAGGAAAATTGCACTTTCAATGTCATAATGATTTGGTAATGGGGTTAATGGTTCTGATAAAAAAACAAATTAAAAAAATCCAAGAATGGAATGACATTTTAAATATTCATACAGGTTTTGTTTTTGAACTTGATTAAATCATTAAAAGAAAACGCATATAAATATAAAATATACAGCACAGACAACATTGAGCATATTACAAATTAACACATTTCCTGAAGAACCTTTTCAAAAAAAAAACTGGGAGGCTCCGGCTTTTCTAGAAATGAGAGAAACTTAGTCTAAAAAGGGGACACAAGTCAAACTTGCATGACAGTAATGGCAGTAGAAAAACACAGTATAAATAATTCATCTGAAATCTTTATATACAAACCTCAAAGAAAACATAGTTCCTCATGGTATCTCAATACCAGGTCAGGAACATTTGTAACCATAAAAAGTTCAAAAGCAATTTTGAAACTTAACAATAAATGCAAAATGTGGCAAGAGATTTGTGTCCCGGAAAGGGACAAAGAACAATAAGTCAAGGGGCAGCCAGGCGTGGTGGCTCACACCTGTAATCCCAGCAGTTTCGGAGGCTGAGGTGAGTGGATCACCTGAGGTCAGGAGTTCAAGACCAGCCTGGCCAAGATGGTGAAACCCCACCTCTACTAAAAATACAAAAATTAGCTGATTGTGGTGTCATGCCTGTAATCCCAGCTACTTGGGAGACTGAGGCAGGAGAATCGCTTGAACCCGGGAGGTGGAGGTTGCAGTGAGCTGAGACTGCACCACTGCACTGCAGCCTGGGCAACAGAGCAAACCTCCATCTCAAAAATAATTAAACAAAGAATAAGTCAAGGGGCAAAAAAAAAAAAAAAAAAAAAAAAGCAGTGGTAGACATGAAGTAAGCCCCCAAAGAATATGAAAAGATGGGAGGGAAGTGACTTGGCTCATGGGATCTGTAAATGAAACAGTGGGAGGCAGAATACCTGCATTTCAGTTTCAGCCTTGCTGATTAGCTGTGTGACCCTGGACAAGTCAAGAAACCTTTCTGTTCCTCTGTTTCCTTATCTATAAAATCAAGGTAATAGCTACCTCATTGGAGAGTTGCGGGTATCATACATTTAAGCTTATACATTTTCAATGGCTAGATAATTTATGGTCGTATTATCATCATCATTAGGAATAGACTTAGCTTAATAAAAACAGTGGGCAAAGATGTAGGAGATTCAGATACAGTAGATTATTTCCTCAGTGCTAAGCCCATGCTCTCTGAGCCTCAAGTGTTGAAGTAAGTGACATCACTAACAGCTGTTGCTTTTTCAGCCTTTTCTATCCCTTCCAAGAGGGATGATTGATTTTTCTTCTCCTATGAGTGTGTATAGGCTTTTTTTTTTTTTTTTTTTTTTTTTTTTTTTACTTTTATAGCATCTTAAACAAAAGAGTGGTCTCAAAACAGATACATTTAAACATGCCAAAAAAGTCTGTATAGGAATTCTTAAAACAATCTGGAAAATACTATAATATTAATAGAGCTAATGAGTGGCCCTTACATATGCTCCTAATAGGTCTCTTGATTAAGGCAACAGCATGTATTCAGAAAGCACAATCTAATCTTGGAAGCCTTGTTGGCATCCTAGGTACTATCTAAAATCTGATCCCTTATTTCCATTGCATAAAATGTCTTTCAGAAACTACTTTGAATGACTAATGGCATCTTTGTTAGTATATTAGTTTAAGGAGCAAATAGTTGCTATTGTTTCTACTGCTCTTTGAATTCAGTCACAAAAATAAAAATTAGTTTTGATGTTACATGATTTGCAATCTGTCAGATTTTCAAAGGAATAGAGAAAAACTCAGTAGACCTCCCAATCTTTGGAAGGCAACTGGCAGAGCACACTAGTGAGGAGGAGACTCAGCTTGTCACGTCCCCCTTGAATATGTCACCGATTTCCTGTGCACCAATCCGTGCAGCCATAAAGCCACAGTATGTTCAAGACAGAAACGCCACAGGGAGACTAGGGCACACATTCTAGGATCATTCATTGACACAACAGTTGCAGATGCTGGGCCCACCGGAAAGGTTTTTAACTGTAAGACAACAAAACCAATCCAGAAACGTAATTGAAATGCTTGTTGCCCCTTCATCTCTGACATCGTAATAACTGCACATCCTCATAGAAACAACATCGTAATAACTACACATCCTCATAGAAACAAAAAAGGAGGAAAGCTAGATGTGTGCATTTAAAAAATAACAGGATGCATCATGATGGAAATTAAATCTACTTATGAAAACAGTCTACAACACAAAAGAATGCACAAAAGTTGTCACTATCAAGTCTGTACACAAAGCTAACAACAAACAAAAGAGCAAATAAACAAAAGACAGTTCATTTTTCATAATTACCACGCTCATGAGTGATGACTGAGGAAGGGAGGGTAGTACATTTACAGTAGTCGAAAGAAAAGGAAATGGGGAAAAAGAAAAAAAAGTTGAGATTTTGCTTTTGTTTTTCTGTTTGTAAGGAAATAATACAAAATGTGTTAATCGGCTTGAGTAATTATTTTCTTATGTGTTGAAAAAGAATGCACAAGTTAAACCAATCTCATTTTGAGAGATATAAAGAATTCTCGCATCAGAATGGTCACTCTCACAAAGTTCTTTCTGATTTGGGACTTGAAAATGTTATTCCAATCCATATCTGCCTGACAAAGGAAAGGAGGCTAAGGAAAATAAACCTAAGTGGCTGCTATTCCTTTTGGGAGCTGATATGAACAGTGACTAAGAATGACTGATGGATTTGTGGTCAGAGCCCCTGGAACATTAGGTAATAACTACGGGGAAAATGAAATTGATTTCTAATTCCAAGATAGGGAAGTCAGGCTTTAGACAGAGACTTCATTCATTTTTAGAGATTTTGTAGCTGAAAATTGCTTAGGACTTTGGAGAGATGCTGGAGGTAGGCAGGTGATGGGCCCTGGGAACTGCAGTGGCTCCAAGTTCTCCAGACGGGCCCAGAAAACCTAAGTAAGTTTAGAGTGGCTCTGGTGACTTTTCTTGAAGGTCATTCCTTTTGAACGTCAGGCCAGAACCTTAGGCCAGAAAACCTAAGAAGTTATAGAATGGTGTCAGTGATTTTTCTTGAAGGTAGCTAACTCAGTTAAGTAACCATATGACTTATAATTGGTGACCGGACTTGTACATCCAAATGTCAAGCAGAAAATAAAATAAACACAGGAGCCACATAGCAGTAGCAATGTCAGGATGGGTATTAATAATAAACTTTAAAATACAGTAAGAAATATTCTCTTTCCTATTTGTGAGAACAAAAAAATACATAGATAAATTAGTTAATCCTAAAATATTTCAGAGAAATAAACACAGACTACAAATGACAGATGGGAGAAAAAATTATTTTTTGAAATAAGATTAGTCCAATAAAAGACCCAATATTCCAAAACTAATAATTGACAAGAAGACATATCCAAACCACACAAAACAAACAAAAACAGATAAACACACGGGCCCTGAGTAAAACTAGTTTAAAAATCAAACACAAAAGAATAAAAACAAATCAAACCAAAAGCTATTGAAGATTTTTTTCTTAATAAATACTCCTAAAATGAAAGGGCAGCAAAAGTTATTTCTGCTTTAAATGCATTGCATGCTAAACTTTCTAGTTTATACCAGCATCTATTTACAGAGAGAAAAATTCTAAGATCACGTGAATCACTGCTTTTGTGCACAGAATTATTTAAGCACAATAACTACTCTTTAATTTCTTTTATCAATCTAGACTTGCAAACATGTATGGATATGAGGATCACTGTGCTGGAAGGGAAGAGGAGAGAACAGGAATGACAGTAGACTGAAGGAGCTCAAAGGATGACTATCCTAAGGAAATAGAAGAATCTGAGAGCCCAACTTTCCTAAAGTGGCCAAAGAAAGTCAAACGTTCTTGAAAGGTTCATCTATGTGGTTTATGATTTCCCAGAAAATTCTCTAATAAAGGGCCTTGATCCTTCATTCAATCATTATTCCTTATTGAAAACCCAACAAGGGGAAAGGCCGCTGGCAACGGGGCTGGCACACAAGGAGTTAATGACCGGCGTGGAAGGTTGGTGTTGGGGTGTGACAGGTGTCCAACTACGAACTTTGAAATAAATCATGTAAGCACTTCATCGATTTTAAAATAACTTCGTATCTCTCTGCTTGAAAGGTAATTGATAACTGACTCATTTCAGGGAGGGAAGGGAGACAGGTGATCCTTTTAATGTAAGTCATTAATACCTGATCCTTCCTCTGTCACCATCCCAAGACCTTCAGCTTTGTTTTGTCGCTCAAATGCATTTAGGTCAAGGACACTATAATAACAAGGAAAAAGGAAACATTTAGAGGACTAATAGAACATTTTCTTTGTTCAGGAGAGCAAACATCTCAACACCACATATCTTGGAATATGAACCAAATGTTAGCGTACACTGAAAACATGTTTCCATTCATTGCTTACCAGCCATATTCTCTTAGTGGAAGACTAGTGTCTCCCCTGGGCCTACATTGAAATGATCCATGTGAAAGTCAAACATCAAGCATTCATAGGTTTCAACATGGGGAGTACATTACAAAGCTAGCAGACATGCAGAAATAAAATTCTAATAATTATGTTGTTGCAGTTGGAATAGCTTGTTACATTAAATGTGTGTCAGATTCCTTAGTCAAATGCTGTCTGAATGACTTTAAATCTTGAAAAAAAAAATGGAAAATGATTACCACAAATGAGTTAATGATCATTTAGTCATAAAATGAGAAATGGCCTACAAGCTCCTAAATAAAACTAAATAGAATTTCCTTTTTTAAAAAGCATACACAACTCATTTTTAAGTATGCAGAATATACACTAATTCTCCAAGATCCCTATTTAAATACGGGGAGGTCTTTTTTTTTTTTTTTTTAAATTAGAGACAGGGTCTCACTCTGCCTCTCAGGCTGGAGTAGTGGTGCTGTCATAGCTCACTGCAGCCTCAAACTTCTGGGCTCAAGAAATCTTCCCACCTCAGCCTCCTGAGTAGCTAGGACTATGGTACAGGTGTGTGCCACCATGCCTGGCTAAGTTTTTTTTTTTTTTTTAATCTTTTTGTAGAGATGGAGTCTTGCCCTGTTACCCAGGCTGGTCTTGAATTGCTGGCCTCAAGGTATCCTCTACCTCTTCCTCCCAAAGTTCTGGGATTATAGTACCATAGGAAAGCTATTTTAAGGCAATATTACCATTCTGTAAGTTATTAATTATGATATTACCAACCCCCTAAAAAAAGACAGAAAAGAAGACACTGCTGATTATCCCACTTTAAAGTGTTGCTAATCATTAACTATTCTTCTATGTGTAATTATCGTCAGAGTAAGAAACAAATGCTTCGAAAAAATACAACCACTGAGTAGAACCCCGAGAAGGAAGCGAGTCCTTACCTACATGACTGCATCAGGCCGGCCAGGCTCTGAAAGAAGCCCACATCCTTTTTCTCCTTGAGGTAGTCAAGCATTTTCTATGGGAATTATAGAAACCACATGGCCACTGAACAAAAATCTCATTGTTTGTTAAATAAATAAACAACCAAAACAGGCTTTCCATTCTAAAGACAGAAAATATTCACTGTGTACACACATGACTAATGTCATCTTTATCATGAAGTAGGAACACACGCCTCAAAGCAAGATAATTACACAAACTTGGAATAAGAGGGTTAGTTGCCCTACACATGACCACAAGCACCAAAAATGTCAGGGGTAATATTACTCTTAATTCTCTTCTGGTCACTTTTAAAGTAATTTGGCGATTCAGATACTCTCTCGCAAGTTAACTGGGAAGAAAATTACCATAGATGGTATTCACAGGTTTCCACACCAAGGTGATTTCATTACAGGCTGGGCGCGGTGGCTCACACCTGTAATCCCAGCACTTTGGGAGGTCAAAGTGGGCAAATCATGAGGTCAAGAGTTTGAGACCAGCCTGGCCAACATAGTGAAACCCCGTCTCTACTAAAAAATACAAAAATCAGCTAGGTGTGGTGGCATGTGCCTGTAGTCCCAGCTACTTGGGGGGCTGAGGCAGGAGAATTGCTTGAACTCACGAAGTGGAAGCTGCAGTGAGCAGAGATGGTGCCACTGCACTCCAGCCTGGGTGACATCTCAAAAAACAAAACAAAACAAAACAAAACAAAAAACCCAAAACAGCATTACAATCTGAGAGTTGTGACTGCCATATGCTAATGCTATAGACTGAAATTCAGTTTCCATTTCCATAGTCTTTAAACTGAAAAAACAATAGGAATCATTTGGCTATTAAAATTTTCTCTTTTGTTCTCAGAATGACATCCAGGATCTATGGTCAAAATTTTGGTTAAACGTAAATGTAAAAAAATGCTAAAGCAATGCTTTGTCTTGTTAGCTTACTGTTACATAGCACAATGAAATAGCTATTTCTGACATGGTTAAAATGTATTAGAGATTTCAAATGTAAAGCACATACAAGATGATAGAAAGCATGCTCAAAGGTTTAAGGAAATAAGAATATTGCTTTTCTCCAAATCTTGAAGAGCAGAACAATTCCTATTATCAACGCTGTTCTAAAAAGGGCTCGGCTAAGCAGACAAAATTTTAGTAGTAATATTTTTCAGATAGCGAAGGCAATATAAACTAAATATGTAAAGGATACATATGCACAAAATATATGCACATATGCATATATATATACACACACATGTACAAATAGCAAATATACACATAGTGTATGTATGATACACAGATGTACAGACACACATATACACACAGACACAAAAGCATACAGCCATTTATGGGGTGTGTGATAACTTTTGGTCAAATAAAAAATGAAACAATCATTCGTCTTTTCAAACAAAGGAATGTGGCTTACAGTAAAGGAGATGGTGGAATACATATTCGAAGTTACAAAGAAAACAGACAAGTTCTGCATAGACAAGAAGTACACATTACAGGATTTCTCACTACTGTCTGGATCTAAGGACTTCTGAATATATATACTAAGTAATGAGGGTCTTCTTAAGTAAAACATAAGCAAGAGACGTTATTTTTTATAAATGTTTTGGAGAGATTGTTTTATTTTTCCTTTTTAAAAAGCTATATAATCACTTATTCTGGGAACAGAATGAGCTGGTTACCCTTGCCAGGTTCCAAAACCAGATAGCCACCGTTGGGTAAATGCATGGTGCGAGAGTGGTTCATACCTCAGCACCAGAATTCACTTGACATGATAAAAGGCCGCATTTGATGTTTTCAGATATTTTGACATCATTTGAGGTTTGGATTTGTAACACTATCACATAATTACTTTTTCCCTCTTTTGCTTTCTCTTCAGTACTGTGGTAAACTAAAATTGAACCATATTGTACATAGAAAATAAAATATTTTACAACAAATAGTTCTTTACTATATGGTCCATTTGTCTGAAAAGTACATTATGTGAATGACTGGAAGCTATTACCTGCTGTACTGTGGAGTTCCCACCATTTAAAATAGCAATTCCAAGTTTCAAAGTAGCTGCTACCATTGGTCCAGTTTCACCTAAGAAATATAAAAAAGTAGTGTTTCTTGTATCATTTCGCCTTCTATATTAACCTATTTTACCTCCAATGCTCCACTTTAAAAAGTATTATTATGCTCCCCCGCAAGCAATCTTTATAATGGCGGAGGGAGACTGACTTATGTTCCAAAAAATAATAAAATAATAATAATGCATATTTGGCATCAACATTTTAAAAAATTCTCTATAATATCTAAGAACTGAAACCTTAAGAAGATATAGAAGTAACAGAATAGGAAGACAACTGATCTTGAAATATTGAGACCTGAAATTATTAAGATCCAAGATTACTCATGTGTTTAATAAACATTAAAATAAGGCCGGGCGCGGTGGCTCAAGCCTGTAATCCCAGCACTTTGGGAGGCCGAGACGGGCAGATCACGAGGTCAGGAGATCGAGACCATCCTGGCTAACATGGTGAAACCCCGTCTCCACTAAAAATACAAAAAAACTAGCCGGGCGAGGTGGCGGGCGCCTGTAGTCCCAGCTACTCAGGAGGCTGAGGCAGGAGAATGGCGTGAACCCGGGAGGCGGAGCTTGCAGTGAGCTGAGATTGAGCCACTGCACTCCAGTCTGGGCGACAGAGCGAGACTCCGCCTCAAAAAAAACATTAAAATAAGTATGAGCTACTTAAAACTTTCTTTAAAGAAAATTTCTCTCCCTCTTCCCTCAACAATATTATATACGAAGAACTTTCATCATTGTTATTGTATCACTTTTATTTTAATATGTTTGTAGTCTGGTTTATTAAGCAGACTATTCTCAATTTTAAGTTATTCGGATAATAACACAAAATTTTCTTCAGTATATCATATTTTATTTTTCATTGTTCACCTCTATTTATCTTAGAAATAGAAATAATCTTCTATTTAAGGACAAGGGTACCTAATAACAGAATATACCACCATTGCTTTTCCTTTCCATTACAAATTATATTTAAAATATTTTCACAAAGAAGCTATTATGAATGTACAAAAAAATCATCTTGAAACAAACGGCTACTGAGATATACGACAGCATCTTCATTGTTAAAAAAGTCTCACTTTAAAAGTCTCCATATTTGTATCAAGGGTCAGCAAACTATGGCAAAATACCATAAATTACATAACAAAATTACAGCTTGCCACCTGTGTGTGTAAACAAACTGTGTGTAAATGAAGTTGTTTTGGAACACAGCCACCCTGTTTGTTTACTTATTGTGTCTGGCGGCTTTCGTGCTAAAATGGCACAGTTGAAGAGCTGTGACAGGTTGCATAGTCCTCGAAGCTGAAAACATTGACTCTCTGGCCTTAAAGAAAAAGCTTGGCCACCACCATTTTATAGGATCAGTCTGCTAAGGTTTAGTTTATAACATAGTTTCCAAAACTTAAAGAACAGAATGAAAATGAAGCTGTATAGTAAGACTGAAAAACAAATTAACATTGGTCTCCATAAACAATGAGAGCTCGTATTTGTGAACCAGAAATCCTGGGACTAAATGAGTCAGTGGAATTGAAATGAGGGAGCACCTTGAGAGTAACGAGGAAATCTGAAGAACAGACATTTGTGAGGGGAACCCAAGGAACCTTACCTTTGCTGGCACTGATGGTCTGCAGCACCATCTCAGCCGCACCACGGTCGTGGAGTCGGGCTTGCTGGTATAGAAGCTTTTGCTTTTCCATTTCTTTTTCCTGAACACAAATCCCAACCATTTATGTTGAGGGTATCAGTAAGCACAGCAGATTTCTACAGACCATATTTTTAGTCATCTCTTCATGTATGGGCTCTATGACAACATTATGGACCATTTCAACACCAACGATGTTTTTAAACAGATATTATTAACATATCCAACTCTTGTTTCCCCCCCCCCTTTATAGTTTTCTTGATATGCTTTTGGTACTGGTTTATCAGCATGGATTTGTTTTTCTCAATTTTAATTATTTGATTCATCCAAAGCCTGTATCACAGTTTTGAAGTACTGTACTTCGTCAATGAAGCTTGCACTTTCTGATTTATACATTTGTGCATAAGTTTGTCACGTTTTTAATAATCTCCCATGCCATGGCCATAACTTGATACTGCTCAGCAAATGGCTCGAGTTGCAAGGTATCACTGAATCACAGAAAAACATTAACTGAGATGTCTTGAAGTTTAAGCAAAATTGAAAGCTGATATGAATAAAAAGGGAGGCTTCAACAAAGTAGTGGATTTATGATACAGATCTCCCCAGTCACCCCCAAAGAATAAGAGATGCAATGTGCCTTTATATTTTGTATTCTCTGGTGGTAACAAACGATACTGCATGGTGCTGCTGGAGCAATGGCTGGAGTTTATTCTTTTCCACTTAAGCTACCACTGAAAACATAAAGAAGAAAATAAAAATAAAATATAAAGGCACAGCAAGTTCAAGACTGGTATGACCATTCACTTGAGCAATCCAGTTCACTGGAGAATTGAGAAGGAACTAAGCAGTATAAGTTGCAGAATGAAAGTTGCATAGAGCCCTATGACAGTGAGTCCATCAAATGGCGTGGTAGAGAAGCTTAGTCAATGGGACATGAAACAGTCAATTAGTATCATGTCCATAAACACAACGGCCAAAACATATATGACCTAACAGCAGGAAGAGCTGCAGCAGAGGTAGCCAGAATGACAGCTTTGCTGCCATAAACTTTCCATCCAAAATACAGAAAATAGACACTGGAAGATGGAAGAGGTTTAAAAAATGAAGGCTTGCTAGTTACAGAATATGAAAAATAAAGTGAACTAAAAGGAGGGGGAAAAGAAATGGGCTCAAACAAATGAAAAAAAGAAACCTTTAAATCAAAAGCAACCAACACAGACATTTATGCTGTTACCAGAGAGTTCTCGCCGAGGCTGGCAAATTTGTTTCTTAAATCTTTGATAATATCGTGCTGCGAAAACAAAATTGATCAGGGTTTTTTTGTCACACTATAGTTAGCGCTCCTGTGGTTAAATTTTATGTTTTCTTAAATTATGTGATAGGCCTAAATGGAAGCAGAGAAAAGAAAAAAAAAAAAAAAAAAGAGGCAGCTTTGCTTTATATGTAGCCATGCTAACATCTATAAGGTTTGCCTTCATGTTTAAACCTCTTCCTGTGAAGTCAAAAACAAAACAGAAACAGAACCACACAGACACACAAAACCATTTTGTCATTACAACACAGTTTCAGAAAAACTGAAAGAGGACCCTTTCGTCTGCTCTTTAGGTGTTGTTTAAAACTGATGAGCAACATTTGATTCTTCCTTTTAGACCCAACAATCTTTTATGTTCCTCCCATTGCCAGAGCTCTATGTGGAACGTTCGCTTAATGCTTAACCAACTCCTTTTGTGGGAGAGTTTTTCAGTAAGAAAATGATAAGAAATTATACGCTCACGAAACTGTCCTATCATTTTCATCAACTAAAGAGGCAAGGGAGTCAGGAAGAAGTTCTTCTATTGACCTAACAGAACACACAAAGACAGTCATCAGGAAACTCACAGAAGATGGAAGATGGCAACATGCCACACACTCTTGAGAAAAAACATAACAAAACAACAGTTTGCCATTTGTGCTCCAAAAGTGGGAAGATCAGTTAAAGACCTGTCAGAACAACTTGCACTGTAGTCTATAAGGTCCCAGTAACCTCCTCAGTAACTGAAATCAACACATGAGGTATGGACCTTACAAGGTCCAAGAAATAGACAGGATCTTAGACTACCTTGTATAAAATAAACTCCCTGGACACGTCACTCAGTTTCCTATATTGCATCTAAATTTTAATAATCAATGTTATCAGGATGATGAAAGTCATTTGAAAAAAAAAAAAAAGCATTGAGCCAAAAAGATATACTAATCTAGACGCAGAAAAATACTGTATTTCATAAACAGAGATCAAGTCAACCTCTCTGCTGAATTTATTCTTTGTTGAACTGAAATTGGAAGCTCTCCCTTCAGGATTCTTTAACACTATTTCTTTCTAGTACTTTGCCCTTTGAGAACAGCTTCTGGGCATGTAATTTAATCTGTCATTGGGAAAGTTTATTATAAATTAAAAAAAAAATAAAACCCTGAAAGTTAAACCAGAAAATTTTCAGATACTAAGATGAATTATGTAAAAAGATTTTTTTAAACTGCAGATTAGCTTTTCTAAACAAATTGTAGACAGATCTTTCATAAGCATCTTACTCAGGAAAATAACATCTTGAAAGCACCTTTTCAAAAATAGAGTTCTCTGACACACCAGATTTTGCTTAAACTGCCTAAGGCTCTTAAATAACCACCACCTGCAGTTCAGTCTTTGTGTTGTTTCAAGGTTATTTCAAGGTTACACAGTAAGGTGAGGAAAAAAAGAGCAGCTCCAGAATTTAAATTTTCCCTTAGGCAAAACGTTCTGTTTGCCAAGAGCAACCAAGAATTATCAGTGCACATCCTAATAAGCTTGTTATGAGGTTTTTTCAAGGTCAAATATGGTCATGTATCAGACCCATGATCAAATCACTGGTAATGAACAGAAGTATTTTACATCATGATTTGCTTTTGGTTATAACTGAAGTTTGTAATTACATTGCTAATATTATTTCATTTTGTCTAAGAATGTGTCAAGCTTTTAACACCGGGGGAAACAAGTAGAAAGTCTCGAAGAAAAACAACTATATTTAGTTCTTCAACAACTTGTCTTAAGTGAGAAAAAATGATTGAAATAGGGAGAATTACAATTGTCCCTTGCTCCTCGATGGAGAAACTATTAGGTTGGTGCCAAGGTAACTGTAGTTTTTGCCACTGACCTAATCAGTTTATCCTCGTAATGGAGATGAAAAGATATTTTAAACCAGGGTAGCCTGGTTACAGGAAAGGAATTTACATTGTTTCTGAAGGACCTGCCTCAGCTCCATTGACCTCTGGGGCAGAACTTGAGCAGATCACAGACTGAGTCTACCAAATCTGTCATCTGTTCGTCATACAAAATAAGCCCATCTACTTTGTGTTTGTTTGTATTTCCATGACTTCAACAACTGTAGAAAATATTTTCATAATATTTTCATCAGAAACTGTAGGTGGTAGCAAGTTATAAGAGAATAGAAATATCCAGGAACAAAACTCCTTAAATTTCCCGTAATTTAGTAATGTCATAAGTCAACTTGAAATATTTTTAATTAGCATCTTATAGTTATGACCTACAAGGTGATGTTGAATATCAATATTATAAGAAATAAAAAGACTGAAAAATAGAAGATTTAATTGGTAACAATGGGGACAATGAAGAAAGGGAGTGAAATTGTACTAATAATTTGGTTTGCAGCACAAACAGGTCAACTCAGACTAAGGAAAGTCAAAAGCATGGATAAGAGACACCTTCTCCACTTCAATTAATTTTTTTCTGTTGTATTCCAGTTCCTGAAAAATGTACATTAGCTACATTTCTGTAGTGTTGACTCACAGTGATGGGAAAATACCAAGATTATAATTTTGTTTAAAATGAGTCGTTCCTAACTTTTTTTTTAAATTAAATAAATAAGCCAGGCACGGTGGCTCATGCCTATAACCCCAGCATTTTGGAAGGCTGAAGTGGGAGGATTGCTTGAGCCCAGGAGCTCTAGACCAGCCTGGGCAAATAGCAAGACCCTGTCTCTATAAAAAACTAAAAATAGCCAGGCTTTGCGGTGTGCACCTGTAGGCCCAGGTGAAAGAATCACTGGAGGCCAGGATTGTGCCAGTGCACTCCAGCCTGAGCAACAGAGCAAGACCTTGCCAATAAATAAATGTATGTATGTATGTATGTATGTATGTACATGAAATTTCCTAGAAGATCCATGAAGACAGGAGGCTTTCTTTGTTTTAACCACACCAGTACACACATACTATACATCCAGTACAGTTCTCTGAAAATAAAAGGTGTTCAAGAAAATTTGCATGAATAAATGACAGAACTAAATGATGTGATATCCTACAGTCCGTGATCACAACTAATCTAAAATATTACAAATGTTATCTTTTTTGTTTGAAGTGCTACAAAATTAGTAGCTCTAAAAGTTTGTTTTTTAGTTCATGCTTAAAGAGGTCTTCAGAATTATACACATACAAATAATAATCAAATTGTGGGCTTTAGCTCATTTAATTTTTTGTTCAGATCTTTCATCATTATCCACTCTTTATTACTGATCTTTCAAACAGTATGATAATCTTCCAGAATTCTACTTCTTGACAGGATAAGCAGTTTCTAATGCTGTCTCTTTAACACTCTGTAAAAATGGTATCAAAGTTTGACTAATCTACAGAGACAAAAGAAACACTAAACCAGGGTCAAGTAAGTCAGTTAATGCACTAGAGGCTTTGACGTTAGATATCCTGTGTAATATGACTTTACAGTTTAATTCTTCCAATATTATATACACTTGCATTTTGGGTGGAATATTGTTTCTCAGGGATTCAGCATATTTAGAAGTAATTTAAAACGATGCAAAAGCAATAAAACTCAACTAAGTTGAAATAATTTTCTATTTCAGGGTCCAGTTGTCACAATTTACACTTTACCACGGAAAGCTTAATTAACAAGGTATAAAAAGGAAAGAAAAGATGAGAAACTCTAAAATCAGAAGTTATCAAATTAGCAAAGTTAAGCTGACTTATCATTAGAGGGAATGTAGTTTATTCCTAAATGCAATATTGATTTAAAACAGCGGTCATTTACCTACTTATTTGTTTAAGCCTTAAAGAGCACTGGATACTGCCTTGAATACAGAAAGCA
Source organism: Rhinopithecus roxellana (assembly GCF_007565055.1). Lineage (NCBI taxonomy): Eukaryota > Metazoa > Chordata > Mammalia > Primates > Cercopithecidae > Rhinopithecus > Rhinopithecus roxellana. The sequence continues at coordinate 102,062,782 of NC_044556.1, read as the reverse complement.
AGTACTATGCAGTTCTTTCACTCCTAGGATAGCCTGATGAAAGAGAGAATAAGAACAAGAAGAAAACTTGGGGCCACTAAGGATACAAAGCTTTGGTTAGGTCATGAGGGTGCCAGAGTGGTGGACTAATTAGTGGGAAAATGGGAAGTCAGAATAACTTTGATCATAGATTGGATCACAGCAGCTCATTACTTGAACTTTGAAAACTCACAACTGTAGAAGCTCTAGTGTCTGTAATTCTAGATCTTCATGAATGGGTATTAACCCTACCCCAGATCAACTCTTGAGAAACAGCTGTGCTCTAAGTATTTGACACAGTTCCAAATCCCCTGCCAAGAATTATCTGTCTAGCTGGGAAGAGAATTTTTCTGGAGACTATCTGGAAAGGTGGCACATGTGTATTTCTTCAATTCTTCCAGATACTTGGTACTCATTTTATGCTATTCCAGGTAGCATCTGCACAACTGGACTCTATTGCACAAATTGTCAAAAAATGATGTTAACTGAATTGTTGAGGACATTTTTTGTCATCCTCAGGGAAAAAAATGCTATTGAATTTTAACTTTAGAAATTTGTTTTTTCCAGTCAGGAAGACTACATTTTAAATATTATTATATTTAATATTCCTAATATGTTTTATATATTATGTATTATATTTAATGATATTGATATTTATAATGAACTTTATGAAATTTACAAATATTATATAAATCACATAAAGTTCATTATATTAAATTTTATTACATTTATGTAATTTCATGTTGGCTCCTATACTTATGTAATTTACATTTATGTCATTTCATGTAATTTATGTTAAGTGTATGTAATTTCCCATTGGCTCCTAGAAAGCTTGGAGTCAGATATTCTGACAATCCACATTAAACTGACAAGACTCCATGGCATGGGTTTCTAGATGAACCTATTCCTGGAAGGCCCTACTGTTTGTCTCTCAATCGTTTTTTTTTTTCCCCCCCTTCAGCTTACTGTGTTATGTGTAATTCTGTGATTCTTTAAATACTAAACTAGGAAAAGGTGGGATACGTATGTATGTACAGAAGACATTATTTTCTTTTTTTTTTTGAGATGGAGTCTCACTCTGCTGCCCAGCCTGGAGTGCAATGGTGCAATCTTGGCTCACTGCAACCTCTGCCTCTTGGGTTCAAGCTATTCTCGTGCCTCGGCCTCCCGAGTAGCTGGGATTACAGGCCCCCACCACCATGCCCAGCTAATTTTTGTATTTTTAGAAGAGATGGGATTTTACCATGTTGCCCGGGCTGGTGTTGAACACCTGACCTCAGGTGATCCACCCACCTCGGCCTCCCAAAGTGCTGGGATTACAGGCATGATCCACCATGCCTGGCTGACGTTATTTTCTATAAAACATTTCTGTTGTCACATTCCTGTTCTAAAACACGTGGAGTTTATTTTCTTTTTCAATCTTCCACAAACGATAAATAGTGATAAAAACTCGCATGCTTTCATCAATACTTATGCAATTAGAGGAACTGCGCAATTGCCCTTAAAAATGAAGAGAATTTATACCTGATAGCAAACCACACAACTGTTAAAGGTGGACTTGACACCTGAGAACATCTAGTTCAAAGCTCTTTGTTCAAAGAACAGAAAGCTGAGAAATAGAGAGGCTGAGGTCACACGGCACCTGGCTGATAATCCAGGTCTCCTGTGTTGTGTGGTTTATGTTCACCACACTGTAGAAGTTTATCTATGGGCTTCCCTGACTTTTTTTTAGCAGAGAAAGTGAAGTTGATTAATTATAATAATAACAGCAAATATTTAGGGATGGTTATGTGATAGTCAATGTTCTGAGTGCCTTATATATATTGTCTAATTTAGTCCTCATCACAACCCTGTGAAGTAGATACTATAATTAGACCCACTTTATAGATAGAAAAATTGAGGCTTCTGCTCACACAGCTAGATGTTCAAGCTGGGATTCAAACACAGGAAGTCCATCTGAGTGTCTGCTCTTAATGAGTCTGCTGCCTTCCATTTACCTTACGTAATTTGCTCATGTATAAGCTTCAACTGAGATTATTTTTTAAATGACAACACATGAAGTTAAATTACTGTGCATATGAAAAGTGCACAAGTATATATGTCGATACATGTTCCAGGACATCCTACAGATATTAACGTCTGTCCCTTATATAAAATGATATAGTGTTTGCACATAACCTACGTACGTCCTCCTGTCTACTTTAAATAATCTCTAGATCTCTTATAATGCCTAATACAAAATGTAAATGCTATGTAAATTGTTGTTATGCTGTATTGTTTTGGGAATAGTGACAAGGGAAAAAAGTCTGTACTTGTTGGGTAAAGAAGCAAATCTTTTTTTCGAATATTTAAATCTGTAGTTGGTTGAATCCTAGGATGTGGAAACCACAAATACAGAGGGCCAGCTGTATGTCTCCTACACAGACTGCTATTTTGGTCCACATACTCATATGCATGAATTACTGTATACAATATAGGGGGCTGTGCTTTCTGGGAGTCTTCTTTGTATCAAGGCCAGGATCCCCACCCCAACCTATGCCCTTCTCTCTAAGCCTTGGCTACTTGCCTTGCTTCTGAGCCAGAATGGCCCTAGAAATGACTGCCACCACACTGTGCGCTTATGAAAGCCAGCTGCTACCATCATTACCACTCACCAAGGAGACCCCATGTTAATGGATAAGGAGAGACTGTGGTGCCTGGACACTCAACAGGCTGTACTCAAGGCGGTTCTGGCTTCCCCATGGGTTCCCTGGAAGAATTGGTTAATATCAGCAGAAAGTATGATGAAATTAACCCTCTGTGACCAGTAAGTGACAGGAGATGTAAGGAACCTGCATATGAAGTGCCCATCCTCCTTCCCCAGGAGGCACTGTTCTGTTCTGTAACGCGTATGGTCTCTCAGGAGGCATCCCACACAACTGAGCAAGAAGCTGAACTGCTCAACGGCTATGACCAGCTCAGGAACACTCAGTCTTCTATTTGCCCTGCCTCATTCCCTGTATCGTTTCTCTATTTCTCTATTTCCCGTAACTCTTAATTCCCTGGGATTGTAACACCCCTTCCCCCAGTAAAGTGTTAGCACATAAGCTTTTGCCCGTGTTTTCTAGGAAATCTGAGCTAAGACACGAGATGATTACTTGAGATACGTAATTTTATTGTATAAAAATGTAGTTGGCAGACTGCAGCAATCAGAGTGAGTACTGGAGGACACTGGCCATCAAAATTCCTTCCCTCTTCCCCTCTATGCTTCCATAGTATAAAAAGCAACTCTTAATGCTTTAGTCCATATTTTGGATACCATATACCTCCTGCAGTAGGAACTAAAGAATTATAAATTTTCTTGATATATGGAATAATTGTTTCAATATTTTATATCCATAGCTATATCTTCCATTTTTATGCATTTAAAAATTCTCTTTGCTAAGATTCAGGAAGACTTTTTAATTTAAAATGCTGTGTTACTACGAAAAGCACCAAATAAACCCATTCAAAGTTCAAATTATGTAGCCATGGGGGGCAGTATATCTTACAGCCAATTCATTCTTGTGGCATTACCAAAACATTGTATTCTATTAAAAATTAGATTCACGGATGGGCCAGACAAAAATTTTTTATCGTTGGGGTAGTGCTACATAATATCAATCCTTAAAACATTTTGTACCTAAATTGGTTCTTCCATACTTAATGGCACATACCGTGGGATACGAGCTGGGTATTGGTTTGAGTATGTTATCAGGTATGACAATATTTTGTTTGTGTCTCAGGTCCATCTGAGAGAATATGCTGGTTTCCTAAGTATTTATTACAGAATTACCAACTCTGCCATAGGCATATTTAGAATTTAACACATAAGAAATTCTCTTTAATCAATAGTACAGAAAAATAGGACCTCAGACTCATCAGATAATTCATCTGTGAATTAGAAATTGGGCATTCGCCAAAAGGAAGATGCAGTTTGCCTAATATTTGAGAAAGATGGCCTGGAAGACGAGTTAACACTCCATTCCTCTCGCTTATCTAAGCTTCACTGTCATTAATTTAGATTTGGCAGTAAACAAGAAATCTATATTATAGTTCCTTAATATTCTAAAGAAATGCTTTCACTAAATTATTATTTAATGCTATATGCTCAGATTTTAGAGAAGAGCAATAAAAGAAGTATCCCTCTAAAGAATGTTTCTGAGTTTTTTATAAAATCAGTTAATAAATGTCTACTGCAGTATCAAAGCTCTTTGTTGATCTAGGTGAGACAAACCCATAATGCTCAGAAAAATGATGTTATTTGACTTGAAACATTATTGTTTATTGTTATTTGCCTTATCAAAAATTAAAAAGTTAAATCTAGCATTCAACTCCAATAATTATGTTTTCAGGTAACTGGTAAAACATTTCTTCCCTTTCAATTAATATCAGCCTCTTTATAAGATTTAACTCCTTTTTAATGCTTTTGATACAGAAGTTGCTCCAAACCTAAAAAATAATTAACTAAATATGCAATAAAGTCATTTAATAAGTAGTTATAGGAAAAGCATATTTACATGTATTACAGATGAAAGAGGGAATTTTGTAATCAGGTTAAATCAGGCAAGTTTTAATTTAACAGGATCATATCAATAATACATATATGTGATGGAAGAAGAAACGAGCTGGCAAGTCATTCCTCTTTCCTTGTTTTCCATGTTTTTTGAGCTTTACTGCATTCTTCATGGAAAATTTCCCTATAGTACCACTTTTCTTTTTACCTACTTTGTTTCTCTTCTCAGTGACTTTATGGAATACTTTACAGGGAAAGAATTTAAATAGAAACTATAGCAAATATTAATAATTAACCAGCTATAGGGATAGAATTCAATTACCACACACTTTGTGTTATTTCCAAACTTATTTGATATAATTCGTTATAAGAATTATTGAAACTGACAAATAGCCTTTCATATTTGTAACTTATGTGAATAACTCCACTATTAGACCATGTCTCAATTACGTCAAATAGACATCTCAATGTAAAAAGTATGGTAGATTACTATATTTATAAACAATAAATTTTTCAGTGGTTTTGTTGGTATCACATAGTCGATCTCAGAGAAGAGTATCTTTATAGGGAATTAATTAGATATATCTCTGTTTCTCAACTTTGTATTATTTCATACCACTTACACAGTATTTTGTTAAGAGTAGCATGTTACATAAATTAGGTGTAAATTACAGTCCCAAATCAGATGGAGGTCACTAAAAAAAAAATCTCATTAGGAAGTGCAAATCCCCAAATCTGGTGTCCTGCATTACACCTATAAATGTGTGGCAATTCCCAGCACTTCAAAAGCCTGCCTCTTGCTGAGACAGTCATACCTGCTGGTCTATATCCTCTGTTTTGGAATTAATTGCCAGGTTTCACCATCATGGGAATACTTGTCCACTCTTCTAAGTTCAAAGGTAACCCTTTCTCTCCAGTCACACTCCATATCTCATTTGATTTCTTGTCCTTAGTCTGGCCTGAATCCTAGTGTCTAAATATTAAGATGCCACCACAAGTTGTCTTTCAGACTTCTTTTCTGAATAAGGAACCTTTCTAATGTCACTACATTTGACCCTATTTATCAAACTGATCTCTCTGAAACTGCATTCCTCTTTCAAGGCAAAATGGTTTTGTTGGCTAGCAACACCTTCTCCATCATCCAGCCCCATCATCCAACTATCAATGCATTCTTGAGGCATTAACTTTTATGCTACTTAGGAAATCAGTTCTTTACTTGATGTTAGGTGATCCCTTCATGTTTTCATCCCTCAACAATTTGCAGAAATTTTATATGAAACAATTAATGATAAAAAATCAAAATCTACCAAATTATTATTATATCCATTCTTATCTATTATTTAAGCCCATAATATATTATTGGGTGTTAGGCTCATTATATGCCATTAACCATTATATTCATTAGATCAGAGCTGCATCTGATAGTATATACATGATTTACATTTTGAAATTTACAAGGATGATGATACAAGAACAATAGATTCCTCCCACTATAATAGTGAGTTAAAAAAATTAAAAAGTGGCCGGGTGTGGTGGCTCACGCCTGTAATCCCAGCACTTTGGGAGGCCGAGACAGGTGGATCATGAGGTCAGGAGATAAATACCACCCTGGCCGACATGGTGAAACCCCATCTCTGCTAAAATACAAAAATTAGTCGGGCATGGTGGCGTGTCCTGTAGTCCCAGCTACTCGGGAGGCTGGAGCAGGGGAATGGGTTGAACCTGGGAGGCGGAGATTGCAGTGAGTTGAGATCATGCCACTGCACTCCAGCCTAGTGACGCAGGGAGACTCTGTCTCAAAAAAAAAAAAAAGAAACTTTAACGTAGTTTCTTCAGGACAGTCTAAAATTCATTTTGGCAGCAAATATTTCACTTTTTTTTTTTTTTTTTAAAGAAGGCAAAGTAGAATAGTTTACACTTATAAACTAAAAAGCTTTTTTGTTGTTGAGACAGAGTTTCGCTCTTGTCGTCCGGGCTGGAGTGCAATGGAGCAATCTTGGCTCATTGCAACCTCCTCCTCCCAGGTTCAAGTGATTCTCCTGCCTCAGCCTCCCGAGTGGCTGGGATTACAGGCTTGCACTACCACGCCCGGCTAATTTTTGTATTTTTAGTAGAGATAGGGTTTCACCACGTTGGCCAGGCTTGAACTTCTGATCTCAAGTGATCCACCAGCCTCAGCCTCCCAAAGTGCTGGGATCACAAGTGTGAGCCACTGCGCCCAGCCACCTAAAAAGGTTTTTTTTTTTTCTTTTCTTTTAAAAACAAAAACAAAAACAAAAACAAAAACAGAAAACAAAAACAAAAGTCTTTATGGTTATCATCTTCCCAGAACGTTTATAATTGGTTTTCCTACTAAATAGCCTTATGAAAATAAAACACAAGCTTAACAAGGTTCATATTAACATAAGCAATTTTGTAATTCTATAACAAAATGTTTTCTTTTAGCAAATGTTCCCAGTATTCAAAATGTTAAGAGAGAAATAGTCATCTAGTTCTTCCCTTTAATGCAATGATGAAATCAGTATTGAAATCATGGAATATAATCTCCAGTTACTAATTGAAGTGATTACTAGCACAATGAAAAAGCAGGCTTCTTTCCAATCTCACCAGCAATACCATTCATCATGTCTGTTTTCAAGTAATAAAACTAGGGTTGAGAAAACATCAAGAGGGATAAGGTCAGAACACTGCACCAAAAATGAGAAGTCCCTGGTTTAAAAAGTTTGTCATCTAAAGGGCTGGATTCCTTTATCCCAGCACAGTATACAGCTCAAAGTTAGCTGGAGGATAAAATTTCAAATTATGAGTCATATAAATTGCAAGAAGAATAAGCCTGTGTCAAAGGAAGGGATCCTGAAGAGACCAATTGCATTGGAGCTACAAACTTGTAGAAAGATTTTCAAGACCTCCTTTTTACAAAAGAATCCAAGATGTTGGGTCTAACAAAGGTAAATGTCACAAGAAACCGAAACTCAGACCCAGACAAATACACACATATATATAGTTTTACCTTGCTGCGTTGGGATCCTGTGACCTTAAGGAAGGATGAGGACAAGAAGCAAAATAGCAATAAACAATTGCTCTGAAGACAACGGATAGACCATAAATGGTGTGCACTTCAGAAAAACAGTATTATTTGCTACTCACAGCTCATTCTAACTGACCTCACTTTCTTATCAATAAAGATGACTTTGAGAATAGAAAACACATACATTAGAAAAGATTATAGAAATCATACCGAAATTAATCTTATGGCATTTTTCTCAGCCAGCAATAGTCACGGGTTCCTCAAATTAGATTGTTTTTATGTTTTTGACACATTGACTTCAATGCTGCAGACATGCTCATAACAAATGGATCCTGGAAGGTCACTGCTCTGAGCTTATTCCTTAGCTAATATGTTTTTGTGGGTCCACTTTAATTAAAGACTCATTGCTGGCTACTGATATATTTCCAGACTTCTAACTCAAAGTCCAGACATGTAAATTAAAAGGAAAAGAAAAAGAATCTAATTTCTATTTCCCTGCACTTAATTTCTTTATGAAAATTCTAAAAAGAAAAAAAAAAGAACCAATAAACAAAAAGAGTGGTAGTTAGCAACAACTAGCTTTGTCTCATAAAAAATGAAAATCTAGTATAAGCAAATGGGGAAAATACCAAGAACTTTCCTTTGGGCTAAGTAACATTAAGCAGCATTTCAAATTATATAGGACATTTAAAAGCTGAGAGCATTTGAGAAAATAATCGTAATACAGTCCTAGGGATATATGGACTCCTACCTCATGCAAGCAAACTGCGTTGTGTGCCACTATCTGCATATGTACATGGAATGAGTGATCTAATTGGGCAGAAGTCTTTAAGGCCAAATCTTTAAGACTTCTATTCAGGAAAAAATATCAAACCAAGGGTTTGATGAAAAACTTGATGTCATGTTGTTCTTCAATAAACATTTTCCTCACGTCTGTTGGAAATTCCAGACCACGACATCACTGAGATGAGAACAATTTGAAGCCATCTCATCTCTGAGGGTTCTCAGGAACACTCATTCTGAACATATGGGCTTCATTATATTATTTAACTATTCTATGATCCTTGGTCTTAACTTCAGCAAATGTTAGGACTCAGGTTTGTCCATCCAGCTCTGACATGCAGTTCCTTGACACAATAAGCTGCAATAAGCCATGAAGCAAGAAACATAAATGTCAGTTATAAGCTATGAAACAATGTTTCAAGATAGAAAAAAGGCAAATCCAGAAAGATCCATCTTACTTCAAAACTCTTCACTTCCTCTTCACCGTCATCATCTTCCTCATCATGACAACTCTGTACATGTTAAAAAAAAAAAAGGGGGGGGGGGACAGGAATATGTTGAGATTTTAGATAGTGCAAAAGAACATTTGACATAGAAGAGCAAATCATTTGTATTATCGTCAACCTTGTTTAAATGTGTGTAAGATAGAATACTTAGATGACATAATCAATGAATTCATGACATGAAAGAAAATTATATACAGTGCTTTTACAAAACTAAAATATTAGATTACATATTTTATAGGTAACAGAGATAACTACGAGGTCCATATCATACTACATCTGCTACTTATTCACACATTGGCCTCATTCTAACCAAACTGCAAACCTTAAAAGGATTGTTTTTCTCTCTCTCTCTCTTTTTTTTTTTATGCTGCCATTGCAATGCATGAATACAGGCAGATATAATAACCATTAATTAAAATTAGGCCGGGAAAGGTGGCTCACCCCTGTAATCCCAGCACTTTGGGAGGCTGAGGTGGGCGGATCACCTGAGGTCAGGAGTTCGAGACCATCCTAAACAACATGGTGAAACCCTGTCTCTACTAAAAATACAAAAATTAGCTGGGCGTGGTGGCGGGTGCCTGTAATGACAGCTACTCAGAAGGCTGAGGCAGGAGAAAGGCGTGAACCTGGGAGGTGGAAGCTGCAGTGAGCCAAGATCGTGCCATTGCATTCCAGCCTGGGTAACAGAATGAGACTCGATCTCAAAAAAATAAAATAAAGAAAAAAGAGTCTGAAAAATAATATGCTTTTAATAAATCTCAGCTTCTTTATTGTTATGGCCTGCAATATAATAGTGACCAAAAGAAATTGGTCATTAACCAATAGCCATAGTAGGAAGAAGCCTACAGCTCATTAAAGTTAGATTGTTCCAACCCTTATATGTATTCTTCCGCTTGGTAAGCATTCAATGTTTCCACGGGGTGTACGAAGGCAGATAATGAAATATAAGCTACAAATCATAAAAATACTTTTAATTCAATTAGACACAGTACTCTGGGCATGGAGACGAACTGGGGATGGAAGGGAAGGTAAACAATGTGGCCCTTCCAACCACTCCATGATAAATTCTAAAAGTTTGTCATATTCTTTCATTCATTCAACAAATACATACTGAGCACCACCCTTTCTGTTTATAATGATAGGCACATGAGCATAGTTTGCAAAGGAGGAAATAAAGGTGGGGACGCAGGCCTAGGACAGTTTCACTGTCTGGTTAAGATGTCAAACTGCATGTTTCATCACAAAAGCAAAGATGTCAATGATTCACTCAGAAAGCAGGAAATGTTCTACTTTGAGTTTCTGTTACTCTGTTATTAGTTATTCATTATATGTTATTACATGTTATTAGTTAGCCAGGATTTAAAAAAATAAGAACTCATGAGAACTTTAGCAAAACAGATTTGGAAGGCAAATCTGCGGTCTTCCATCAATACATACTGTACATCTAATGTGGAAAACAGAGCAATTTTGCTTAGCTGCTCCTTAAGACCTACCTATGCTAATGTCTCCCATTATTTCCAATGATTAGTAATGTACATTAGTAAATAGGAGTAAGAAGTATAGGAATTTTATCAGATAACAAGCATGCTTACTCTCTATGCAAATTAGAATACTAATATAAAATATCTCAAGGATATGAAATTTTACGCTTTCTCAAAGACATAAGCTTCTATAAAAATTTCATGACCTTCAGAAACATAGGCGAAACACAAGGTTTGAGATAAAGAATACATTCAGAAAAATTATTATTTGGGATTATAATGATATGTTTTTAAGTTATAAAACTCATAAGCCATGTTTGCTTTTGTACAAACGAATGATCCATTTAAAGCAGTAGCTGAAAAAAAAAGTTTTATAAAAAAGTATTTTGAAATAAAATATTCTTAACTGTTTTTTAAAAAATCTTCCAAGGAAAATTTAATGAGATTTGATCCTAATGAAGTTAAAAATCTGTGATTTTTAAAAACGATTAAACCTGAATTTACTTGGTATATAGACTATATATTACAAATTCATCAAACCTATAAGAACTACTTCACACTTCTAATTAGCTTGAGAATATGCTAAGATCACAAACAAATGGTTATCAGATTTCTAGCAGCTTTTGAATATACTGTAGAGAAACAGAGGGATTTACTGGAACAAAAGATATGTTCTTCAATAGCAAATGGCATCCATGTGACATAGATGGCAATGCTAAGCAAATGGGAAGTTATATTAGACAGCCCTGTAGTAGGATTGGGCTTTCTGGATCAGAATGCTAAGTTCTAGACAAGGAAGAGTCATTCCTTTGCCAGGAAGGAAAAGGCGAATAACCTAAATACATAAAGAGGCAGGCGCGGAATAAACAATTTAGAAGAAAAAAATAAAACGGAGGATACTTCAAACCATTCAGGTATCCACAACAGAATTCAAAACTGGCAACACGAATGCATAACGGATTAATGAGGCCTCTTCAGCTTGTTGGTATCTGCTGAAAATTTCATTCTGCCCGAGAAGTATATTTCATGCATTCCTTTGACTTTCTGATTTGATAACTCCATAGAAGACTAAGGAATCAAAACCCAGAAACTTTCAGTGTGGATTTAAATCTGACTAACAGAGAGCTCATGGGTGAGACAGAAGAGAGAAACTCATAAGAATGTGACCGCAGCATTTTATACTTTTAACCAAGAAAGAATAGAACCCTGGGAATAACAACGTGTATCTTAAATATTTTTAAAAAGTTAGTCAGAGGAGGAGTAGAACTAGGAGGAAAGGGAAACTCAAAACAGTAGCTGGAAACTCAAAACAGTAGCAACATTGCTGAGTGTTTAATGTATGATATCCTTGCAGATCTCTTCCTCCACACTGTTACCGTATTCAAATTGGTAAAACCACCAGCAGTGTAAAGCAGCTTCAAGTAGTCCAAGAGGGATGACAGCTGGTAAAGAGACATTCTAAGGAATTAAGCAGGGTAGGCATGATGCAGACAAAAGGGGTGGCAACAGCAAACGGATGGGATGTACTGAAGTTCTCCACAGGACTTTTTAAAGAGGAGGTATATAGGATAGGAGTAGGGGAATAGAGTTTAGAATGAAGTGTAGCTTGAAAAATACAAAGATGTAAAATGATTTTTCAAATTATCGCCAAAGTATGGTCAACAAGGAGCAGTAAGTACATGATTTAGAGCAGATGCTGTACTCATCATAATAGAGAGGACGTGCAGAACCACTCGTCAGCTCTTTTGTTTCAGAAAGAAGTGATTTTTGTAATACAGAAAAGTACCTAGCCAAGAGAAATGAAAATCATGACTCCAGCAAAATACCATTTCATATCCATTTGGTTGACAAAAGTCAGTAAGTCATATATCAAATATTGGAGGGGGTGTGGATCATCAGAATCTCTCTTAACTGTTGTTAAGAATGTCCACTGATGCAATAACTTTGGAAAACAGTATGACATTTGTTCCTTTACTTGAAAATGTGTACACCCTGTAGCTCTTGCAAAATAGGTGAAATGGATAAGAACAGGCATTCAATCCCTGTTCACATTAGCAAAAACATAGAGGTAATACAAAAGTCTATCAACAAAAAAGGTAAATGGATAAGCTCTGGTATATCTGCCCAAAGGGATATAACACAACAACAAAAACAAATGAACTCCAACAGCACACAAAAGTATGGAGGAATCTTAGAAAACACTATTAATCCAAGAAGTAGAGTCCAAAAAATTATACACAGCATACTACCCTTTTAAAAGTCAGTAACAATTTAAATTATATACATAAATATATGAAAAGTTATCTATATATAAATAAATGAAAACTATATGAAAAGAAAAGTAAGAGCATCTTGAGCACAAAGTTTAGAATGATGGTTTCTTTGTGTGGGGAGACAGGGTATGGGTTAATGAGAAGCCCATAGAATAACATGTAAATTCTCTAGGTTGTTTCTTGTCGTGGGTGGGTATACGGGTAGTTACTACATTATTAGAAATGACTAAGTAACTTTTTAAAAAGTAGACACTAGTGGACGAACAATGAGTGTGTATCATGAATCCAGAGTTATGATTAACCCAACTCTGTGTTCCTAAGCTTAAAAAACAATGAAACCTGAACAACAAAAACCTAAGTAAGATATATATGATGCCTTCCAAGGGAACTGCAGTGGTGGAGGAAGATACATACAAGAGTCTCTTAAAGTGAGTTCAAGTCTCAAGTTTCAAGACTCAAAGCAAAAGTAACATCCATGGATGCAGAATGACTGTTGGTAAACTGAGAAACCATGAAGACCAACAGAAAGTTCCAGAAAACTGGGATGCTAATTTTTAAAATGAGGAAAGACAACTTCCAAAAACTACCTGCTAGGAAGTTTGATATTAGTAATCAATAATAGTCTAAAATGGTTATCAAGCAAATAATTGAGGAAAACGCATCCATCTTTGGCAGTTTTACCAAAGTTAGAATTCAACTTTAAGCAGTCACAGTAACATCTTGATTTCTTTAAGTATCTCATGAAAGGAGATGAGAAATATGAGTTTTATAAAAGTAGGTTTAGATGAATTAAAAATAAGGTAGGTTAACCAGTCTGGGAAAGGGTATAAAAATATCAGCTGCTTACCAAAAACTTAAACAGAGAAATCACTCATACGTATTAAGTTTGTGGTTAATATAAATGGAAAGAGGTAACAGTGGGTAACGGAACCAAATGTTAAAAAGATTTCAGCCTGGGGAAACGGTCTGACTTGAATTAGAGAAATGATGACATATACTTAATTAAAAAATTAAAAATCAACAATCCAATACAGGGTAGCTCATGTGATCTGGCTAAAAATTTAATGCATTCTTGCCATTGATGGCCAATGTATAAGATCCTAAGGCAGAGTAAGTGAGGGTACAGTCCCCATACACACTACACAGGTGAGGTCATAACTGGAATACCGTCTTTGATTAACTTCTGGGTGGCACATATGAATATAATGGAGAATGTGCAGAGTGTAACAAACTGAGTGGTGCAAGCTGGACATCCCTGAGTTACATTAAACAATAAAAGGAATATGATTAGTTAATTATGAGGGGGAAAATCTTGAGGTAAAGAGTCAACAAGATAGGCCTCCTCCAATATTTGACTATCTGTCAAAAGAAACTAGATTTAGCTTCAGGATCCAACAAAATCAACATGGAGGCAAATTCAATTTCACTCACAAGGAAGAACTCTAACAATCAGAAACAACCTATTCTCAAATCAAGAGCTTCTACCTATTCTCAAACCAGGAGCTTCTACCTGTTCGGCCCACTTCGATTCTTCAGCTGCAGAGAACACCCAGGCCTGGGGCTGCTCTACACCTCTTTCTCACCTCCCTCTTTCTTCATTTCCTAACAAGCCACCTCCTAGCAGTATACAAACCTGCTTTGATCTGCTGTTCTCAACAAGACTCTGACAGAAATCTTCACCCTTGATGAATCTAACTTCCTGGCTTCTCAGAATTTGCTTTTGGTTCTGAGAACTGCTAGTTGTCCTCACACAGCCAGGGGGAGCATGACTGCCACAAACTCATAGACAACAGCCTAAAATAAACCAGGCTTCCTACACAGTCTGCGAGTCCCATTTTAATTTCTAGCCCATGTGCCATGCCAGTTGCCACGATATGTCTTTCAGTGCTTCTCTCTCTCCTCCAGCCTTCCTCCATAGACTCTACCAAACACTTTGGTGTCAGCGGATGACTGTACTTTTGTCTTCAGAGAGAGCAAATGACCTTAAAAGGAAACATTTCCAACCTCCCATTATCCTGGCAGCCTTCCCTTCTTCCCTTTGTATCTTTTATCCTTTGTATCTTTTATCCCTTTATCTTTTTTTTTTTTTTTTTGAGATGGACTCTCACTCCATCGCCCAGGCTGGCGTGCAGTGGTGCAGTCTCGGCTCACTGCAACCTTCCGCCTCCCAGGTTCAAGCAATTCTCCTGCCTCAGCCTCCTGAGGAGCTGGGATTACAGGCATGCACCACCATGCCAGGCTAACTTTTGTATTTTTAGTAGAGACAGGGTTTCACCGTGTTGGCCAGGCTGCTCTCAAACTCCTGATCTCAAATGATCCACCCGCCTCAGCCTCCCAAAGTGTTGGGATTACAGGCGTGAGCCACTGTGCCCGGTCTTATCCTTTTATCTTTTAACCCAGTGGTTATTGAAGTAGGTGTTTCAGCTCATCAATCAGACGTAAAAACAATTTAGTGATTCATGATAAAATAAAAACAACTGTTTAAATAGAATGGAAAATTTCAGACTACATGGCTCACAGGAAGAGTAAAATTTCGTGAAACTTTTCTTTCATGGTACATATTTTTACGTTACTTTAAACATACAGTTTTATGTTTCTGTAAATATACAGTTGGCCCTCCATGGGTAACTTTACTTGGGATATCAAAATCCAAGGATGCGCAAGTCTCTGACGAACGGCATAGTATTTGCATGCAACCTACACATCCTTCTGAATACTTAGATCATCTCTAGCAGTGTAAAAATGGACTGATACATTTGTCTACCATTAAATTCATCAGGGTTTTTCTACAACCATTTGCTTAAATGTTATCTTCCCCATCAGACACAAAACCCCACGAAGGTGTAGTGTGTGCCCTTCTTTCTTCTTCACATGTTATCTCCAACATACTGATGTCCAGCAAATATTTGTTGAACGAATGAATGTTTAGAAAAAGTTATGGCTCCTCATAAATAAAATGTTTAAGTAGGAAACAATGATGACCTACCAAGGAATTTAGAACAGAGATTCATGCTACAAACACAAAGTTAAAATTAATCAAATACACAGATTCTTATCCTTTTCAGATGAAAGCTATTTCCCTTTATTAAAATTAAACATGAAAATCAGGAAGGATACATATTTACCTTTGCCATAATATCTGCATAGGCCATATATAAAAAATCTTCCTCCAGTTTGCTGGGGAAAACAAGAAGAAAACATCAGTGCTTAGGCAGAAGGCTAGGCACATGCAAACGTATCATCACTGTATAAAATAACCTTTGTTCTTTTTCTAACAAGTATACCGTATTAAAATTAAATGAACACAAAACTTAGACAATATTAGGATATTCAGAAATATCCTGAAATCAGAAAGCAAAGATCCCGGGGATCCTAAATAGCTGTCCCATCTTACCTTACAGAACGACCTTCGATTTTCACAAAACAAACTGTCTTTTGGTTTACAAACAAATGTCATAATTTTAATTTTCTTCAGACTACAAAACTTGAAACAAGCAAACTTAAATGAGGTGGGGGCTTTTGACAGAAGTGAAATTTGACATTCGATGGAAAGATTCCCCAAACTACGATGTGACAATTAAAAAACAAGATGGTCATAACAACGATTCCTAAAAATTAAGAAAGGTTAAAATATGTTTATTATCTTCTCTTTTGAGAAGCATGGAAACCGTGACTATGTGAAGAAAAGTTTCCACCAAAAATACACCTAAAATTTGCAAAGTTATTTCAGCAGTTTTAAACTTCAGCCATGAGAAAAATTCACGTATGAGAAATACCTCATTACCTGACAATGCCAGACAGAGAGTTGCTCTATGCTTAGGAATGAGATGATTTTGTTAGTTAGGAAATAATAAGAGAGAGAGAAATAGTGAGAGAAAGGATGGATCACATTAGCTAAGAGGGAGAAATGTACATTATTATGGCATGCAAAGAGGTCAAATGAACTCTTCTGAGGAGATTCATGTGGATATGAGTTTGTAATTAAATTACATCCCAAATTCTATAGAGAATGGGAAAGGCCTGGGGCAACACTGGCTTTCTTTCCCATTGCAGGGCAGCAGATAAAGGTCCTCTAGCCTCTGCTATGTCACATCTGCACAGCCAATGTATGCGTTGCCCTCCATAATGACAGATGCTGAGCACATTTTGACGATCAGGCTAACCAGTGCATTTCTTATATAACTTCATAGAGGTTTGCCCTTTGTGGCTTTGGTGAATTCATATGACTAAGGCTGCAGAAGACAAGAAAAATGGGCAATGCCCTTGAAATAGATCTCAGAGATACCTCCAAGTTGAGGTGATGGCTCACTTAGCCTCTAGAGGTTTTTTAAGACCCACTGCACAATGGAGACGCTATCTACCCAGAAAATTTTGGGGTCACCATTGGTCTCCATATACTTGCGGCACTGGAATTTGCTTTGGTTCTTTTGTTTTATTTATAAAGGCTGTTTGTGATAAGGAGAAAAACCATTTCATAAGAAGAATCAGAATCAACTACATCATTAATTACAAAGTTGTTAAGAAAAACTAGAGCTAGTACGTAGTTGCTGAAGCCTACAATTGAATGAGTGTCCATCCCTAGGTACAGGCCAGGCTGATTGTTATCTTTGAACAATTCTCTCTCCTAACAACATCAAGATGAACTTCAAACATGAATACATGGCACAGAATACTCAGATACGGGTTTCTTTATTTGTTCCTCCTATGTCTCATAGGAACCCTTCCAACCATACCATTTCTCTGTTAAAGCTGTCCGACTAAACAGAAGGATCAGCTGATGCAGAGGATCAACTCTCTTAGTGCCTTCATCTTCTTCTGGAGGTTCAGCCCCAGGTTTCTGCAAAAAAGTCAAATTTATAAAATGTCACATTAAAAAAAAAATGTTCACTCAAATCCAAAAGCAATGTAAAGGCCAGGAATGAAGAATAAAAGGAATGCAAACACTCCTCCTTCCCTGTTGTGGGGGGGTGTGTGTGTGTTTGTGTGTGAGCATGTGTGTGTATTTTATATGCATTATACACGCTATATATGTATATATGTGTATGTGTATATAAAAGCATGTATGTATATGTGTTGCAGGTAAATGTAAATATGTAATATACATACTAAACATATATAAATGTAATATAATATGCTAGATATCTGTTACATTACCATTGCAAAATTATACAGCTCGAAACAGAGATATTTAATAATTTGACCAAAAAATAATATGAGCAAGGATAACTTAGAGCATTTAAAAATACTAAATTCCATTCTTGTAAGCATTTTCATAACTCAAAGTGTATTTGCTACATGGATTTCAGCTTTAGGGAGGGCTCGATTTACAAATATTTGCAATAAAATCCTAAGAACCACCCCAAGTGTGAAAATTTAGTTCCCATAGCAGTGCAAATTGCTTATAAAGCGAAACATTTTCTTTGCTTACACACAGCATGATAGGTAAATAATACTAAATGAGTTAATGCTTGAACCACTTATACTTTTTTTCTTATTTTCAAAAGTTACTTTTGAAACTAAAAAAAAAAAAAATTTACTGTCGGATAGAACTTTAATAGTGAGGAAAATTATTAAGCATTTTTATTGGCAGTAGAATTCAATTACATCCAACTTTTTGTTGAGTTTTATATCTCCACTGACTTACCCATAGAAACTGATTTTCTCTCTACATGAATGGTGTTCTTTCCTGTAATTAAGCTTTAATGTGGATATAGGGCAGATTTCCACAAGATAGCCAATAGTCTACATATTTTTTACTCTAAAGACAGATAAAACTCATTTTAAAATATAGGGACAATCAAGATTAGGCTTTTAAGAATTTAGATTAGTTTATCCATTCTATTCCCTAATAATCTGTAAGTTAAAAAATAGCTTTTAGACAAGATATCTTTAATCTTGAGAATCATGAAGCCTCTGACTAGTCTGCCAAGTTTTGAGATGACTTGTAAATTTTCTTGAGAAGATGGCTTTTGTCAGATATTTAAATGGGTCCATGACTTAGAACAGATGATACTGACTGCTGTTCTGTGCTGAACTCTCAGTATACAAGCTCTTTATCAGCACAGTCAGGTGAAAAGTCTATTTCTCATGTTTCACATTTACCATGCCTTCCCCTTCTCCTGTGTTCAGTCTATCATTCTCTGTCCTGTTGATTTTTAAAAACCAGCAACTTTTTGTTCACCTTCTACTTAATTTTGATGGATAACTTCCTTCAGTCTTTTATAGTTTATCCTGGTTCTCAGGTGTTTATAGGTGCTTTGGGAAGGAATTTAAAAGAATGAGTAAATCAGGTTTAATTAATAATACACTTATATTATTCATTTTAAATTCTCAACCCCTTGATGTTGATGAGATCTCTTGGAAATGACAAGAGCACATTTTCCCATAAGCATTGAATGCAGTAACAATTAAGATTTAAAAGTTTCCTAATGCCCATATACTGTCATGATATTTTTTTCCTTCAATGTTATATAGTGACTGCTCACACCAACATTGCTGCACCAAGCCCAGACCCTCTTTCGTCTCAGAACCCCTTTAAAAACATACTGCTAAATCTTCTATCAGTTTGTCTTCAAAGTAATGTTCTTCTGTTTCAATCCAAGACTTTTCATATCCCTGAAGAAAGAGATTGACAGCCCGATGCCTAAAAGGTAAGCACAATTTCAGAAAAAGGGGAGTTTAGAAAATAAGTTGAAATTGTATCGAGTAGTGCTTTACTACTAGATTATCTGTGCACTAAAATTGTAAAATAAAAATAAATTCCCTGTTCTTGATTTTCCTCCTGGAAGATAATGCTTCTTGCAGCAAACAGAGCAAGGTGTCTCAGAGCACACAGTGACTCGCATTTAAATCCTGGCTCAGTCATTTCCAAGCTCTATAACATTGGTCAAGTGATTCAACTTTCCCAAATTTCAGTTTATTCCGTTATAAAAGTAGGATAACTCCAACCACATTTCAGTTTTGTAAGCCTTAAAATGAGATAAAGGATGTAAATTACATTGGTTAGATGTTCATTAAATGATGACTATTATTATATAACATGTCTCTCATTAAGCTATGTAATCAGTGTCAATAGAGAAGTTAGTCTCTGTTTAAGCAAACATTAAAAACAAATGGATGGCCCTGAGGATTCCAAAACAAAAGCTATTGAGTGAACTTTATGGGAGTATATATTCAAAGATTAAACCCTGCACTACTGATCATAAATGGCCGCCTATGAAAAAAGACCAGTGAAGACGAGAAGAATCAGTGAAATTCATGATGTAGTAAGAGATGTGGATAAGACGTCAATGTAAGAAAGAATAAAAGAATGTCATGAAGGGAGCATCATAAAACAACAACAGATGTGAGAGAACGAGAGACGGTGCCATTGCAGGAGAGGAGAAAGCTGAGCTTTATGACAGCAAACTGGGTTAAGGGCTCATGAAACCTAACGGTTAGATAGGTTTGTGAAGGGCTTTGAAAACCAGAGAGGGCAACTGCCAATGTAGCCAGAACTGCTAGAAATCATCATACATTCTTGTACGTGAGAGAGGCTTGCCAAAGCACGGACTCAGCCTTTTTGGTTTATTAGAGTCACCTGTGTAGCTTTTAAGTAGCACATGCTGGGCTCTCATTGAAATTCTAATTTAATAAGCTGAGGCCTGAATACTTTTTAAATGAGTTTACATGTATTTCTTAAAAGCGCCAGGTTGGGGAACCATTGGAATAAAGGATACTGTTTTAAAAATGACATTTTGGAGAAGACCGAAGAACTCTATGACATCACAGAAACTAACTCAGAAACCACTGCCATTAACTTAATATGAGTCAAGGAACAAGTGACTTGAAGAGGTGGTGATGGAGGGAAGGACGGGAATGTGAAGTAGTTCAAACGGAAACTGATGAAATCTGGGCAACGACAGTATAGGAGTAACTAAAAAGAAATGATAATGTGAATTCAAAGTTAATATTATTATTTTTTCTTTCATTAAGTTCTGGGATACATGTGCAGAACATGCAGGTTTGTTACATAGGTATACATGTGCCATGGTGGTTTGGCTGCACCTATCAAACCCATCTTCTAGGTTTTAAGCCCCACATGCATTAGGTATTTGTGTTAATACTCTCCCTCCCATTGCCCCCCACCCCCCGACAGACCCCAGTGTGTGATGTTCCCCTCCCTGTGTCCACGTGTTCTCACTGTTCAACTCCCACTTATGAGTGAGAACATGTGGTATTTTATTTTCTATTCCTATGTTAGTTTGCTGAGAATGATGGTTTCCAGCTTTATCCATGTCCCTGCAAGGGACAAGAACTCATTCTTTTTTTATGGCTGCATAGTATTCCATGGTGTATATGTGCCACATTTTCTTTATCCACTCTATCATTGATGGGCATTTGGGTTGGTTTCAAGTCTTTACTATTGTGAACAGTGCTGCAATTAACATACATGTGCATGTGTCTTTATAGTAGAATGATTTATAATCCTTTGGGTATATACCCAGTAATAGGATTGCTGAGTCAAATGGTATTTCTGATTCTAGATATCAAGGTTAATATTCTATTGATCAAAAGGTGACAGCATAATTGAGTCAGAGAATTGAGAAGTAGCACATTTGAGGAGGATGCTAATACATTTTAGACCCAGTGAGTGTGACATGATAGCAAGAAATACAACTGTCTTAGCAAAAGGGAAAAGGATGATGTTTCATCTGTGTGCTTTGCTTCTGTTTCTTTTTTTTTCTTTGCCTTATACATTCACTCAAACTCTTACTGAATGTCAATGTACAGGTCACTGTTCTGGGTGCTAAGAAAATGGAACAAAACTAGTACAGAATCTCAAAGTCTGAATCAAAGAGACAGGTAGCCTTAATACTGTAGGAAATGGTATGATGTGCAAGGAGTAGAAAGGCATGGCTTGGTCAGAGATGTTCCACAAAAGAGATGTAGCTGAGCTGAGTCCTGTTTATGAGACATAGAAATGATGCAATTTGTATAAAGTTCAGAGTGGGAAAGAGCATAGTTTCTCAGGAGAACTATAAGGTGGCTGAAATGGTACCCTGGACCACCTCAGTCAGACTTGAATGTACCAGGCTACTTCTCTATTAAGTATGTCTGCTCTATGTCTAAGAGAAGGCTGACGGGCCTGTCAAATCTTTTTACGTTATTCCCAATAAGTCACTTCTTTTCCCCAAATGCTAATAATTACAAAAACAATAATAATGACTAACATTTATCATGACATGAACTTATTACCTGACTTCTAAGCACTCTGTATACATCAACCCATTAAATAATCTGAAAACAACTCTATGAGGCTGATCCCATTATGATACAGATGAGAAAATTGTAAAGAAAGCCAAATAACTTGACCAGTGTCATGGGACAGAGAAGTTGGGAGGTCAGAATTCAAACCAAGACAAGTCTGATGCCAAAGAATGATTGAAATCATGGTCTGATTCAAATGTAGGCCAAAGAATGATGTCCTAATGACTCTCTCTTGCCTCACATATGTGAGCAGATATTCCTCAGTAAGAGTCATTTAGTAATTACATTATAGACCACAGTTCTCTGAAAAAATCCAACAAAATTAGTCAAGTTTTATGTAGAAGAATCCAATAAAGCTTTTCCATCCTTCTCTTGGACTATTGTACCCCTATGAAGGTAGATTCTAAACACCTGTCACTTGTTAGGAAAAAAGAACATTGATCTATTATAAAAAATAAAATAATTCTGACCTTGGCAGATTATATAAAGGGGCCATCCGGAAGCAGGCTACAACAGCCCTTTTCCTCTGCTTAGAGAGTAGTTTATGCCATACAGCCTTTTTAGATCTCTGAGGATGTTCCACCTGAGGTAGAATGATACAAATACATATTTACACCCCAAACTACCTTCAAAAATAAATAACTATTTATACCCCAAACTATCTTCAAAAATATAGTATTAAACAGTTGCCCCTCTTAAGTAACCTATATTTGGAATTCCAATTCCAAAAGTACCTTAAGATTATCATGGAGAAGTCCATATCCTAAAAGTTACCCAGAGATAAAGTTTAGATAATTGCAAATGCTATATAATTCCCTTAGTAAGAATATCACATTTTCCCAATACTGTGTACTTCCAAGCTATGTCATCTCTAAAATCAAAGAAATAGAAAATCATTCCAGGTAAAATCATTTTATCTCCTTCTCAAAATTTTCTTTGGTTCTTTATGATTCTAATACATATTTTCTGCCTACAGAAAATATTACCTCATTCTTAGTTATGTATCCATTGTAACTGTAATTTTATTAAGAGCTAAAGTAATAAACACAAATAGAGACAGTTAATAAAAATTCTACTAGTCTTTAATATAACAGGATAAAGAGAAGAAGACAATGCTTTGTGAACACAGTATTAGGAGTGAGTAAATTTGATAAAAATGTTAAAATATGTAAATATTTTGTTAGATAGGGACAAATATAAATTCAAAAGTTGCAATAAATGATGCAAGCAAGTTATTTATATAACTAATAGTGTTTGGAACTCCAAGAGAAGAAAGAGATTAATTGTATTAGAAAGAAAAAATCCCAACATATAAACCTAAATTAATTAGTAATCTCTAGGCCATTGAGCACAGTACTTCCCAGACAGTAATGTCTCCGACCCACACGTTTAGACTTCTGAAAGAAATAAAAATGTTATGTTAGCTAAAAAAGTAAAACTACATTTATTATTCTTTGCAGTAAAGAGTCAAAAATGATTGCAATAATGTCTGAAGTAAACATTTAAAATGTTTGGGCTGCAGTGGTTTAGAAATTTTAACAAAGCAACATGTTTAATGGAAAAGCACTTATTTCCGTGATGCTCTTCCCCCTCTAGGATCAATAAATACGTTTTGACAATTATCCACTTCAATTATCTTCTTGATGCTTGTGTCAAGTGAAATAAACCAATGTTATGCCTTAACATCAAAGTAAAAGCAATCAAGGGCAATAGTTTTCAATGAGACCCAATGTATTTCAATTTAAATTTCCATTTTGAGATCCCAGTCTGTAGATGATGACTTTTTACAGGAATTACAGCATTATGGTCAGCATGGGTGACAGTCAACAAACATATATTAAGTTCCTAAGGCATTTACGATACAGTAAACATCACAACAGAAAGGGTTCCTGCCACCAGGAAGCTTATCATTTGGCAGGCATTTTATTACCTGCCTATTCAAGTATTTCAGGAAATGCCTGAAACAGTGTGCTTTCCTCTAAATCAATTATAAGAGTTATCTGTAAGATATGTGATCCAAAGGCGAACACCAAGATGTATCTTGTAACTCTGTCTGAATGTCTTGATGTGCTGATGTGTTAGCTTGGCTAGAATTTGATTATTAGAAAATTCAGTGGAGAAAACCTACTCTCATAAGAAAGATTACCAGATATACAACACAAAATACACATCTAAAACAGGCCGCTGATACTTGAGATAAATTAAATCAACAAGTGTTTCCTGTCCACCTACTGTTTTTACACTGAGTTTTGCAAGTTAAAATATTCTTTACACACTCCTCTGTGACTCAGTTACATGTTATCATTAGCATGGGGATATTAAAGGCATAAATTAAACACACGGATATCTCCCACTGCTTTTTATTTTTGATAATCGACAATTTCTTTTTACCCAAAACCCTCCTCTCATGATAAACCAATCTTGCCATATTCTTAACAGTTTGATAAACTCTGATCCTCCCATCTTTTTCTAGATAATTCCTACCGTAAGATTTATACAGGGATTACCTAGTTCATATCTACATTAAGTTTGAGTTGCTTCTATGCTTTCTTCAGCACATTTTATATCCTAACACCTCTGTATCATCGCATATTTATCTGCTTAAGTGTCTGTTTCCTCTCTTACAGCACTCAGTCCTCCAGATCTGCTGGGGAGAAGGCT
Organism: Rhinopithecus roxellana; assembly: GCF_007565055.1. Taxonomy (NCBI): domain Eukaryota; kingdom Metazoa; phylum Chordata; class Mammalia; order Primates; family Cercopithecidae; genus Rhinopithecus; species Rhinopithecus roxellana. The sequence continues at coordinate 102,038,249 of NC_044556.1, read as the reverse complement.
GCCCTAGGACAGGGCACTCCATAAACATCCAAGGCATAAATGGATACTTAGAAAAGTGAATCTCATTTGAGAAATGCCATCATTCATCATGATTGGATATATTTATGAATATATGGGAATATAATAAAATAGAATCAGATTTCAATAAGCTTCATTTAACGTATCTAGAATTTATTCAAGCAAATCTACATATATGTATAAACACTAGGAAGAATTAAAAACTGATGGTAGAGTAATGCGGTCCTCTCGTAGCCATTTAATTAACCTTTAATAATCTTAAATATATATATATAATTCTGAAGATATAACTCCATGACTTTATATAAATCACTTAAAATTTCATTACAAGTCTTGTCATCTGCTGATTGATGATAATTTGTATTTAATATTTCATGAAAATATTATGTAAGTTATTCCGGGGAGAGTATTAGCCCCAAGGCATTAGATACTGTAAATATATGTTAATAGCCATAAGGTCTAAGGGTATCCTAGTGACTTTAATCTCATCAAGTGTAGTGATAAATTGCATGGCAATAGAGAAATTATTAACGTTTGGGGCAGGGTATCTGAGTAAGCAAGAAGGAAATTAAAGGATACTACATTATATGACATCTTTCCATTATTAAACTGTCCAGGGCAGGGGTGAGGGTTCAGATAATATAAAATAGGAATACAAGCAAAATGTTTATTATTGCTATGATAATACATCCAAATATGGCTAAAGGCAATACAAAATCTCTCTCTCTCTCTCTCACACACACACACACACACACACATATTTAAGTGGCAAAGTTCCTGAGATGGCATACGACCTCTTATTATTATTTTATATTTGGTATAAAATAACCAAGTCATCAACAGTATGATCTGTCCTTATGACAGATCAGATGGTCAGATTACAATGAGCTTCTTCACTGTGTGATTATTTTGCTGAATAGACTTGATGAGAAATAGATAATATATCGCTGTGTTGCAGATATTTTACCTAAGCCAGGCGATCCCTTCTATAAAAATATGACCCTCTGATTGATAGTTTCAAGTATTCTTGTTTTACACATTCTTGTGCAAAGGTAATGAATAAGAATATCAAACTCAGCTTTGTAAAGTAGGACACAACTGAAAAAATGTATAAAAACACTTTTCTTACATGATTTTAATATCTATCAATGCATTGTTCTTCTCTAAGTGTAATTTGTTCCTGATTTCAGAGAAAATTAGCTCAAAAATACACCTAATAAAAGGCAAGGTTAAACAAGTGACAAAAAACAAAATATTTCAAATATAAAACCAGTAAAAGATAGTATCTCAAACATGTTTTTATGAGCAATAATAAAAAATGAAGTATGCATAAAGTATTTGAAATCAGATGTAACTCCTGATATTTTTGGTTAGAATAATTTAAATATATAATCCTAATACTTTTAGAAATATTTGAAAAAAGACAATAAAACAAAGGCCAGGATCTCCCGAAATATATAATCTATATATTGCTACAAGAATTATAAGCTTAGAAATTATCTTCATGAAATACTAAGTACACCTGACTCTTATTCTTTAGAAGGAATATGCTGAACATGTATGTTTCTTGGGTCATAGTTAACAAATCAACACACATTCTCTTTTTAAAATATTTGTATGTGGCTAAGGCAAATACAACTGAACTGACACAAAGCCTGACCTGTTCAAGATGAAAAAGCACATTTGCTATATCCAATACTCTTTCTACCGTCTTCTCTGGATCTGAGGTATCGTCAGTCCTGTTTGGTAAGTCTTTGTAAAGAGCCATTTGCCATCTAATAGCAGGATCCTCCAACTGCAGAAAAAAGAAAAGTTTACAATGGGAAGATGGGAATCTAAAAGACAAGGTTACAATCTCAAGATGGGAAGAGTCCACCCACCAGTATTTATTGGGCTTTACCGTGTTTACTAGTTAAAACATGACACGCAGCAGCAGTTATGTAGGATGAACAGGTCTGGAGATCTAATGTACAGCATGGTGATTACAGTTAATAACATTGCAATTCATACTGGAAATCTGCTGAGAGTAGATTCCAGGAGCTCTTAGCACATACACACAAAAGGTAACTCTGCGAGGAGATAGATATGCTAATTTGTCTGACTACACCAATCATGTCACTATGTTTATGTATATTGAAACATCCTGTTGGACACCGTAACTATGTACAATTATTAAAAATCAAAACTACTAAGAGAGAAAGATAAAGTCCTGGTCATCATGAAATTTATCATCTATTAGAGAAGACAGACATTAAACAAATATTTATAATTGTGATAAGGGCTACTAAAATGAAATATAAAGTACCATTAGATTTATCCTACTCTTTGGTGGTTGGGGAGATTTCCCTTAACACAAGACGTTGTAACTAGGGCTTAAGGATGAGCGGGAAATTGGAGAACAAAATGGGTAAGGCTACCCTCGCTCTTTCTCCTCCCCATTAACAGTCTAATTGTAGAAAGATTTCTATGTTTACTTTTATCGGCAAGGATATAGGATAGCATTTACCTATAAATATTTGGACTCTACAACAGAGCTTAATTTCGCTGAGACGAAGATATTAAATTATATAAATCAATAGAGGTTGTTAAAATCATACTTATCATAAAGGAGTCTACACATTTCACTTTTCAACACCATCAAATTTCCTCGGTGAAAAATGTATATGAAATCTTCATGTTATTTAGAAACATTATTATAAGTCATAGAAATTGACAAAGGCAAGCAACTTAACATGGATAGCACATATCAGTTCAAGGGAATAATATACAATAAGTATGTTATTAAAAATCGACAAAGCAGCCAGGCACGGTGGCTCACACCTGTAATCCCAGCACTTTAGGAGGCCAAGGCGGGTGGATTACTTGAGGTCAGGAGTTTGAGACCAGCCTGGCCAACATGGTGAAACCTCTTCTTGATTAAAAATACAAAAAGTTAGCTGGGCATGGTGTTGCACGCCTGTAATCATAGCTACTCGGGAGGCTGAGGCAGGAGAATCACTTGGACCCAGGAAGGCAGAGGTTGCAGTGAACCAAGTTGCGCCACTGCCCTCCAGCCTGGGTGACAGAGTGAGACTCCATCTCAAAAAACAAAAAACAAAAAAACAAACAAAAAATGGACAAAGCAATCCCCTTGTCTTTTCTTCCACTTTAGAATCTCCATTAGAAATGGGAGACTGAATATTTTGAAGCAGAAATAGAAAACATCTAAAACTTCACAACTCCCAGACTGAGAGTGCATAGTTCAAAATGTCAAACATAACTTTCATCTACAGGCAAACACAGACAGATAGAGCTTTGTATATAAATAACTTGTAAAGACTACTTATCCTTTGATAAAATAATGTTTTCATCCGTATACTTTTTAAGTCTGAGGACTATGTTTGATACTTATAGGTTTTAATCTGTACTCTTAGTTCTATTTAATATATAAACATAATTAATAAAGTAGATTCTTTATTCTAACATAAAATTAATCCTCTGGCCTCAGGATGAATAGCCCTATAATTTCAAGACAATGTATTCAAGAAGTTAGGAACAAAAGAATTCATTTTTTGAAAATCTGTGTATCTCAATATGCCTGCCTAACTCCGAGTGTAAGAAAGTGTAGAATAAAACGACAAGATGAATATTTATTCATTACCTCTTTATTTTCAGGTCTCATTCATTTGGAGGCGAAATATTGACTATCAATGTTTCCTTTTTTGCTCTCTTCCTTCTTCCTCTCTCCCTAACATGTCATCTAAACTGTCCAAAGTATTCTTACAAGTGACCTTTAGAATATAATGGACAAACCTTTTTCTGCTTATAATCATAAACACCCTTATTTGACCATTTCTTGAGATTGGCCCAGACTCCTCTTAAGAGGTACTTAAGAGGAACTCAGTAATTGTTGAACTAGATAATGGTGCTCCAAGTGTGGTCCAGGGTCACCTGGGGATCCCCAGCACCCTTTCATGGGGTACCTGATCTTCTCAAATACCCATGTACATAAAAATATTTAATGTCTCTCCCTAAAGGGGAAAAATGTTTGTAGTGTAAACTCTTCTTCTGAAGTTCCAATAGAGGCTTTATAAGCTTTTTAAACACTGTTCAAATTATTCTGGCTATCTGAAAAGAGATCATACTCTAATAGTAACTAATCTCACTCTAAAAGAATTGTTAGTAAACAACTGAGTACACATCAAATTTCACATGAAATTTGCTCTAAATAAATACTTGTGCATTGTGAATACGGTAAAGGCATGTCTCACCTTTATATTATTCTTTAAAATGCTAATTTAAAAAGAATATGATTTGGCTCTTTGAAAAGAGATATTTTAATACCCAGAAAGGCATATATTATATTGTTGTTGCTACTTTTTGACATTCGCATATTTTCATAATTTAAAAAAACCCCGAGAAGGGACACGAGAATAGAAGACAACAGGCTGAGTCAAAATACCAGCTTGACTTTTAAAACTGCATCACAGGTTTTATAAACAAATGAATAATTTATTCACTGGTATACAAAAATTTCCAAATAATAGTAAACGGTCTGGATTGCCAAAACTACTTCTAACAATTCTTTCACCCACCATTAAAAAGTAGGTGTTACATAGATTTCCATCCATGTTTTTATTCTAAATGTACACTCTTCTCTTCTCCTTAGATAAACTCATTTATTCCTATTGCTGCAAATCTCGATATAGCCTTTTGATATAGTTTGGATCTGTGTCCCTGCCCAAATCTTATGTTGAAATGCAATCCTCAGTATTGGAGATAGGGCCTGGTGGGTGCTGAGTGGATTATGGGGCAAATTTTTCATGAGTGGTTTAGCAGCATCCCCTTGGTGCTGTCCTTGAGACCGTGAGATCTGGTTAAGTGTGTGTCACCTCCCTCCTCACTGCTCTTGTTCCTGCTCCTGCCAGGTGAGATGCCTGCCTCTCTTTCACCATCTGCCATGATTGTAAGCTTCCTGGAGCCTCCCCAAATGCAGATGCCATGTTACACTTTCTGTACAGCCTGCAGAACCGTGACTCAATTAAACCTCTTCTCTTCATAAATTACCCAGTCTCATATTTCTATATAGCAATGCAAGAATGGCCTGATTCACCTATAGACTAATGACTCTTTATATATATATATTTAATTACTGATCACTCCATGTCAATTTTTTGTTTTTTGAGACAGGGTTTCCCTTTGTTGCCCAGGCTGGAGTGCAGTGGCATGATCTTGGCTCACTGCAACCTTCGCCTCCCAGGCTCAAGCTCTCCTCCCACCTCAGCCTCTCAAGTAGCTGGGACTACAGGTGTGTGTAACCACCCAGCTAATTTTTGTATTTTTTGTAGAGATGGGGTTTCGCCATGTTGTCCAGGCTGATTTTAAACACTCGGGCTCAAGTGATCCACCTGCCTCGGCCTCCCAAAGTGTTGGGATTACAAGTGTGAGACTCTGCGCCTAGCCAACATTTTCTTATAGACACCTGTCTCTATGTCCAAAAGACCCTAAAACCCATCTATCAAAAGAATACATCCAATCTGTATTTCAATTGGTGATATATATTTTTTCCAAAATTTGACCATCTCTGATAATTTTCTTTAAAAATACATCATTTAGTATCTTTAGAATTTTTTTTTTTTTTTTTTTTTTTTTTTTTGAGACAGAGTCTCGCTCTGTCGCCCGGGCTGAAGTGCAGTGGCCGGTTCTCAGCTCACTGCAAGCTCCGCAAGCTCCGCCTCCCGGGTTTACGCCATTCTCCTGCCTCAGCCTCCGAGTAGCTGGGACTACAGGTGCCCGCCACCTCGCCCGGCTAGTTTTTTGTATTTTTTTTAGTAGAGACAGGGTTTCACAGTGTTAGCCAGGATGGTCTCGATCTCCTGACCTCGTGATCCGCCCGTCTTGGCCTCCCAAAGTGCTGGGATTACAGGCTTGAGCCACCGCGCCCGGCCAGTATCTTTAGAATTTTTAATACAAAAGGCTTTGCAAGTAGGGTAATGACTAATTAAAATACGTCCATTACCTTAATGTTTAAAGTAACATTATTTGTCGTACTATTTTAAAGAGAGATTAATGTATAGATAGCAAATGTGGCTTAAGAATAAAACTTGGCTTACCTTGCCTTGTAAATGAATATTGCTGCGGATTATATCTCGTACTTCATCCTCAGTATCTTTCTGTCAAGAAATATATGTTACCTAAAAGGAGTCTTATACTGCATCAACTGTCACAAGTCAATAGAAACAATTCAAACCTTTTTTGAAATAGTATATATCTAAGAAACATCTTTATAAAATTACATGCCACAAATTTGGGGCATTCTCATTCAAATAATTTCTTTAGACTGCTGTAGCCAGAAGCAAGGTAATGACCTGCTTTACCTCCACAGTAAGGACGTTAAAATTCAATGGAATCAAGTTTCCAATTCATAACAAGAAGGGGGCATAGCATGCTTTCTTGGACTGAAATAGAAGTATATCTCGAGTATTCTTCCAAATCTCCACAAAGTCAGTTTAGCCCTTAATAACATCCTCCACGACCTAGTAATAGCGAGGGAAATGCAACTGAGAATCAAACTCTAGAGAACTGCCAATAGAGCTGCGTGATGCTGCCCACTCCCACAGCTTCCCCTCAGTTCACTCATTTTAGAATATCAAATGCTGCATGTACAGTGACGAGCTTCAGTGATTCAATGTGGAATGGAGAATGTGTCCTCCAATTTACATAAATATAAAATAGAAATTCCAGTGTGCAAAATACTGCATCCTCATTTGCATAGCTATTAGAGGACATCGTAAAATCTTGAGAACTTAAATCTTGCAGAGGAAAACAGCAGCTGATTTAAAAGTCAACACCTTATCTACCCACAGTTGGCACAATATATTATGCTTCTAACATTGAAAAATCACCCTTCATAAATCTGAATATACTTCTCATCACAAACTTTCTATAGAAGTTTATATGAAATCCATTTTTTTTCACTAGCGGAGATTGGTTTGTGTCTTTTCTGTTTGGTTCTTGAATGTGCCCCGGAGGTGATTAACATAACTTAGAAATAAAAACAGCCTCAAAAAAAAAAAAAAAAAAAAAAAAAAAAGCAGTCTTTATGTTTGAGTCTTGGGACCTGTCTAGAAAACCTGCTTAATAAAACATGTCATGCAAATGGAATATTGACACAGGGCAGTGAGACAAAGGAATCAAACACTGGGAGTCTGGCTGTCAGACAATCATTACTGCTGGGATGAAAAGGAGACTTACCAGGCTAAATCGATTTTTGGCCAGAGCAATGAGCTCCTGGTCCCCTGGGGCACAGATGTTCAACCCAATGGGCAGTAAGCGCTTCAGAGCTGCTACAATCAGAGAGGTCTGCATGGAATACCGATCTCCTTTACGCTTCATTTTCTTCCTTTCCTGATCAGAAACAGCTGCCTATGGAACAAGAGAAGTGCTGGGATCTGAACCTGCTTCTCTCACATGTAGAACCACTACGACTCTTCTCTAACTTGTCACTTCGTCTTCCTTATTTTCTGCTGCTCCCTAGTTTTGAAAATCTTCCTATCTTGAGAATAATTTTTCTCTTCCCATCTTAGCACCTTTTGCTAATTTTAAGTCCTACCCTCAGATTCCTATTATAATTCACTGGTATGCATTCCCATGTAATTTTTAGAAGAAAAATGAAAATTGTAATTTTAGGGAAGCAGATAAATATATAAAAATTCTATAGTAATTTTAGATATTGCGTGCTTTCTAATTTTCAATGCTTAAGAAAGAAATACAAGAATAAAGGGCTTATTTTTCCTTTGACAAATGCTTGCTTTGATATATGTATACATGTATATCGTGTGTGTGTGTGTGTGTGTGTGTGTGTGTGATCTAATATATCTAGAACAATTACAAAATTTCCTTTTATACAGTCTGCAAACTTGTCTTCTTAGAGCCTCAGTTCCTGTCTAATAGAAATAGAAGTAATATACTCATCGGAGTTTCATAAATACTCAGGACTATCTGGATAACCAGTTTACAATTGAATACTGCCATGTTACTCAAGGGCTCTCTCATGATGTTTTTGAGGCTTATGCTAGCAACACAGGGTCACCTTAAATGACAGAGTCTAATTTTCACTGGGTAATGAGTATTCTATCAAGAGGGCATGTTCTAATGTCAAAATGAAAATAATTGTGCCACATCCACTTATTTGTGCATGTCGAATATTTGGTAGCAGGAATTCAAACTTGCAACATAGTTCCATGATAATGAAATGATAATGAAAAATGTTTTAATATTTACAAATATAAATACATTGTAATAGTCTTGGGCTACTGAGAAAAAAACAAAATAGAATTTAATATACAAGTGATCTGTTTTACTCAACAGAAGGTAAAATATATCATAGCATGAGGTTGAAAGATATTTTTAGGATAGCAAGAGTAGTGAAACAAGTGAGTCACCATACAGCAATGGTAGCTTATGTATTACATTATAAAATGTATTATGTAATAATTATACTATATATTGATATGTTACGTTAAACCTATAATTTTCTGAACCATAGCAGTAAGAATCACACTTCTGTTCCAAAAAGATGTGCTTATTGTATGAATCCCATTTTTATATGTACCAACTTGTAAGAGATTATTCTGAGTAAGCTTATTAGGAAAAACATGATGAATAATTTGTACTGTTAAGTTGTTAATTCATTAAAAAATGGATCAGTCATTTAAAATGGGCTCTTTGTTCAAACGACAACATAACTAAACATGATAAAAATAATTACCCAAATGAAGAACCACTACCCGAAAAATTAAGCAAATTGATACAAATTATACAAACATACTTCTGTCCATTACTGGTAGTTTAGTTTCAGCAAAGCAACATCCCCAATGTAGCCTAAATTGTATTGGTTTGGAGTTTTCCTAGTCTAAATTTGTTGGTGTTAGAATTTTCATTGATTTTAACCTGGAAAGTTCTTTTGGTTTTATGGTCGTAGAGGCAGAAGGAGCTTATATCTGGTTTAATATTTATAAATATTTGTGAGCTTATAATAAAAATAATCAACACTAAACGCATCTACAAATTACTCAATTTTGAGTAATACTAGCTAAATGAATTCCTACTTATACACAAACAATAATTTTGCTTTCCACCCCAGAAGAAATCTAGAACTGGAAAGAGTAGTAAATATTTGAACATTTATGGGTGATATCACTGTTAATATGAGGAAATTAAATCTATAAGCAATAAAATATACTCCTGTACACATATATTGGGTATTTTTTGTTCATTTGTTTAGTGCCTATTTCCTTGCCAAACTATGTAGCTCCTTTGGGGCAGCTGCCAAACCTGTTTTGTCCTTTCTCTGTATTCAGAGCCAAGCACTGTGCCTTGCTCATAGGAGCTGCTCAATAATTTAAACAGAGCCGCCAAAGCGAATGAACTTGCACACTTTTTCATTTTCAATCTGAGCATTTGGATCAGTTATGAAGATGTAATAACATGGCCCATATGTGGGCATATTTAAGAAGGGAAGTGGGATAACCTGAGTCCTTTCTTAAATCAATCACCTGAGTGCTTTTTCTTTTTCTTTTTTCTTTCTTTTTCTTTTTTTTTTTTTTTTGAGACAGAGTCTCACTCTGTTACTAGGCTGGAGTGCAGTGGTGCGATCTTGGCTCACTGCAGTGCCACCTCCTGGGTTGAAGCAATTCTCTGCCTCAGCCTCCCGAGTAGCTGGGATTACAGGTGCCTACCACCATGCCTGGCTAAATATTTTTGTATTTTTAGCAGAGATGGGGTTTCACTATCTTGGCCAGGCTGGTCTTGAACTCCTGACCTCATGATCCACCTGCCTCGGCCTCCCAAAATGCTGGGATAACAGGTGTGAGCCACCATGCCCGGCCACCTGAGCCCTTTCTTAAATCAATCAAGCAATCAATCAATTAGTCAACCTCTGCTTCTGCCTCCAATCTCTCTCACACACCCACAAACATACAAATATGACTGTAACAATTTCACATAAAATAGCCTTAAATTTAATACTGGACCAGGAAAATAAGAAAGACATCAAACAGACTCTTCTTCAAAGATACTATTAGACTTGAGCAAAAACAGTGCTATGGCTGCATAAAATGGGATAGTAGCAGACTCCACCACCCTCTCTCCTCATGACCCATCTAGAAAAGACTAATTTTTCAATACCTATTCAAATCCTCACTTACCTCTGACATCTTTGATTATCCTATCAATTTCTTTCTCTCATACGTTTTCTAAGTACTTATTAACTATATGATTGTTAGATATCCAGTTGCATTTTAACTTTACCAATTTGTTACTACAATTCATATCTGTTAAAATTTGTTGCATGCCTACAATCTGCGAGGCACAATACACACAGTATTCTGATGTTTACAAGCCTCCATCAAGGTAAGCAACATGACAAGCATTTTGCTGCTACCAACAGTGAGGTTTCAGATGAGTGAAGGGATTATGAAGTGGCAGAGTCAGCACTCCAGGCTGATCTGCCTCTGAAAGCCAAGCTCTTTCCTTTACCACATTATGAACGGGAAGCACAGTTTTAATCGGTTTCACAGGACCTTTCTGTTAGAACTTACAAAAAATGTTCTAATATTCCTACAATGAAATAGCCTACCAAAAAAAAAAAAAAAAAACCCACAAAAAGCTACCTTTTTGTATTTTAGATATAGTAATTATAAAAATGAGCCTAGCTTTAAATGTCCAAGGCCTGTGATTACATTTCAACAGGAAATGAAATCCTAAGAAAAAAATAGAGTACAATTGTGTAATGCAACAGGCAAAACCCACCTTTTCTCACACCCACAAATAAACACAGAGAACCTGTAATAAATGCTATCTATCTATCTATCTATCTGTCTATCTATCTATCTATCTATCTATCTATCTATCTATCTTTTTTTTGTTTGTTTGTTTGTTTTGAGACAGAGTTTTGCTCTTGTCGCCCAGGCTAGAGTGCAATGGCACAATATCGGCTCACTGCAACCTCCACCTCCTGGGTTCAAGTGATTCTCCTGTTCTCGACCTCCTGAGTGGCTGGGATTACAGGTGCCCGCCACTACACCAGGCTAATTTTTCATATTTCTAGTAGAGATGGGGTTTCACCACATTGGCCACGCTGGTCTCAAACTCCTGACCTCAGGTGATCTGACTGCCTCGGCCTCCCAAAGTGCTGGGATTACAGGCGTGAGCCACCGTGCCTGGCCTGGTCTATGTTTTTTAAAATAAGTTACAAAAACCCCAAGTTTCATAAGACAAGTTAGGAAAATTTCAAACATGTTATTACAAATTTCAGCAATGCTAGCCATATAATGTGGTGCCACTGTGGATTTCGTACCACTGCAACAGTGAGTCAGTAAACGCAAAGTAAAATAAGATACATTTTTTAAAAGCCCAATGACCACATTTATAAATTCTTTAAAATCAAAATTTATTTCATCCATATTAATTAGGTAGTTACTAGGCACCAAGCACTGCATTGAGCTTTAGAGTTACCAAGTGAATGACATATGTTTCCTGCCCTTGAGGAACAGATATCTAAGTCACAGATGGGCTGCAGAACAAGGGACCACGTGCTCTGCTAGGAGAAATCAAGGGCTAAGAGGGCACATGGGAAAGCAGAAAGAGAAAGGCTTCGCTGTAGGGAAAGCAGTCATATGCTATTCTGTGGGTGCAAAAGTAATCACAGTGTTTGCCATTGAAAGTAATAGCAAACACCAGGTTTACTTTTGCATCATAATACATACAGCTCTGTCATATGCAAACTGACATACTGAGTAAAAGTAAACTAAGGTCCACTTTTCACAGTGATCACCATCATTACACATATCCCTGAGGGTTTCCATGCCACACATAGGTGGTCACTTTCTTTCCTTATGGCCAATTTTCTATGCACTGGCCTCTCTCTGCCTTGTGAGCTATGTACATTTTGCTCTATGTCAAAATGAGGTCCCCTCTCCCAGATCACCATATTCTAGACTGGCCTGCTGGCTTCAATCTATTTTCTATTTAGAAAATAGTTTTGGAACTGGCACTGCATACAAACAGTGATTACCCCTTGCTTGAGTGACTGGCTGAAGACTGATAGGAATCACTTGTCCTCTGGTTCCTGTTTCTACTTGCATTTGGTCTAAATCTGTTCGAAAGGAGTTCCTTTTTCCTTGAGAACTCTGCAGGGCGGCTCTCTCTGCTGCTTTGATGCCTCAGGCAGATGGTTTGAGATCTTGTTACAAGAATCCCTGAAGCACTGGGCATCCCTCCCTTCTCAGTATTACGGGGGAAACAATTCTGCATCCACTCCGCCTCATAGGTAACACCTACGGCAATCCTCCTGTTAACCACTCTCGACACTAGGCTTGGGTCCTTCATGCCATCCAGGTTCAGCAGAGCCCCCCAATAATGCTGAAAAACTGCAGTTCCTGTGCTTCTATGGCAGACATAATTACTCTCAGATCTATCCACATACTGAAACACGTGGACATCATGATTGCTTGAGCAAAACAATATAAAACATGAATGTGTTGACTCTATTGTTTGAACTAGAAACATTATTTCAAGCAAAAAAAAAAGTGTATTATACCTACATGATATAAAATTACAAATAATTTTTTAAACTTTTAAAAATAAAGAAGCTAAGTATAATCAGTAATTTCTAAAAATTTCAACTTTATTACTATTATTTTCTTTCTTTCTTTCTTTTTTATAAAGATGGTCTCACTCTGTGGCCCCAGTTGGAATACAATGATGTGATCATAGCTCATTGCAGCCTTGAACTCCTGGGCTCAAGCAATCATCACACCTTAGCCTCCTTAAGTGGCTAGAACTACAGGTGTATGCCACCACACCTGGCTAATTTTTTAACATATTTTGTAGAGATAGGGTCTTACTACGTTGCCCAGGCTGGTCTCGAACTCTTGGCCTCAAGCAGTCCTCCCACCTCAACCTCCCAAAGCCCTAAGAATTACTATCATTTTCTATATGTTTTGTCTCAGAGTACTATAAGTCATATATTTAAAAAAAAAAAAACTCAATTTTTTAGTTTGAGAAAATTTGTGGGTCAGAAATGTTAAAATTAAGAGGCTCTTATCCATTACTTCCCTTTTTTCTTCTTGCAAATAAGACTAAACTGTGTTACTATTAGCCAATGTTTATGGATGTCTCACTCTACGTTCTACAATGTGCAGTGCTTTGAGAGCATCTTTGAGAATCACTGGACTCAACTGACGGCAAAGAAGGAAAAGGATGTCTGTACAGGAATACACAGACATCTCCTGGCATTAGCTTCTAGTTCATGTGCCGTCGGGTCAAACACATGGCATTCAAAACTCTAAACAAGACTAGGCCTATCAAGCAATGCCATTCTACTTCCCTGGTGGCAGATCACAGAGCAGGCTTGAGGATCGGGTGACTTCTGGAGGTCAGTGGAGTGGGTGTCCCCAAGCTACTCTGTTGCCAGAATGTATTGAGTCAGTAGAGGCTAATTTCCTCTGCCTGAGTACCACTCATTTTTGGATCTTTGCCCATTTGGCTGCCAAATGTTACCACATGTAATATATTTATTTCTCATTTAGCAGGAATTAAATATACAAAGCCCTTTAAAAATGTTGTAAATGGAAGCTCCTCCCCTCCCCAATACGATAGAGAAAACAAAAATCTGGAAAGATACTTCCTACTTCATGTGTGAGAACCTGGAATTCGTCCATGTGGCTTTTAAATAATGCAGCAAATTTATTTTGAGGTCTGTTTATTTGGTACACATAAGCACACAAATATTCACACTTGATGGATACGTAGTGTTGACGTGTTAAACACACATTATACTGACTGATAATTTTGTGAGTGGGGTGTGGGGTGTGTGTGTGTGTGTGAAGCATGTCTTTATTCTGTTGCTCTGACATCTTGGAGAATTGCTAATCCTGGGGAGACAGCAGCTCCTCCCATGGTTAGGCAAGTCCTAGAGAAAGAAATGGGTTCCTTGGTCTGGGAAGCTTGCTTTTTGTATACAAATCAACTAATCCAGAGCCCACACTGACCCCCACCTCCCCCATGGGGCTCTTATACTTTCGGCTACTATCCACCTGCCCTTATCACTCTGGGACTAGGTATCAGGCAACCAAGAACAGCCTCTTTGAGGTGGAGCCCCTGAAAATTATTCAAATTAGCCAACCAGAAACCCATTTGCCATGCTTTGTCCACTCCTTCCAGTGCAGACCATGAGGGAAGCTCTCACCCACGTCTTCTCCTTGCTTTCTCTGCCTCCTGACCAACCCTGACCCCTCCCCAGGGGCCCTGCTTGGCATGGCATGCCTCCTGTTTCCAGGGATCTGTCAATAGAAATGCCTTCCTCCATAACAGTCATTTCCCATCTGCATGTCTTAACCGCGCCCAATTCAAACAAATTCCGGTGACCTTAAAACAGCTTGCGTGTTTTAACCAATTTATAACATTACCAATCTATCAGATTCCAGTTACAAATCTTCGAAAATCTAAAAAAAAAAAAAGGTCAATCCATGAAAGTCACATTCGGATATTTTCTAGAAGAGTGAAACAGTTTACCGTCATACCTTGGACATCTTGGACTTGGTATCAGTAATAAGGAAAGACATATTGTTGATTTCATTCTGTACAACGAAGTTCTGCTCTTCCCTTTTGAAATTCTGAGAGGTTGCAAAGGAAATTTCAGTTAAAACCACTTCAAGAAGTCTTTGTAATTAGAGGTTACACAGAACCTACAAGCTTTTACAGAGATAAGTATTAATTTGATATATAAGAAACATCAAAAAAGGATACAAGTATTTCTTGAGTATCTAATGAGGGTACCTGGCTAGGAGAAACAGTTCTGTGAACTAGATATGAATATGCACATTGCAAAGATGGGAAAACTAAGGTTCAGAAAATGTAATTGCAAGATAACACGTTTACCAAGGAGTAGCATGAATATTCAAACCTCTGATTAGCTGGTGAAAGGCATATACTGATTCCTGAGATTAATTAACATAGACTTTCCAAGGACGCATAGAACTATGATGTAACTTTCTATTCTGTCAGATTGTTTACCTATTTTTAAAATACCATATCATTATTTATTCCCTTTTAATTTGGGAACATAAAAAGACTGGCAAGATCAATTTAGCTTTAAATATTTGGGGAAAAACATAACACATTAGCCAATTTATGTTTATATTAATATATGCCCATGAGATTCAAAAATACATATTCAGATATTTTTGCTTATTCTTGAAAGTATGATTAGACGTTCATCTGAAAACTTACTGATTATGATAAATACCCTTGTTCCAAACTTTCATCTTGGACCTAAATCTAAAGACACTTCTTCGGCATTTTAATGACTGAGGAAGCTGAAGATTTTCAGTTCTTCAAATAAAAATATACAGTTTTTTTGTTTTTGTTTTTGTTTTTGTGAGACAGAGTCTCGCTCTGTCGCCCAGGCTGGAGTGCAGTGGACGGATCTCGGCTCACCGTAAGCTCCGCCTCCCGGGTTCACGCCATTCTCCCGCCTCAGCCTCCCGAGTAGCTGGGACTACAGGCGCCGCCACCTCGCCCGGCTAATTTTTGTATTTTTAGTAGAGATGGGGTTTCACTGTGTTAGACAGGATGGTCTCGATTTCCTGACCTCGTGATCCGCGTGCCTCAGCCTCCCAAAGTGCTGGGATTACAGGCGTGTGCCACCGCGAACCGTAAAAACATGCAGTTTTTAATAATTTTTTCCTGGGCTCCCGCTATTTTCCCATTAGGCATTCTAGGTGAAGTAACTCAACAGGAAAAACAAGAGGCAAAAAGCAAAACTTCATCGTTGTTCTTTGGCAGCTCAAAATGGACTGATTTCTTCTGAAATGTATTTATTTATTCATTCATTCATGTATGTATTTAGGGACAGGGTCTGGCTCTGTCACCCAGCCTGGGATGCAGCTTGCAATGATACGGCACTGTGGCCTCAAACTCCTGAAGTCAAGCAATGTTCCTACCTGTCACTGGGCATGCATTATCTATCTATCTATCTATCTATCTATCTATCTATCTATCTATCTATCTATCAATCAATCAATCATCTATCTGTCTGTCTGTCTATCTATCTACATATCTAATCTATTTATCTTTTTAGAGTGGATTTTGAATTTTCCTTCAGAATACCTTGGCTGATCTATTGCATCCCCCAAACATGAGTTACACAGGATAAATAAATTTGTATCTTTGTGAAGATATAAAGATACAAAGTTTCCTATTAAGTTTGACAGACTCCTCAGATGTAGGCAATAAATAATATTTATTATCCCAAATATTAAATGTGAATAATTTAAAAATATTATGTGTCCAAAGTAATTTGATTTGAACACATAATATTTTACAGTCTGATGAACTGGTAAGATATCTCAGATGATAAAACTGAGGTTGAAATTTTTATTTTTATTTTCTGTCTCCCATTTACAGAGTGACATAGAATTATAATTGATATAAAAATTCTAAACTTTTAAAAAATTCAGGATAATCATCAGTGCTGAATTACCTATATTCTGCTAGTTACTGAAAATAAATGATAGAACACTACACAATTCTTATGATAGAATACTATACAATTCTTATGATTAAAATCTTTTCAATTTAAAAATGTATAGTTCCACTTGCACTATACAAAATAGTGAAAATTCACCAAATGTGTACTTTAGAAATTCTATAAACAGGATTGTCAGTAGAAAGAAGCTTTATTTTAAAAGCCAACAGATTCTAAAATGTGAGCCAAACTAAATTCCTATAGAAGTAAAGTGTGTGAAGATAAAACAAATTTATGGAAGCGGTACCTTTACAAGTAATATGAGTGTGTGTTATTGTTGGAAATCACTAGTCTATTTAAGCACATCTCAAACTGAGTACTGCATATTAAGAGAACAAAATGCCAAGAGACAGGGAAAGCTAGATAGTAAAAATAGTACATCTTTATGTAATGTCAATATTAGTCTAAAATTTAGAGGCAAATTTAACATATGTTTATGGAGTGCAACTAAAAATTCCTGTGATTTTTTTAAGAAGATAAATTGCAAAACTCAAAAGAGGGTTTACATTCCCTCAGACTCCTCAGGGGAACCTATTCTCTCTCCTCAACTGTTACATGAAACCTAGGAGGCAAGTAGGCAGGTGCCTACCAAACAGTAGGCATGATCTGTCAATATTTTCACACTCACATGGGATTTCGACCAGTAGATAAACACTTCTGCCACCATGCGGAAGAGCTCCTCTGCTTCTGGGTTAGGCTCCTTTAGCCACTTTGCCCTGGATCACACAATAAATAAAGCGGTTTCACAGCTACTCCTTAAAGTTAATTTTAAAAAAAATCACCCTCCTAAAGTTAAATGTACTGACCACAGAGCTCATGGTGGTTTCAGCATAGAGCTGTAACATTAAAAAAAAATTTAAACATCATAACTGTCAAACTGTTAACTTTTACATGCAAAATCAGAATGAAATGACCAACTTTGATTTTAAGGCGTTTAATTTTAAGCCGAAAATTAACTTACCTATAAACAATTAATTATATTATAATTACCAACAAGCTCATGGCCAAATAGTGAATGAAGCAATTCAAGAAGGACATATGAGTCAAGAAAGGTTATCACTGAATTGGGGAAATTACTAAATTACTTTTGATCATACCTGTTATAGTCCACAAATCTAATCAAGAGAGGGTAGAAGGCATAGAGATCTCTGGCCAGCGTGGTGAACTCATCTAGGATGAGGAGTTCAGCCTCTGACATGTCCCCCCTGGCCTCGGCTTTCAGGTGGTCTTCTTCAGACACCACCATGGCTGCCTTTTTCTTGAGTTTCTCCATTAACGGCAAGAAATGAGTTTTCAAGAGCTGAGGTTTCACTTTATTTATTATAGGCTGGGAAAACACTGTTTAAAGACAGACATTAGTATTCTGCTCTGTATAACCATTCATTAAAATGATGATAGATTATAATTCTAATTGCAACATGATTAAAGCCTCCTTCTCCAGCACATGACTTCCTTAAGGGTGCAGCTCATGCCTCAGCCATTTTTCTAGTCCAAGCTCTAATTGCACAGTTGCTATTACAAAAAAATGATTACTGAGTTGAATTCAATGATCTTCCTTGTTTTTAGAATAGATTGATAGCTAATTTAGAATGGAAAAAAAGATTTTCAGTCATTTTGGAAATCATTTTCACACAATAAATAAAATCCCCAAATGAAAAAATTTCCCCTAACCCTTAGAATAGGAACAAGCTCTGCTACATAATTACTACATGAGACTATATGCAGTTATCTCATTTTAACTATCTCCATCCTTGGCCCAATGGAAGGGTTAGATTACATGGAACACTGCTCTCTTATTTAATAATAACCATAGTTATTAGTAATAGTTCTAAACTTGATTAGGCCATTTTTTAAAATTATTTTTCCCCTGAAGGTAACATATATGCGTTGGGGAAAAGAACACAAGAGAAAAGTTAAAGTCAACCATAAACATCTATCCAAATTAATAAGTCATTGCTGCATTTCTTTGGAGTTTTCATCAGTAGATACATTAATATACATATATATTACACATATAACATTCTGAATTCATTGTTTTAAAACCTCTTCATTTTGCCCTTCATAACATGTGGATTTCCAGGGCATAAAACATTGTTGGAACTTTAACATTTAAAGATGACATAACATTCTGGCATGTAGATGTACACAACTTATTTAGCCATATTCTAGTTATTGGATACTTAGAGTGTTTTAAACTTTTCCATATAAATAATGCAATAATTGTAGATATTAGACTACATTTTTTTGGTTTACCCATTTTTTGGTTTAACCACAGATGGCTAAAAGTGGATTGCTAAAAGTTGAACGTTTTATTTTTGTCTCTGGCTATAGAATCATTAGTTTTTCCTGCTGTGTTTATTGATTAATCTTACAGAGACTGACAAGTCAGAAAAATACTTACTTAAAAGTAGTAACTATTTAAAATAAACCCAATACCTGTTTTTATCTACATTAAAAAACAGCATGACAAATAATCCTATTTTTGAGTAAAGAAAATATTAATAAAAATTGTGATGGGAAAATTCTAGTTTATATATTTAAAATTCTTTTGGAAATAAAACAGATTTAAGGGGTGCAATGTCTTCTTCTGATGCTTACCTGCTAGCCTCTTCATCCAGGCTCCCTCATCAATCCCCAAGTTATTATATATGATTTTCAATATGTTCCCTAGAAGTGTGTTCATGTGCTCTGAGTTCAGGGCTGTGCAGCACATCTCGGCCCGTTCTGGATTGTTCTCAGGTCCATGCTCCCACCAGCGAGACATGTAGCTGCAAAGCATGGGCAGTATGACTTCCATGACATGTGGCATTTGAGTGTAGCGAATGCCGGACTCAGCTAATTCCACGATTTCTTCCATGAGTTTCTCCAAAGACGGTATATTTGGACAAACATCTTCCACGTTAGTTGGCAAACTGAGCGCTGGAGAGGTACACATAAAAATGGAGTATATTCAAAGAAAGTACTGAGATGATATGGCAGATTTCCACAGGCAACTATCGCATTTTGGACTTCAACACTTAGCAAGGCCTGGCATGCTTTCAACTGGCTCCTTCTGTTTTTCAAGGTAGCTATTTCAAAGCTTCTGTTTCCCCCAAGTCCCTACTGTACCATCACTCCCAGAAAACAGCCATTCCTCCCACTTCACAGCAAACAAGAGTATCAAATATTTCCTCCTCTAACTTTGCTGCTCTCACGACCTACAAGCCATTTATGGCTGGCTCCACACTGGCCTCCTTTCCCCGTCTCTGAGGAAGTTTTGAAGTCCTCCACTCATGGCTCCACCGAATACCCGATGCCTTGCTCAGGCCTGTATTTTCAGCCCTCTAATACCTCCTACCCAGCAGACACTCAAATCTTTCCTGGATTACTTAGCTTTCCAGGCACTCTCCGTCCGCAGGAACAAAGCTGCTTTTCACTGCGCAGCAAAATCACACTTTACAACTCATCTTTCCAACCGTTCAGTGGCATTGCATATCCCTGACCAAATTCCCTTTTCCTAAAACTCCCTTCTTTCTTAACATCAATGCACCCAGTCTTTCTGGCTCCCTCTGAACGTTGTCAGTGTCCTTACTGACTCTCTTCTCCTTGCTGAACTTTGTTGTTGTTGTTGTTGAGACGGAGTCTCGCTCTGTCGCCAGGCTGCAGTGAGGTGGCACGATCTTGGCTCACTGCAACCTCTGCCTCCCCAGTTCAAGCGATTCTCCTGCCTCAGCCTCCCGGGTTCAAGCAATTCTCCTGCCTCAGCCTCCTGAGTAGCTGGGATTACAGGCACGCACCACCGTGCCCAGTTAATTTTTGTATTTTTAGTAGAGACGGGGTTTCACCATTGGTCAGGCTGGTCTTGAACTCTTGACCTCGTGATCCACTTGCCTCGGCCTCCCAAAGTGCTGGGATTACAGGTGTGAGCCACCGTGCCTGGCCCTTGCTGAACTTTTAAATGCTGATTATCTTTAGGAATCTATCTTTGATCCTCTTCTTGTTTTTGGTTTGCATGTTCATCTAGACCATTTTGGCCATTCTTTCTGCTATAAGCTAATATCTCTAAAGCCATGTTTCTTAGAAACTGTTCTGACTCATCCTGGATGTCTCAAGCACAACTAAAACACAATGGGTCTAAATTTAAACTTCTCCTTTTCTCTCCAGCCTATCTTGAGCATGCACTAACTTGGTGGGGACAGTATCCAGTCAGTCACCCAGGCAAGAAACCTGGGAGAACGTCTAGGCTGTGATGCTCCCTCATCTGCCACACGAGATGACTCTACCTCTAGGAGCTCTCACAATCAACACACATACATGCTGTCCAAGGGGCCTGCTCAGTCACCTTGCTCTTGAATTACCACCTATTCTAATTGCTGACTTATAGCTATTCATGTTCCTTATTGTTGTCAGGATACATTTCTGAAATGCAAATCTACTCATTTTACCTTTTTTTTTTTCTTTTCTTTTTTTTTTTGAGACAGAGCCCTGCTCTGTCGCCCAGGCTGGAGAACAGTGGTACAATCTTGGCTCATCGCAACCTCCACCTCCTGGGTTCAAGAGATTCTCCTGGCTCAGCTTCCCGAGTAGCTGGGATTACAGGTGCCCACCACCACATCCGACTACTTTTTTTTATTTTCAGTTCAGATGGGGTGTCACCATGTTGGCCAGGCTGGTTTCGAACTCCTGACCTCAGGTGCCTGCCTCCGCCTCCATAAGTGCTGGGATTACTGGTGTGAGCTACTGCGCCTGGCTCATCTTACCTCTTTAAAGCCAGTAAAAGGATTCTATTTGCCACTGGTATAGTCCCCACTCCTTACCCGACATAAAAAGCCTTCCTCCTCTCTTTCTGGCTTTCATTATTGTCTCATCTTTCACCCTTTACTCTCCTGAACACTATCTCCAACCATGTTAGAATGCTTGAAGTTTCTCCTCATGGAGCAGAGTTTCAGTCTTCCTAATTTCAAGACTCATCTTGTATCAGCTTTGTGAAGTCTTTCCAGGTGTTCTTGGCTAAAACTGCCTTTTTTCTTGTCCCCAGTGCTCTTTATTTTTATTATTATTATTATTATTATTATTATTTTGAGACAGTGCATTGCTCTGTTGCCCAGACTTGAGTGCAATGGCACAATCTCAGTTCACTGCAACCTCTGCCTCCTGGGTTAAAGCGATTCTCTTACCTCAGCCTCCCAAGTAGCTGGGATTATAGGGGCCTGGCACCATGCCTGGATAATTTTTTATTTCTAGTTGAGACAGGGTTTCACTATGTTGGCCAGGCTGGTCTCGAACTCCTGACCTCGTGATCCACCCACCTCGGCCTCCCAAAGTGTTGGGATTATAGGTGTGAGCCATTGTGCCCTGGCCCCAATGCTCTTTATTCTTAATTCTATCACATATGTTATCGATCTTTCTCCCTTGACTGCCACTAAAAAGTCCCTGAGGAAAAAAATCGTCTTCTTCATCTTTGTATCGTATCTCCCTCATCCACCACAGGGTACATCACAAACAAGTATTTGTTGATGACTAAAAGATGAAATCATTACATTTAATTTCTTTACTTTGTTATGCAAATGATATTATAGAAACGTAAGCAGGTAAATTATCTGCTTTGTGTATTTCCTTATCTGTAATGAAATAACAAATCTGCTTCATTATTGGTTCATAGCAAAAATATGAACTGATCAAAAGCCTCAATAAGGCAAACTTTATATGTTTACACAGAAGATTAAGAGCTCAAACAACCATTTTTCACTAACTACTTACAAATATATTGTGGAAATTATGTGGAAAAATATTATGAAGCACATTCAACATATTTTTCTTTAACTTCATGTTTATATAAAGTCAGAATTATAAAATAGTCAAATAATGATTACATGAATTATTAAAAGATTCTTTACTTCATGAAATTCACTGTAAAATCAGTATAACCAGCAGCTCCCATAAAAACATGAGTTATACAGAGAAATAAGCTAATAAACAGGTATGAATTTGTGAACAGCAAACAATCCTTGCCCAAACTGTGAGAGCTCTTTAGGGCTATTGGAAAACAACTAAAATATAATAAACTTTATCAGACTTAGAAGACATTAAACAGGAAAAATATTCTATAAGAGATCACTTTTGTAGTGTTCAGGCTATGAGAACTGTGCTTTGATTGCTTGAAAGTACTGATTAGAAGAATAACTAGTTTATACTTTATTATTTGTACATCCAACTCAATTCAAATCCTAGTTAATAATTCAAATAAATTCTCAAAGTCCAACCATTGAAACCATCAGCAAGGGTTCAAAAGCTTTCTTAACTGGGACAGTGGAAAAAATGGGCCTATCTGCCCAGTGAATAATCAGATTTTCCTAAACGCAACATGAATCGTGAGGATCTGTAGATTCTCTTTATCTATATAGGGAAACATAAATCTTAGGGACACATAAACTTGGGCCAGGTGCAGATTTAAAGTCATTGATTGTCCCTCAGATTTATGTTTTAAAGTGTTTTCATGAAAAAAGCTTCAACTATTAAAAAATCACATGGAATAAAATTGCCCTAATAAGGTAGACATATCTGGTGAAAAAGAAATAATTAAAGGTATAAATTCATAAAATCTAAGTAATAAAAATAGCATACACCTTGCTGACAAACTATAAAAGATAACTGAATCATAAATCAGACCAACTTATTTTTTCCATATTTGATTATTATTTTGTCTTATTTTTAAGAGTTTTAATTTGTCTATGGCTCATTAACTGAGAAGAAATCCAATGAATTTTCTTTCAGAAATACTAGGGAAATTGAATATAGTATCCAAAAACAAAGAATACCAAACAATAACATTTAAGAACAAACAAGATTGGAGATAGTAAACTGAAACAGCTCATTAAAAATCATTATTGGACAATATGATAAATATCAAGTTTTAGCTTCATATTTCAAAGCACTGCACATGTTTCTGTGTTACCTGCTCTTTCTCGTGAAGACTTGGTATTGTAGATGGAGTAAATATTATGTTTGTCCAGATGAGTTTCCAAAAATGCTACAGGAAAGGCACCAGCAAAGGCAGCAAGACATTCTCCTAATGCAGAACGTTGCCTATAAGTAGAAAATGCTTATGTTTTAATGTCTTCCAAGTGAGTAACTAAAAAAGTCATATTACAATTAGCAAGTTTAACCTAAAAGGAATAATATTCCTATGCATTAACTTCGGAATCCAGTTTCTGCATTGCTAAACATCATGTGCTTTCAATAGCAATATCCTCACCATTTGAAAAAAAGCTAAACTATCTATTAGCAAAAAATTATCTGTCAACTTTTTTCCTCATATCTGATTGGACTAGTCCTTTTATTTCATTAATTCACTTTAAAATTCTGTTTCAATTAGTGATTCTCAGACTGATTCTGATAATCTGTGTTGGTATTCCAGAAATATCAATGTTTCTTTTGGATGACTTATGTTAAAATATCTATATTTTTAGATACTTTAGAAAAAGTTCCACTGTAACTTTTTCTAAATATCTATTTTTATCAAAATGTCTTTTCCTTACCTTTGAAATTTTATTTTTTTTGTTTTCCCCAATCACTTTATAATTGCAAAATTAATTGCACAAAAAAGATTTAAAAACCAAGCCACCAAAAACCAAAACGTTGTTCAGAACCTAAAAAAATGACCTCGAATTTGTTCCAGATAAATACATACACAAAAACAACAATGACAAAAACAAAAGCAACAGCAGTAAGAAGGAATTAGAGGGTTTGAAAAAGCAGATATTAAAATATTTTTTAAAATACTAACAATTCAGGCTATATGATACTGATTTATTCATAAAAAATCAAATAATAGAACAGAATAGAAATTCTAAAAGTAATCTAGTAAA
This sequence comes from Rhinopithecus roxellana, assembly GCF_007565055.1. NCBI lineage: Eukaryota > Metazoa > Chordata > Mammalia > Primates > Cercopithecidae > Rhinopithecus > Rhinopithecus roxellana. The sequence continues at coordinate 102,013,814 of NC_044556.1, read as the reverse complement.
TATATTACTCTATGTGATGGCTTATTTTACATCAGGGAATAAAATAAATATTTAATAAATGATTACTTTACATATGGTTGATGATTTTTAAAAATGTTAAGTTGAATCCTACATAATACCCAAGAGAAATAAAATTCAGATATATTTCTAGCAAATTCCCTTCTTATCTCAGAGATAATCATTCCAGACCTTCTCTACTTTCCTCGAGCTTTCCACATGTCTTTTCTCAGCCATCGTCTGGCTTAGGACTCAAGTCATTCTTCATTGAGAAAATAGAAGCTACTAGACACAGACCTTCCTGATATAGCTTCTACCTATTTTCTGTTACATAGAGAAAAGTTATAAGCTTCGAAAGTCGCCTTCTAAAAGATACATTCTCGACTACCTTGTTCTCTAAATTGTCTGATTATTCATAAACTATCCCTTGCCCCTATAATATTTATCAGTTTGCTTGTCTGTTTTGGTTTGGTTTCCTCCACCAGACATAAAACCTATGAGAGTAGAGAAGTATCTTGTTTATTTCTGTATCCCAGTATCTGGCATTTAATAAATATTTAGGATACAAACAATAGGATTAAAAAGTTAAATATAAGGAACTGGAAGCATGTAAAGTCTAGGAGAATAAATGTTTGAAATTCTAACTGCTAAATGTGTAGTCTAAACTTATCAGAATCATAAAACTAAGGGGAAGAAACATACATGAAATAATTGATAGATTTGATTATGTCAAAATTACATAAAATTTGATTACATAAAAATTCAACATTACCATGTCATAAAATGCTATCTGCATACAGTTTTAATATATCAACACTATAAAGGTAAAAAAATGCTAAAACTCACAAAAACAGGAGAAGCAATAGGCAAGAGGTTAATCATTTCAATAAACAAAAGCATTATTACAAATCAGCATGACAATACAGTAAGAGAAAAATAGATGCAAGATGAGAGAAGCCAATTCATAAAGTAAAGAAACACAAATGGCAAGGTAAACATGAAAAAAATAGCAAGTAGATAGTAATCAGGAAAGTGCATTTGAAAATATAAATAGGAATCCTATATTTTAATTATCACATACACAAGCACGAAAAAGAAAAAAAAGATAATCTGAGTAAGGAACAAGTGAGGAAATTAGCATTCACTTCTAAAACTTGAGAACGTAAATGGAATCCATTTTCTGAAAACATAGTGAAATGAGTACCGTAATCCTGTAATATAGGCATACCCTTTCACCTACAATTCCAAATTCTGAGAATATAGCTAAGGGAAATAAGTATAAAAATACAGTGGAATCTATGAACATAGATCTAGCTTTATATATATATTAGTGAAAAACAGAAAACAGCCAACATGTCAAAAATAAAGTCACATATCAATAAATTATACTTCCTTAATATCATTCATAACCATAAAATAATATGAAAATTGAGTTTACTTAAAATGAAAGTAAAAAATCTAAAATGTTCAGCGTAAACTCAATTATGTTTCTCCATTGATCTAATTTTCTATTTTCATGTACAACTGTCATCCTATTTTAATTATTGTAGCTTTACAGGTTTTAATATTTGGTAGGCCAAATGAGTACCTGTTCATTACTCTTTTATTCCCCTGCAAATTCTATTGGCTAGTCTCATGGGTTTATTCTTTGAAATAAACTTTTGAATGATTTTGTGAAGTTGGATAAAAAGCAAATTTCTGTTTTAAATTGTATTATAATTACAGATTAATTTGGGGAGACCTTATATCTATTCATAATTAAATCTTCTATCAGAAAATGTTTTTATTTATTCTGGTCTTTTAAAAAAACTCCCCTGTTTTTCTTTTCTGGTTCACAGAAATTTCTTACTAAAGTTACCAGTGATCTCTTTATTTTAAATTTACTGGGGATACCTTTTCTTATGTTACCTATTCACATCATTTAACACTGCAGACCACTCTGTCCTGAAACTTGAGAACATGAGAAAATAAAGCTACGTTTAATAACTGCTCATATTCATAGTTACTTTGAACTTCTGATATATAATGAGAAACTGTACTAGCAGGTGCTTTCATAAGACTCAAACACTCTAAGTTGAAACTTCATATTAAGTATAGTCTTTACCATTAGTGTTTTACTTCTTTTTATAACTCCATTGTCCTCTATTATATCAATTCTTATTTTGTTTAAAGATTGTCTAATTACTTCCAAGGAATTTCAAAGGTCAATCCGGTTTAGTTTACAACTAGGAAACAGGTTATGAAATGAAGATTCTTGAAATAAATAGTTATAAAACTTGAAGCAGTAATTAATACAAAATTAAACTTTAAAAATTCTTACCTCTCCACATAAATACTCTTGCTGGTTCCCAAAGCATACAAGCTAGTCAGAATTCTATAACAAGACACCTGGACATCTTCCACTAAGGAAAAAGAGAATCTCACTTGAAAGAAAAACCCACTTGTTTATACATTGTCCTGAGAAAGTTTAAGCTATATACTGTTAAGTTTAGGCTATATTCATCCATATGGATATTCATCCATAAAAAACAATGAAATCATGTCTTTTGCAGCAACATGGATGGAACTGGGGGTTGTTCTCTTAACTGGGGGCTGTTCTCTTAAGTGAAACAAGCCAGGTACATAAAGTCAAATATCACATTCCTCACTTATAAGTGGGTACTAAACCATGTGTACACATGGACATAGAGAGGAGAATAATAGACAAGACTCAGAAGGGTGAGGGGGCAGGAGCAGGTGGATGATGAGAAATTACTTAATGGGCACAACGTTCATTATTTGGGTGATGGATACCCTAAAAGTCCAGACAACCTTACTTGCAACCCATACATTTATACAAATAAAAATAACTGAACAAAAGGCACATCTAAGCATGCTTTTTTTTCTTTTTTCTTTTTTCTTTTTTTTTTTTTTTTTTTGAGAGAGTCTTGCTCTGTCACCCAGGCTGGAGTGCAGTGGCAATATTGGCTCACTGCAACCTCCACCTCCTGGGTTCAAGCGATTCTCTTGTCTCAGCCTCCCGAGTGGCTGGGATTACAGGTGCGTACCATCATGCCCAGCTAAGTTTTGTGTTTTTAGTAGAGACAGGGTTTTGCCATATTGGCCAGGCTGGTCTCAAACTCCTGACCTCAGGTGATCCACCCACCTCAGCCTCCCAAAGTGCTGGGAATACAGGCATGAGCCACTGCGCCCAGACTAAGCATGTTTCCTTAAAACAAAATTTAAAATAAACATTCTGCCACTGGTAGTTGTGGCATCCACTAAGTAACAGCAGTTTTTGCACAGATGTGCCCATCAACTGAGGAATGTACAATGCATGAGTCTAAGTTGGTGATTCTGCTCAACAAAGGCTCATGTCCTGAGCAGGACAGTGGGGAGTTGAAGCAGCTCATGTGCTATTTTTTCCACATAATCTTGGGCATTCTGTGTATATTTTTATTAACTACCAAATGCCAGCCCCAAACAGAAGATTAAAGCTTCCCTAAAAACTGTCAGAAACCTCTAAACAGAGGATACTGAGACGTTCTAAAAGAGCAATTATTTAAACACAGACTTTGTCAATTACTTAGACACAGTCTTCACATTACTATGTCGCCAAGCTTGGAGAAACAATCTGCATTGACTCAGAAATAATTTGAAAACATTTAATGTTGCATGTTATATGGTCCAACTGCATTAAAACATTTACGTGAAAAGAGGCAAAATGTGGAAATAGTGATCATTTGGAAACTTTACTTCAACCATGTGGAAGTTATTTTCTATAACCAGTACCTTACTGGTCTTCTCTGTGGGTGCATGTAATTCAGAGATCTATTTCTGTAAGAATGCTGTCTATCGCTCAAACGTCAACCTATAACGTTTTGCAATAAAAAAGGCATTTTAACAGGGAAACAGTGTTTTAGTAATCCAGATGTGGCTATTACTGTTTTTGATTGTACTAGAGGGTATTTTGATTTTTTTAAAAAACTCCAAGATATAAATTTACATACGTATTAGGTCTTCTCCGAACTGATGCTGGCCAATATGTTCAAATAATGATGACAGCATTGGAAGCAGGGCCACTGTGGTGTAATTGATAATCTGAGTAACCCCTTTGGGCTGGTTTCGGGTGTGAGTGAACTGGCCCTGCTTGAGGTTTTCCATGGTCTTCTCCAGATCCTCTGCGGCATTGTCCAGAAAAGCTCTGAGTGCACTTTTAACACTCTCCAGGCCAGTCTTCATCACTGTCCTAGGAAGTAAATAAGGGAGGACTCGTATCTTCCAACAGGAACAAATGAAATACAAATGAAATGTGGTTCTCTTGTGATGTTTATTTCTCCATTACTCTACCCACCTGGTAACTAACTTTTAAAATCAACTCTAAAACAAGTTTTTTCAATATACTTGAAGTTACAGCAACACTGCTCTGTAAATTATCGTTTCCAAATAACTTTATAGTCAATTTATGAAAACCTTGCTGCAAAAGTCTGTGCTTAATGCTGTATGCTTGTCATTAATGGCCTCCAATTTAACAAAACACAGTTTCTGAGTGAGTATAGTTAATCCCAAATCCAACAAAACAGAATGTTTCCTGAGGCGATGGGTAGGAAAAGAAAAACATTTCATGCCAGCTAAACCAACTCAACAAATGATACAGAATGTTTGTGTTTTACGGTGTAGCAATCAAGTCTTTTCTAAAGAAGCCGCTGAAGGCTGAACTTCATACCCTAACGCCACTATTTCTAGTAGAAAGTGAGGGTCTGTAATGGTGTCTCCTTTTTGCATTTATTATAGAAAAGATCTTAAAGGAAATCTTAAACACAAGAATGGATAATCAAAGAGTACTGTGGAATATTCTCTTTAGGAGACATTTATAAACTTTTATTTAGATTTATCCTAGATATAAACTAAATGTATGGCTTAAAGGCTGAATCAATCACGCTAAATGAACTGATTTTGTATTTGGTCAACATGCTAGATTTCTGGTCAAGTAGACAGGGCAGAGTAGAAAGCACACAGATGGGAATTCGTCTACCTACACACTTAGTATGCAATCTTAAACATCACTTTATTCATCTGTAAAATGAGAATAAAACTCTGTTTCCTAAAAAGCCAAATGTTATTATGAATGTTAAGCACAAATATCATGCCTGGAAGCTAATAAGATCTCCAGAATTGTCAGATTACCACTTTTCCTGCATGATACATTACCAATTCAACCCTCCTTTATGGTCCTAGCCACTACAGAAATTACTTGAGATTAAATAATAATCTATATATGATCATAAAAATAAGCCGCCATTGTATTAATTTCGAAAAGTTTTTCTTTTCACCTACACGAAAGACTTCATTACAAATCCAAAGAATAAAATCAAGACTCTGGGTCCTTCTTAACATTCTTAAATATATACATGTATCGTTATTATAGTAATTTATTTAAGTAAAAATGTATCCATTTACCTTGCATCCAAAGTCTGACCCAAAATATGAAGACAGTTGACAATTGAGGTTGCGTCGTTGCCTGAAGAGGAAACAAAATGCCGTATAAATTGCCCTGAGAATTTCTCAATGTTCTTCTTTTCTACCAATATTTGTGCTAGAAAGATTAGTCAATGACACAACTCAACAGCAATAACTTAATTTAAAAGATTTTGTAATAATCAAGTTTGAAATCATGCAGTTTTTCTGCTTAAAAGTGGTTATGCAAATGTAAGTAGAAAAGCAATAAAGCATGTCTCATCAAATAGCTGACATGCCCAAGAAGCATTCAAAAGCATTGCACCAGGCTAAAAGAGTTTTAACCGAGGTTTTCAATAATCCCCTCTCCCTCCCATCTCATTGGATTTTTCAGTCTTATTGGTTACAAACTTTTAAAGTCAGCTCATATCCTTTATGAAATGAGGTGGGCTTAAAGTTTAAAAATTTTAATTCCATTTTAATTGCACCAAGTATTTCTGCTTTCTTATTTTATTCCATTGCATTAAGATGAATTAATTTGCCTGAATTCAATTGCATGAAGGTAAATTAATTTCCTTAAATGTTATTGGTCTTTGGCAAAAACCAAAAAGCACCAAACCATCATGTAAAAAAAAAAAAAAAATCAGAGGCTAAAGAAGTTAAATAATACTCCTATGAGATTTTGAGATGGTAGTAACTCCTCTTGAAAGTAATATAAAATTCACTCATTTTGATTGGCATATTTTACCAGGAAGTACAGAAAAGTGAGTGATAAAAGCATTACATATACTTTTCTTTGTAATGGTGATATAGAAAGCAAATAAAATGATGAATTCAAGGTAACAAAATAATTTGACCACTTACAATACAGTTTGACATGATCAGTTCCTCATTTTACACACACACACACACACACACACACAATCATTTCCTGGGTGTTGAGATTGACAAATATTATTTGAATGTAAGTTTTTGTAATACTGGTATATGTTATATTATTTATACAAAAAAGTAACCTAAAATGAATGACCTAAGTACACACTGAAATTAACAATTGTATTAGAACATGGGCAAACCAGTTTAGTGGTATGATACAAATAAGAAAAGAAAAAGTAAGCTATTTATTACTGAGATTCTGAGTTTTTATAAAAATATTCCCTCATCTTGTGCTTCAAGTCTCAGAATTCCTGGTAATAATGAAGACAAAATGAGCAGAAAGGTAGGATTTGTTATTTCCCTGTCCATTGGTAGGTGCCAGCTCTGGGGCTTCTCCTGGAACCCTTAGATGTATTCGTTTGATGATTAATTCATTTAACAAATAAAGATTAAAACCAGGCACTCTTAAATTTCCAGTAATAAACAAAATAATCCTCGTGGTACTAGCATTTTAAAGGGGGATATAGATAATGAATCAATAAGCAAAAAAAAAAACAAAAACAAAAACAAAATATTTAGCAAAATATCAGCATATAACACAATAGCAGGCCACAGTTAAAGATATGTATAAAATATATTTGTTATATATAAAAATAGATTATATAAATATATAAGTATATAAATAAATTATATATAACATATATTATATATAAATATAAAATATAAAGTATATAGTACATATTTGTTACAAATATATATATTCCAAATATATATATATTTGTTATATATATATATATATTTGTTCCATTTATATATATTTTGTTCCATATATATATAAAATATCAGAAACTGGGTAGAATAACAGGGAGAGAGGTCATGAGTCCTTCCTGGAGGCAGCATTTGAGCAGAGGTTGGAATGACATGAAGAAACAAACCATCCATGTATCTGAGAAGGAGACCCAGGTACAGGGAAGAGCACATGCAAAGGCTCTGAGGCAAAAAATGAACCTGGTGTTCCAAGCAAGAAGGGTCAAGTGGCTAAGGTGGTCAGAGCGAGAGGAAAGAAGCAGAGTATGAGGTGGAGAGGTGGGGAGATGTCAGGTTCTAGAGCTTCGTTAGAGCGAGCCCTTGGATTTTCAGTGCAGTAGGAAGACATTCTTAGGTTGTGAGCAGGATGGGATATGATATGATTTATATTTTCAAAGAATTCCCTGTGTGGGAAATTCTGGAAGAGCAAGAGTGGAAGACAATTAGGGACCGACTGCAGGAACGGAATCAGTTCACTGATGATGGCGAATTCAGAATAGGATATCAGTGGTGAAGAACTTGAGAATATATATTTGAAGGATTTACTTATGGATTGAATGTGAGGTGAGCGGGAAAGCAGTCAAGGATAACTCTAAGGTTTCTCTGCCTCAGTAACTGGGTGAAAGGTGGCACCATTGAATGGTATACACAGGAAGAAGCAGACTGTGGGAGGAAAGGGATGGGTGGGGTGGGGGCGGTCCTGACCCTTGCTTTGCGCATATTAAGTGTGATGGGCCTATTAGTAATTCGGGTAAACATGTAGAATAGGCAATTGATTAAAAATAAAAAAAAGTCTTCAGTGCAGGTAAGAGATCTAAGCCAGAGCTAACCACTTGGGCATTGTAAACATACATTTAATTCTAAACGTCATGGGTCTAAAAGAAACTAGCCAGCATGAATATAAGTATAGAAGAAAAAAGGCCCAGGGCCTCCAGTATTTGGAGGCAGAGAAGATAGGAAAGATGTAGTACAGACAATGGGAAAGAGAAGGCCCATGAGGAAGAAGAGATCCAGTGCAATGTATATGGGTCCTATGCCACTATTAATCAGCCCCAAATCAGAGAGGCAGGTCCTTCACTTTTCCTAAAACACTCAGTTGTCTGTCCCTTCCCATCTGCTGTCTCTCATTATAGATTGGCAGTGTTTGTACTTGGTACTGAGTTTTCCTGTGCCCTTTCCCATGAGGGGTGGCCGGGGCTATTTTAAACTTCTATTAATATAAGCTTGAGAGGCTGGGATTTTTGTTTGCTTTGCTTTCTGCACCTAGAATAGTGTGTGACATACAGCAGGGCCTTAAGATATTTGTGGACTGGCTTTGGGATGTAAGAACAGGAAACAGTACCAGTAGCCAGACAAATTCTGTGGGTTGACTGAAACTGTGTGTTGGGAATATGAAATTTCTGTGATTGCTAAAGGAATAAACTATAAACTCCACCCATTTTTACATTTTGGTAGGCCCCTTTTAGACACAGTACAACTTTAAATAGAAATACCTCTATGTGAAAAATGGGAAAGGGACTCTAAGAACGCAGAAAAAGTAGAGTCTTCAATATTTTAATTTGTAGACCAGGCAAAAGTGTCAATCCCATTAATATCTGTAAGAAGCCTAAAATAATTAGTCTTGAAGACGTAAAGCATGTGGTAAGGCTTTTCAATAAAATAACGACTTAAATATTGTCCTTCTTAAAGCTATCCAGATCACCATAATCAGAAATGTCAATCACAGTATTGGGAAGAACAGGAAGGGCCAGTAGAGTTTTCTAAGATGATAAAACTTGAAGGTGGCAACAGGACTTTTACGTACTTAAGTTTACATAATTGCTTCATTGCTCTGGATGGTGTAAAAACCAAAAGACTGATACTCTTCAACTCACAGTATTCCAAGGACCCAGCTATTCCCCTTGTCCTCAGATACACACCTCTCATCACCTCTAAGCACTTAGGGAAACACTGATAGATTGCCTGTTTGTCCTTAAGACTGTGTATTTATATCAGTGCATCAAGGTGTACGTAAACACAAAAAGTACATAATTAGGATAACAACTTACACCTGAGTCTCATAACAATGGAGACAACAGTGGGTTTTAAAAAACATTAGGCCGGGCGCGGTGGCTCAAGCCTGTAATCCCAGCACTTTGGGAGGCCGAGACGGGCGGATCACGAGGTCAGGAGATCGAGACCATCCTGGCTAACACGGTGAAACCCCGTCTCTACTAAAAAATACAAAAAAACTAGCCGGGCGAGGTGGCGGCGCCTGTAGTCCCAGCTACTCGGGAGGCTGAGGCGGGAGAATGGCGCAAACCCGGGAGGCGGAGCTTGCAGTGAGCAGAGATCCGGCCACTGCACTCCAGTCCGGGCGACAGAGCGAGACTCCGCCTCAAAATAAAATAAAATAAAATAAAAAAATAAAAATAAAAAACATTATAACAACTCTCATATACGACTCTCTAAATAATAAAAACAACAAATTACATAATATAAATAATTTTTGCATATTAATCCCACAGTTTTTAAAAAATAAAGTTTCTATAACTCAGGAATTCTCAGTGTTAAATTTGACATATATGGCAGTTCTGTCTTATAATCTGATAAACTGAGAATTCAGAGAATGTTGGCTTCTCTCTCTTCTGGAAACAGTGATAGCAGTCATTCTACTTTTAATTTTTCTCTACTTTTCTAATATTGCATTCTTTTCTCTGAAGAAATGATCAATCTTGGCAGAACTTTATTAATAATGTGAACTACCACTATGCCAGAACTTATAAATTTCTCTCACAATTATGAGGGAATAGAGAGAAATTGAAGAGTGTCAATGACTTTGTTATTTCTAAAGTCTGTGATATTGAACAGAGTAAAATTATTGGTTCCCTAATTTGGTGAGGAGTTTCAGTCAAACTGAGGATACATTTTGAATAACTACATAGTCTACTCATTTTTCAAAGCCAGGAAATTGTCCTATAGTGCTATGTTCAACTGAAAGAATTATCTGTATCGCTCTAACACTATGTTGCTCTAATACTATGTATACTTTATTACTTTCATTATAGGCATCTAATTCCAATATTTCTGAACTTACTTCTCTAAAAAGTAGGATTGTTTACGGTATATATAATAAGTTAAATCTAGGGAATAGTTGTTCTTGCCATGCATATTGTCATAGTCCTACAGAATTTTTAAATTAGAGAAACATCTCAATGATCCTCCAGTTACAAATAACAAGGATAAGAAAATAGTGACAGATTGTACATGACTGGACTATTACATTCTCAACTTAAGGGCACACTGAATCCTCAAATAGGCTTCTATCCCCAGCGATTCTGAGTACTTTAAGTAATTTTTCTTTTATTTTATGTGTCCCACCAAACACAAGTACAATCTGAGCCTTGTTAGAGATAATACAAACATATTAATTTTCTAATATAATAACTTCTGAGATAAGACAGCAATCATCATATAAATACATCAGTGTTTTTTGGGAGAGATATTAGAAGTATCAACATGAACTTAATCCACTAATTTATTGATTAGGGAGAAATACGAGTTGATAGAATCCATTGTATTACTTTACTTAGTATCTACTTTTAAAACTCTCCCAAACATAACATTAAGATTTAGGCACTGGTATAAGTAGGCATACTCAACTAGAAAAAAACTGAATATTTTAACAACAGCTACTGCTTCATGTTAAACCATAATAATATTTATCTTGATTAATACTCCTGTAGCTAATATAGGAGTTGCATTAATGATGTTATATATCTGGTTCTAGGTCAACCCAGAAGTGTTGTAATACTATGCTCATTGTATTACAAAATGCTGGCTTTTTGTAATAACATCAGGTATTCCCAGATGTACCTATGTCATTAATTCAGAAATTCTCCACTAACTCTGAGGAGTGTCCAGGTCATTCAATGTCTCACGAGGATGTTAAAAAGGCACCAGAAAACTGGAAATAAACTGGCCTATAAGTGATAAATATTTTGTGCCAGCCTTTTCAAATAGTTCCTGGACCTGAAAGGATCATTGTTGGTTGAGTTTCATGATCTTATTATTATTATTATTATTATTATTTTTTTTTTTTTGAAACGGAGTCTCGCTCTGTCACCCTGGCTGGAGTGCTGTGGCCGGATCTCAGCTCACTGCAAGCTCCACCTCCTGGGTTTACGCCATTCTCCTGCTTCAGCCTCCGGAGTAGCTGGGACTACAGGCGCCCGCCACCTCGCCTGGCTAGTTTTTTGTATTTTTTAGTAGAGACGGGGTTTCACCATGTTAACCAGGATGGTCTCCATCTCCTGACCTCGTGATCCGCCCGTCTCGGCCTCCCAAAGTGCTGGGATTACAGGCTTGAGCCACCGCACCCGGCCGATCTTATTATTTTAAGGGTCATTAATTATGTGTTATTTTCTTTTCACTGCAAGTGGCCTAAGTACTTCCATGGACCTCTTAAGGAATAAGAGAAAAAAAAACAAAAACAAAACATGATTCTCACCAATTATGGGATAATTAGGTACCACATTTTTCTTAATAATCTCTTAGGCAAAATAAACAAAGAAAGCTGTGTCATCTGTGAATGTAAGAAAATTTCCAAGTTCTTAGCACTTATCTCATAATAAGTGTCTGCATACTTATCTATCTTCTCTATTAGACTGTAGGCTTCTTGAAGGCTGGATTTGGTTGGCTTATTCATTCATTCATTCATTCATCATATATTCATAAAATATCCACTGTGTGCCAGACTCCCTGCCAGGCACTGAGAATGCAACAGTAAGACCTCACAGAGCTGAGAGCTTTTGCGAGTGAGACGTTAATCCGGTAAGCACATCATCAGTGATATGGAGGAAAAGTACACAGCACCAGAGGCTGTTGTAACAGCAGGAGAAGGGAGTATTACCAGGGAGGTCAGGGAAGCCTTTCCTGAGAGAGTAATATTTGGATTGAAGTTTGAAGGACGGATAGTTGGTTAGAGTGTGAAGGATTGAGGATATGAGTGTTATGTGTGAGGGTCCTTTAGTCAGGCGATAATTACAGTATGTGCAAAAACCCTGGGCAGAAAGGAATCTAACACATTCAAGAGGCAGAGAGAAGGCCAAGGAAGCTGAAGAAGCATAGGGAGCAGGAGAAACTAGGCTGGGACATGAGGATGGAGTGGCCTATGGGGTATGGAGGGTGAAACACTAACGTGGCTAGGTTAAGAAATGTGCTTTCTATCCTAAAGGCATGGGAAGCCACTGAATATGCAGGGGTATGATCAGAGAAGCACGTTTTGAGAAGATTCGATAAGATCATCATGGAACACGGTTGAGAGAGGCAGGAGGGGACTCAGAGAGAATGGTCAGTATGCTCCTGCAATAGTACAAGTGAAAGATGTTTGCATATCGTCTGGGTTCTGGAGTGGAAAGAGAAATAAATCTTCATTTTCCTATCCTCACATCTTGAGTGAATGCCTTTCACATGGCAGACATACAATACATGTTTATTGAATGAATGCATAAAATGAGTATCATTAAGGCATTCGATTTATTTTCACAGGTACAAAGAAAGCCGTTAAGGAGTGCTGATAAGCACTGCCTGTGCCGCCCTCACTATTACTGTTGGACTCTTAGTTATCAGATGCTACTTCCTCTAAAAATGATTGAAAGATTCTAACAGACTGTAATAGAAGGGCTGATGTATCCTCTAACTGCCTTGAAAATAGTAATCAGAATTTCTAGGTAGCAAAAGTCAGGGGAAACTCTGGGAATAAAAGCACTATTTCTTTAGTCAACATTGGGTCCTTGAAAATGGCCAATGATAAGGATATCACTTGTCAACCTGCCTATGTCCTATTTATGTCCTACCTGGATTTCCAAAATTCGTTATGTGCAGCAACTTACAATCACTACCAAGCATTTCAGAATTCAAACAGGGAAGTCTATATTTAAACAAGATGCTATTTTCTTTCTTTTTCATTCCATAAATTATTCTAATTGATTCATCAGAATTCTGTGGGTAATACGGCTTGTCTTCCTTTTTAAAAACCATAACTTTTTAAACATAAAATAAAATGGTTCAAATGCCTCAAAAATAATAGATGAGGCATAAAAACACTATTATCTTAATTCCTGGATAGTGTCCCTCAATGCAGAAGAAATATTTTAAAGTAGATAACAGATAAACAAAAAATATAAAAGCCCAAGTTTTGAGAATCCTCATTTCAAACGTCAGAAAAATATTTCAACCACAGGTGAGGTTTGGAGATATAATTACAATATGGCAGCCAACCTAGAATAAATAATTCATTACCCATCAAACTCTGCTCAGCCAATTACTACCACCAGAACAAGTATTTTGTCTCTTCATTTATTTTAATGCTCCTGTCTTGTCTCCAGTTTCTGACATATTTAAGGTCAACATGTATCTTTCTACATTCCTTACCTTCACTGATCATCACAAAACTCAAGTATTTTCTTGTTAACCTCAACTTTCAATTCTGTCTTAATATACTCTTAGGTTTAGGTCATGAAAAACTCTTTAAATCAAGATAGTACAGGAAATACAAGATAGTACTGGGAATATGTGAAGCTTAAATGCTTAAGCCTTAAAGATTCGGCCAGCGTGGTGGCTCACGCTTGTAATCCCATTGATAATCAATGTATTTCCTGCCAGAATGCAAGAAAATGATAAAGGAAGAGTGAAAAAAATAGATTAATATGACCATATACAAACAAGTACTGCATATATGCTACTGGATCTCTCTGTTTGGAAAAATCCACATTGGCATAGCCAATAAATCAAGAAGTAAACAGTTGGGTTATAACACTTCTGATTCATTCTGGAAATGGGTGGATTTTAAAGGCTTTACTGTGTGTATTTTTGTGTGTGTGGTATGCAATGTTGGCTCACAGCAACCTCTGCCCCCCAGGCTCAAGTGATCCTCCCACCCCAACCTCCTGAGTAGCTGGGACCAAAGGTGTGTGCCACCACGCATGGCTAATTTTTTGTATTCTTAGTTGAGATGGGGTCTCACCATGTTACCCAGGCTGGTCTTGAACTCCTGAGCTCAAGCGATCTGTCCACTTTGGCTTCCCAAAGTGCTGGGATTCCAGGCGTGAGCCACTGCACCTGGCCCTGTGTGTGTATTTTAAATGGCCCAGTCTCCTAGTTTAGTATGTAATTTATGTCAATAAAGTATAATAAGCTTTAGATAAATTAACAAAATCTAATAATTATAATAATACTAGAAACACCTTATCTGTGAAAACTATAAGGTTACACTTTACATGGCACTTTAACATGAATTATTTCACACAAAATCAATCTCTAAGTTTATTAGGTATTTTAGCCCACTTTAACAATGGGAAAAATGCAGGTTCAGAGAATTTAAGTCCCTTGTGCAAATCATTCAGCCTGTTAAGTTAGAAAAATAGGACTTACAGCAAGGTTTTCTGATTCCAAGACTGCTATTCTCTCTAGGATGTCATATTAGCATCTACAACCCATAATAAGTGAAGTTTAAATACTACACCAATACCCATAATATGTGAAGCTTAAATGCTTAAGTCTTAAAGATTTGACTGGGCATGGTGGCTCACACCTGTAATCCCAGCACTTTGGGAAGCCGAGGTGGGCAGATCACCTGAGGTCAGGAGTTTGAGACCAGCCTAGGCAACATGGTGAAACCCCGTTTCTACGAAAAATACAAAAAATTAGTCGCGCGTGGCAGTGTGCGCCTGTAATCCCAGCTACTCGGGAGGTTGAGGCAGGAGAATCGATTGAACCCAGAGGCAGCGGCTGCAGTGAGCTGAGATCGCACCACTGCACTCCAGCTCGGTGGGCAACAAGAGCGAAACTTCATCTCAAAAAACACAAAAAAAGACCTAAAGATTCTAATAGTTTGTCAAGTCTGTACTAGAGTATGTTTGATTAATAAAGGCTTCTTGAAATTTATATTTTTATAGGCAAATATCAAAGCAAATTTGAAATAATAACATACACTTTAATAAAACAAAAATGTGTAAAAATACACTTTGAGATGTAAAAAACATATCCAATAATTTCCCCTTAAAAATAAAAATAATAGTATTAAAAGGCTAAGGGATGAAACCACAATGTCTAATTGAAATACTAGGACCACGTGGGAAGGAATTAATGTTAAGGTCTAGTTTTCACCCCTAACAAGAATGACAAACTATATTACACATTTATCTTCAATGATCAAAATTAAATGATATATTTAACAAAAATGGAATTTCAAGAACAGCTAAAATGAATCCATAGAACGGAGTCTACATATAGTTCCTTTGGAGATGGTTATAATTTGAAAAATGGCACAAGGGAGGCTCCTGGGCATGCTGGAAACGTTCTATGTCTTGGCCTGAGCCATGATGAAATGGTTGTATATGCATATACATTTTCATCAAGTTGTTTTTATTTGTTTGTATTAGAGACAGGGTTTTGCTCTGTTTCCTAGAATAGAGTACAACGGCATGATCATAACTCACTGCTGCCTCAAATTCCTGGACTCAGTGATCCTTCCATCTCAATGTCCTGTGTAGCCAAGACTATAGGCGTGTGCCACTGCACCTGGCTAATTAATTGTTTTTCTTTTTGTAGAGGGAAGGTCTCACTATGTTGCCCCAGCTGGTCTTGAACTCCTGTCCTCAAGTGCTTCTCTCACCACAACATCCCAAAGTGCTGGGATACAAGCATAAGCCACCACACCTCGCCAAGATGTTCTTAGGATTTTGTACTTCATGTATGGAATATCTCAAAAAAAATTTTTAAAGGAAATTATAGTGAGGTATAACAGGAAAAGAAGACTACACAATAAGCAGGAAATTAGAAATAGCACCAAAGAAAATATTATTAGGCTCATTCATAAGACCGCAAAAGGGCAGCTGATATGTATAATTAGCTAGTACTTGCTGCAGACAAATGGAGAATATTTGAATCCATTGTTATTCTGAGAAGGTTAAAGAGTATATGAAAATCCTGCCTCAATAAGCCCATGTAAATTTTTCTCTGTTGAAGAGAAGTGAAACAAAAGTCAGTGAACTAGAAATTATTCTAAAGATAACTGCCCCATTGATTTTTAAATAACTGAAATATTAATGTTAAAAACTCAGGCAATTTTAATGAAATACAAATTTTCATTACTATATTTAAGAGCATCAGATATTGGATATAATACTAGAAACCAAATATAGCAATAACCTACTATATCCAGAAACTACTATTTCTCAAAAAATGTAATGTGAAGAACTGATTTGTGCATATGTGTATATATGTATATATATACACACACACATACACATATACACACGCATTCCTCAGTTTAACTGTGACTTTGTAGAAATGACTTAATTTTTTTAATCCTTAGCTTTTCCTGTAAATAGAATTGAACTTATAATACCTCTAGCAATACATTCAATGTTTCATTACTAAAATTACCCCAACACTGTCTCAAAACCTAGAGAGCAAAGGGCTCACATTTTCTTTGGCAGTTCATAAAATCAGATGCAGGAAAGTGTGAAACACAAATTCCACCAGCCACTAGAGATTCTAAAGCCCCACGGCAGGGAAAATCTGCGGAAAGTGAGTGCCCACCCTGCATGGCTGTCCGGAAGCAGGCGCTCTGGAACATGGACTCCAGCTAGGTGAACTCTCAGAAACAAACGGAAACTGACTCTGGAGTGAGTGGTGCTAGAAAAGCCACTCTTGCCAAGTGAAGCTCCGAAGCTCCTTGGCTTCAGTGTCTTGACTATGACGTTCCAATGTTTGGAATGCAGAAGACATGCAAATCTGTAGTCAAGAGCATTAAAAACATAAGTGCAGTTTAAAATTCTGATTTATAACAGCTCATTAGTTAATCTATCAGAGGTAACCAAACACAAATCCAAGGGCCTGGCTTTGTTTTGTTTTTACCCCTGAGATAAAATATGGCACAGCCTGCCATTTCCATTCATTTGCTCTTTAATAATAGCCTTTTTATTTTCAGTTATGCTTTGGACTAGTGTAAAAAAGATAGAGTCCTCAATTTCACCATACATGATGCTATTCATGAACAACCTCGAGGACCTTATCTTGGCCTGCAACGACCATGCATGCAGCCATGCAAACATGCATCCATGCAACATAGCAGCACACAACACAGTGCAAAAACGGCAAAGAAAACCAAGTGATGGCCATGCTTGTATTTTTTCAAGGGTCTCCTTACCAAATAGTGAAATCCTATGCCTGACAAGAACTCCAAGTTTGCAGAATAGGCTGAAGACAAAAGAAAAACAAAAGAGAAAAGGGAAGGGGGAAGGGAAGGTAGAAAAGACAGGGGGAAATTAAAAAAAAAAAAAAAAGGAAAAAGAAGAAGAAAGAAAGAAAAAAAAAACAGCTGATATATGAGCCGGAAAAAAGCAACATGATGTCACGCAGAAAGAATCAATTCTCTGAGCAGAATGTGGAGTAAAGGTATTAAAGAAAGAGTCTTTGAGTGCATATCTTTAACAAACATGGTTAAAAAAGCACATATTATAAGAAACCAAAAAAAATTGAAAGCAAAGCTAATTAATATAAAAGCAATCTATATGAACCCCATAAGGATATAACTACTGAAAAACCACAAGGAAAAAATTTGGTTTTATCTGCCCAGATGTACCACTGAAACTCTGGATTTAAAAAATATGTGTATATATATATATATATATATTTCTTTTTTTACATTATTTTACAACAGAAATATGGTGCTTTGGGCATACAATGTTACTTTAAGTTCTAATATGTTTCATTATTTGAAATCTCCTTCTTCTCCAACCTTGATCACACTCCTTACATAACATAAGGATCCAGTGAATTTGAATACAGTAAAGTAGGAACAGAATTTGAGCAACTGATAATCACTCAGAGGAAAGCATTACAGATATGATAACTTAAAGTCTCTGGACACCAACGAGTTCAGTATATTTCTTATCTGCTCCAGAGAAGGTTCCTGTGTCTTTGAGTCCTTCATGGCAATTAGCAATGAGCCATTCCAAATAATGGCTGCCCACATTCAGCATTCAGCCTGACAACGCTGGTATCCACTCTCAGATCAGACCCTTGAACCTGGGAGATCCCTGCTATTTGTCCTTTCTTTTCACCCAGCCTCAGCTGGGTGGGATCCTCACAGGTCCTTATTTTGAGAAATACCCTTCATTCATTTCCATGCTATACTCCTATCTACTCATCCCTCAAAACTCAGCTCAGTTTATTCTTAGAATAAACTCATTCAACTAAATAAACTCAATAAAATAAGGATGTCAGCGTTCCGACATCCAGTCCTCCTGTACGGCTCCCAACCTAGGTTGCAAGAGGTCCATACCCAGATGCTCTCAGGGGCCATTTGCAAATCTCTACCAATATAAGTGACATTATTTTCACATCTATTCACACTCTTCTCAGCTCTCAGATTGCACAGGCTCTACCCAGCCAGCACCTACCCAAAAATATCTAACCTTGAAGATCCATTTGTAGAGTACCACCCACACTCAGCTTGATTTTTTCCCAATAATGAGAACAGCTAAGTCCTCACTGACCATGTTCTCTTGCAAAACTCGGCATTAACAGCTGTGATCAAATGTACAGCTCCCCAGGACTAGGGATAGAGACCAGCCATGGAATACCATGAAAGTGGCTGATCAGTGGCGGGATGGGAAGAGAGGGAAGCAGAGAAGGTAACATTTGTGAGGTTGACCTCTTTTACAGTAAGTTTTGGCCATCACCTCTCACTTCTGTAACAATGTGGATTCGTGTATTGCTGAAAATTATGTAGGCTATTTTGCAGCTTTTCCAAGAAAATGTTCACCTACACATGTCTGAGTGAATCTGAGGTTTTGGGGAATTTCTTCTCAGAACAAAACATTTTTAAAACAATGACCTATTCAAGTGGCTACTAGACATAAGATTAGACCTGAGGCCCTTGACCTGCATTATTTATCTTTGTGCTATAATTTTAAGACAATAAAACAGGAGAAACTTTGTCCACGTGCCCTTATCTACTGAGCTTCATGACTGACAGCTGTGCACGCTAACTCAGCAAGGGTCTTTTTCTAAAGCGAGTAATTCAGTTTAGAACGGTACATGAGACCGTTTCTACTGAGCTTTATGGCTGACAGCTGTGCGTGCTAACTCAGCCAGGGTCTGCCTTTTTCTAAAAAGAATAATTCAGTTTAGAATATTCTTTGGATCCCTGTATTCAGATCTATTTTAAGTCATGTATTTTACCTATTCCTCTCGAGTATCCAGAGTGAAACATTCTGAGATATTCTTGATGATCCAGAATTTATAATGCTAGGATTAGGTTTTACCCAATTAATCCAAACCTGGGATGTTTTGCTATAATGGCAGACTGCTCTTTGTTTCATTTATCAAATTATATGTAACGCCTGAAAATCTGTCAGAGAAAAATGACTTGACAATCTCTGCTGATTCCTCACCACATGTGCCACCAGAGAGAAATACAGACATAGAAGGCAATCCTCAAAGACGGCACATCATAACTCTTTCCCTTCCTGTGCAATCCACTTTTAGGGCATGGTATTCATAGAAACTATAAGGATTAATTATTATAAGCTTTGGCCTATACTTTCTCTAAAAAATATTTTCTATAATACTGTTTTCCCTTCTCTGCTTCCCCCATTACCAACATTCTCCAGAATTTATAAGGCATCTACTTCTTCAGCATTTACTCATTGTCTTGTACTGAAACACTCCTTTGCAGCTCACCAATGCCCCTAATCAGCAAAGATAATAACCTTTTCTTTTCTGGAGTTCTCTCAACAGTACTTGGCATTGTTTATTACTTAAATCTTGAAACTCTTACCCTCCTTGGATTTTATTTACAGTATTTTTTTTTTTTGCTTTCTAATTAATCATTCTTGATGTTCCTCAAAGACCTATTTCTGAAAACCCTGTAAATGTAATAATTCTCCAAACATTGGTATTCAAAACCTTTTGCCTCCTTCTCTGCTCTCCTTCAGTTTTATCTGCTTTCAGAGCTTCAAGCATTATATATATGTTCAGATAATCCCCAAATATGTCATTTCTTGCTCTAATCTCTCAATTAACCCCACATGCTAATATTTCCAATCTGCTGGATTTCTCCAGTTGAATGACCTGTGGGTACCTTCTACTCCGATAAATACCTGACCAAATGTAACCTTTTCTTAGAAACTATTCTTTTTCTGAAATATGTTGTTTCTGTTCATGATACTAACAATATTCCAACTACCCAGAGTTGAAATTTCAGCACCAAGTTGGATCTCTTTCTACTTGCCATATTGCTCATCGCCAAGTCATGTTGACTTTCTCTCTTCCCGGTTTCTCACCCCAGCTCCTGTTTACATCCCTTCTACATTCCCAGCACTCTGTTGATGTCTCCACTGACACTCATCACAGCTTCTTGTAGAGTTAGCTCTATATGTATGTGTCTACTCAGCTGTCCTTCTAAATTTATTAAAGTTAGGAACGTTCTTATTGTGTGTGTATATCTTCAGGCCTCAGACAGCATGCCGTACATAGCTGGCATTCAGAGATATCTGTTGAATGAGGCCAGGCGCAGTGGCTCATGCTTGTAATCCCAGCACTCTGGGAGGCCGAGATGGACAGATCACCTGAGGCCAGGAGTTCATGACCAGCCTGGCCAACACGGTGAAACCGTATCTTTACTAAAAATACAACAACAACAACAACAAAAATTAGCCGTGCATGGTTGCAGGTGCTTGTAATCCCAGCTACTCAGGAGGCTGAGGCAGGAGAATTGCTTGAACCTGGGAGGAGGAGGTTGCAGTGAGCCAAGATCGTGCCACTGGACTCCAGCCTGGGAGACAGAGTGAGATTCTATCTCAAAAAAGAAGAAGAAGAAAAAGACACATCTGCTAAATGGATAGGCGGGCAGCACCACCTATTTGAGGCGGCACTTCCAACACTATAGCCTGGGTTGCTGTCTCGGGCTCCAAGTGCCTGCCATGGCCTCCCAACTCTCCCACTCTCATCAATTATACTTTTGCTGCCAGATTGTATTTCCCAGAGGGAAGCTCTGATCATTCTCCCACTTAAAAAGCTTTAATAGCTTCTTAGTGTTAATAAATTAGGTGAAAAAAATTGTGATATAATTTTAAAAAGAAGATTCCTGATTCTGACAGTTAATATCCATTACCGTCTATATAACCTACCTTTCTCCTAAATTACCAGCTGGTAATTTATACTTTATGTAGTTATCTACATTTAGCAGATATTTTCCTTCCTTAATCTCTGACCTACAAATGGTCCAAGATCAACTTTGACTGGCTTGATTTCCATAAATCTCTCACCCATCTATATCCATCCAAGGTGGTCTTACTTTACTTTGAATCCCATCGCACTGCCTGACTTTCTCTTACTAGGGCTATACTCATATTCATGTATTTAGCTACTGCAAAGTATACTCCAGACATGACAGTACTGACCTTAGATACAGCAAATGCTCAGTATATAATAATTTCTTGTGCCAGGAAGTAGCTAAACATCTCATGAAACATCGGTTTTAATTGTGGAAAAGTTAACTCAAACCCACACAACTATTGCTACTCACATTTGTTAAACACTTAAAACCATTATCATAGTGTTTATCATGTGAATGAAGATATGCTTATTTATTGATAATGGCAGGGCCAGTTTTCTACCTATTAAGTGTATACCCTACCAATATTTTTCTATACAAACAAATTAAGTCCTCTTTAAAAGTTGGGTTAATACTATTTGAGCATATATTTTATACTTTATCATGATCATTTTCCAAAAGTATTACTCATTTCCATCATGTTAATGACTGCACAGCATTTTGTACAGACACGAGCCATCATTTATCACTTCCTTATTCATATTTTCCTCTATGATTTTCTTTTTCTCTGAGGTTAAATTCTAGCTATGTTTGGCACTAAAGTACTGTAATAACATAAGTTACTTTTATTATGCACCTCATTTTCTATGTGTTGGAATTTTAAATGGCATATGCTCCTTTTTTTGGGAAATACCAACGGGATAAGCAAAATTTACCAACCCTTTTTCTATTAGTAGAAGTAAAACTGAAGATGAAATACAGTCATGCATCGTTTAATGATGGGGATTCAGTCTGAGAAATACATCATTAGGCGATTTCATTGTTATTCCCATAACATAAGTACATCATGGAATGTACTTACACAAACCTAAACGGTACAGCCTATTGCTCCGAGGTTACATACCCGTGCAGCACGTGACTGTACTGAATACTGTAGGCAACTGTAACAAAATGGTATTTGTGTATCTAAACATATCTAAAAAAATTAGTAGAAACATAGTATTATAATCTTATGGGGCCACTATCATATATGCGGTCCAAAATTAATTGAAATCTTGTTATGTGG